>NC_083232.1:102581455-102891757 GCF_032191835.1 Heteronotia binoei | reverse complement strand
CCTGCTTTCCTAGCGCAGTGCCGGCTGTACTTCGAACTAAGAGCTCGGGACTTCCCCAACGACAAAACAAAGGTGTGTTTCATCATCAGCCTGTTAAAGGGGCAGGCGGCCAAATGGGCCACACCCTTGCTGGTTGCGTCCTCTCCCCTGCTGACTGATTACCAGGGGTTTGAGGACCACCTGTCTGCTGCCTTCTCAAACCCAGTCCAAGCAGCCACAGCCAACCGGAAGATCAGGGCGCTGAAACAAGGCAAATCCTCAGTGGCTCAGTATGCCACCGAATTCAAGCTCCTGGCCCAAGACTTGGCGTGGAATGAGGCTGCCCAGATGGACCAGTTTACCGAGGGGCTGGCAGAGGAAGTCCTGGATGAACTGGCCAGGGTGGAGTCACCACCCACGCTCCAAGGACTTATCACCCTCTGCCTCCGCATTGATGGCCGCCTGGAAAGTCGCCGCCAAGCCAAGACCAGAGGGCGCCAGCTCCCTGCGCCGTGCCACTTGGCTCCTCGCCCATCCCCAGTTAGTACCAGAGCCGAGGAGGAGCCTATGCAGCTTGGAGCTGCTCGACCCCGCCTGACTCCAGAAGAAAAGGCCAGACGCCGCACGCAGAATCTGTGCCTTTACTGCGGTACGGCAGGCCACTATGCCTCTGGCTGCCCTGCTAAGCGTCGGATACCCGGACCCTCGTTGCCACCGCCGCCAAAAGAGCAGCCCCAGGCGTAAGTGGGCCCTCCAGCCTGGGGCGACTAGCTGGGTCCTCCGAACAGTAGACTGATACCCCGGGCCCGTTCCTGCTACCAGTCAAACTCCGTCTGCCTGATGAACGCTGGCTGTTTGTATATGCCATGCTGGACTCGGGAGCGGCCCACTGTTTTGTAGATGCTGCCTTTGTAAAGCAGCACCAGATACCAGTGCAGACAAAAGAGACTCCAACGCTGGTGGAGGCTATCGACGGGCGCCTCCTCCGTTCTGGCCCCGTCACCCAGGAGACCTGCCCCATCACCTTCCACGTCCAGCAGCACCAAGAACAGCTGCAGTTTAATGTCGCCCGCATGCCTCGCTTCCCGCTGATTCTGGGCCTTTCCTGGCTGAAGCTGCACAACCCCATCGTGGACTGGGCCCAGCAGGAACTATGTTTCCGAGACCCATGCCCCCATCTGACTCCTCCCACCACTCTAGCAGCCGGCATCCTGAGTGGTGGTCCTCAGCTCCCTCAGAAGTATGCGGACTTCGCCGATGTCTTCGAAGAGACAGGAGCGGATCAGCTTCCCCCTCACCGGCCCTATGACTGTGCCATTGACCTAGTACCTGGGGCACCACTCCCGGTGGGGCGTCTGTACCCGATGTCGGAGCCTGAGTTGGCAGCTCTGCGAGACTACCTGGACAAGAACCTGAAACGCGGATTCATCCGACCCTCAACCTCTCCCCTGTCTGCTCCAGTCCTCTTCGTGAAGAAGAAAAGTGGGGAGCTGCGGCTGTGCAATGACTACCGGGCCCTGAACAAGATCACCATCCGCGACCGGTACCCTCTACCACTGATCCCTGAACTCTTGGATCGCTTAAAGGGGGCCCAGATTTACACCAAGCTGGACCTCCGTGGAGCGTACAATTTGGTGCGCATACGGCCCGGAGACGAGTGGAAGACCGCGTTTGGGACCCGATACGGGCAGTACGAGCACCTGGTGATGCCCTTCGGATTGACCAATGCCCCCGCTGTCTTCCAGAGGTTCATGAACGACATATTCCGGGACCTGCTCGACCGCTTCGCGATCATATACCTGGATGACATCCTAATTTACTCCCGCAATCCTGCCCAGCACGCCGAGCACGTCCGCCAGGTCCTGCAATGCCTACGAGCCCATGGCCTCTACGCCAAGCTGGAGAAGTGCGACTTCGACCTGTGCTCCGTCGAGTTCCTTGGGCACATTGTGTCACCGCAGGGGATCCTCATGGACCCGAAAAAAGTAGAAGTGGTCCTGACCTGGCAGGCTCCTCAGAATCGCAAAGACCTGCAGCGGTTCCTTGGTTTTGCCAACTACTATCGGCAATTCATCCCGGCGTACGCATCCCTGACCACACCCCTGACTCAACTACTCCGCCCCAAAGAACCCTTCCACTGGTCCCCAGAGGCCGATAACGCCTTCTCCACCCTGAAGACTCGCTTTGCCACCGGGCCACTCCTGAGATACCCTGACTCCCAGCTTCCCTTTATGGTGGAAGCTGATGCCTCCAACGTGGCCCTGGGAGCAGTGCTGTCCCAGCGCGAGGAGCCGTCCCAGCCACTCCAGCCCTGCGCCTATTACTCGCACCAGCTCACTGCTGCAGAGAGGAACTATACCATCTGGGAGAGGGAGTTGCTCACGATCAAGGCGGCGTTTGAGGTTTGGCGACATTACCTCGAAGGGGCTCGCCACCCTGTTCAAGTGCTCACCGATCACCGGAACTTGGAACACCTCCAGACCACCCGCCGTCTCAACCAGCGCCAGATCCGGTGGTCCCTATTCTTCTCTCGCTTCGACTTCCGGATCTCCTACATCCCCCATACCCAGAACCGGAAAGCAGACGCGCTCTCCCAGAAACCGGAATACGCCCCTGCCTCAACTGAGACCGTGCCCGCTGCTCCAATCCTGCCGCCCTCAGTATTTGCAGCCACCTCCACTTCACCAGCACTCGTGGAGGACATTTGGGCTAGCCAGGCCAATGATCCCTGGGTCCAGCAACACCTCCAGGCTCTCCAAGATGACCCAACAGGCGAGTTCACGACTCGAGGCGGCCTCTTGCTACACCGCGAACGCCTCTATGTGCCGCCCGGGCCCTTGTGAGCAGAAGTGCTACGCCTGACCCACGACTCGTTACCCGCCGGGCACTTTGGACAGCATAAGACCACCCACTTGCTGACAAGGGAATTCTGGTGGCCACGAGTTCGCGCTGATGTTGCCCGTTATGTCAGCTCCTGTGACGTCTGCCGACGGGCCAAAGACATCCCAGCCAAACCCTCAGGGTTGCTACAGCCCTTGCCCACATCTTCAGGACCCTGGGAGACCATCTCGATGGACTTCATCACGGAACTTCCGCGCTCCAAGGGTCAGACTTGTATCTGGGTGGTCGTCGACCTATTTACCAAGATGGCCCACTTTGTTCCGTGCCCGAAACTTCCCACAGCTCAGGAGACGGCCCAGCTTTACCTGCAACACATCTTTCGTCTGCACGGACTCCCAGCCCATCTGATCTCCGATCGGGGCCCTCAGTTCTCCTCTCGGTTCTGGCAAGCCCTCCATTCCAGCCTGGGTACTCGAGTGCACCTGTCCTCAGCCTACCACCCACAGACAGATGGCCAGACAGAGCGCACCAATGCCACGCTAGAGCAATATCTCCGCTGTTACACCTGTTACCAGCAGGATGACTGGACCACTCTATTGCCCCTAGCGGAGTTTGCATACAACAACGCGGTCCATTCATCCACTCAAATGACCCCGTTTGCTGCAACCTACGGGTACCACCCTCGGTTCTTCCCGGCAATCCTACCACCCACGAATGTCCCCGCCGTCGATGCCTACCTGCAAGAACTCCGCGCCAGCCAAGACTTGCTCCGAGAGCAGTTACAGCAGGCCAAGGAGGCATATAAACGGGCTGCGGACCGAAAGAGGCAAGAAGGCCCTCCAGTGCAGCCGGGGGATCAGGTGTGGCTCTCAACTCGCTACCTGCGCCGGCCTGGTCGGTCTCACAAGCTGGATGCACGGTTCATTGGACCCTACCCCGTAGTAGAACAAATAAATCCCGTCGCCTTCAGGCTCCAGTTGCCACCCCACCTCCGCATTCATCCTGTGTTCCATCGCTCCCTCCTTGTTCCAGCTGCACCCCCTGACCCAGCTCGGCCTCCTTCCCCACCGCCGCCACCACCGGTGTTGGTGGATGACGAGGAAGAATATGAGGTGCGCCAGATTCTGGACTCCCGGTACCATCGTGGAGGCCTCCAGTACCTTGTGGACTGGGAGGGATACGGCCCAGAAGACCGGTCCTGGGAACCTGTGGACAATCTTCATGCCCCGGACTTGGTGCAACGATTCCACAGCGACCACCCCGACCTCCCAGGCCCCTCGACGGAGGGGGGCCCTGGGGGGGGGATAGTGTCATGGGTGCTGGGGACCCTGCAGAAGAAACCGAGCCTGCAGAGCCTGCAGAAGGAACTGTGCCCCTGCCACCTGCACCAGTGCCCCTGCCTCCTGCTGAAGAAGATCCAAGCCCCCCTGCCTCGCCCTCTCGGGTGGCTCGTGTGCGTGACCGCCTTCGTCAGGACCTCAGGGATCGGAGGAGAGCGGCACGCTCACAAGCAAGACGCTCCCTGAGCCCTGAGTGGTGAAAGGATTCTGGCCCTTCTAAGTGTGAGGATGCTTAAGTTTCGGCAGGATCCTGGCTGCTGCTCTGAGACAGCAATTAGCCCAAATGAGCAACAGGCAGCAGAGGGCTATATAGCTGTGGGCTTTGGGAGGAGGCTTTGTGGAAGCAACTAGTCACATACCTGACATCCTAGCATCCACTCCGGCTCTTGACTTTTGGATTCCTGACTTTGGCTTGGACCTCTGGACCCCCTGACTTCGGCTTCTGAACCTCTGACCTGTGATACCTGGATTACGATTCTGTTTTGGCGCCTTGGACCCTCCTTGCTCACAAGTTGCCGACCTTCGACTGCCCCTGGACTTTGCCTGACTCAGCCCCAGCTCGTGACACAGTTGCACACAGACTGCTTTCCCCTGAGCCCAGAACCCCCCTTGCACTAGCGTGTCCAAGATGGTGGGGGTTCTAGGTGCAGCCCCAGTGCCAGGGGTTCTGCTGCCTCAGGCAATCACCCCGAGGTATCGGAGCGAAGAAAGAGTGATGCAGAGTATCGAAGTCGGTGCCAGTGGGGGTCACCCCACCAAGGTGGCGCCCTAGACGGCCTCCTACTTCACTTACTCCCACGTGCCAGCCCTGTCTAGGTGGTACAGAGTTTGAGAACCAACCCCTGAAGCAAATAAATATTTATTGAAAAATGTTTACAAGCATTACAAATATTTGCATAGCATTAGATAACGCTCCTCATCAAGCACAGCAAACAGATTTTGAAAGAAATGTGGTCATAAACTTAGGGTTGCCAATCCCCAGGTGGGGGCAGGGAACCCCCGGTTTGGAGACGCTCCCCCTGCTTCAGGGTCATCAGAAAGCGGGGGGAGGGGAGGGAAATGTCTGCTGGGAACTCTATTATTCCCTATGGAGATTTATTCCCATAGAAAATCATGGAGAACTGATCTGCAGGTATCTGGGGCTCTGGAGGGGCTGTTTTTTGAGGTAGAGGCACCAAATTTTCAGTATAGCATCTAGTGCCTCTCCCCAAAATACCCCCCAAGTTTCAAAAAGATTGGACCAGGGGGTCCAATTCTATGAGCCCCAAAAGAAGGTGCCCCTATCCTTCATTATTTCCTATGGAAGGAAGGAATTGAAAAAGTATGCCATCCCTTTAAATGTGATGGCCAGAACTCCCTTTGGAGTTCAATTATGCTTGTCACAGCCTTGATCTTGGCTCCACCCCTAACATCTCATGGCTCCACCCCCAAAGTCTCCTGGCTCCACCCCCAAAGTCCCCAGATATTTCTTGAATTGGACTTGGCAACCCTACATAAACTGTTATGTATGGAACTTAAATGGTATAAGACTGAACAGGATATTCCTGCCTGGCTCCTTGGAGCCATATGAACGGAGCTTGGGAAACTGGGAACAATGGGCAGCAGGATCCAAATACCTGCTGCTCTACACCAATCACAGGCCCCTGGCCGGTTCAAATGAGCCAATAACAGGCTTGCGCGGGAACCCAGAGTTCTATATAGCTGTGGCCCCATTGGCCGGTTGCCAATATCATTAGGCAGCCACCTGTCATGCTGCTGTACTTAACAAAGAGCTGTTTATCACCACTACCTCGTCTCATTGAGGCATAGAACCCACTCAGGGGTGGCCAACAGTAGCTCTCCAGATGTTTTTCGCCTACAACTCCCATCAGCCCCAGCCGTTGGCCATTCTGGCTGGGGCTGATAGGAGTTGTAGGCAAAAAAATATCTGGAGAGCTACCGTTGGCCACCCCTGCACTATATTATATAAAAACAATCCCCATCCTCTCTTCTAGACGTACTCTAACTGATGTGAAAATAGGGCAGGCATTAATAATCTTAAAAAGTTGCAAGGTTTCCATTACCTGGGAGAGCATCAGGCCAGAAAGAGATGACAGAGCACAGCATCCTCCTCAGCCAGGCATGACCCCAGGAATAAACACTGACTCTTCTTAACGCCCTTTACATCCCTCTTTCCATTCCCTTGACCCCACCTACCCAGGTTGCAGGTGCAATCTGGGAATCCTGGGAGGCATTCTGGGAAATCTTCAGGTGCAGGAGCAGCTCTAGGGCAAATAGCGCCCTAGGCAGGTACCTTCCCCACCGCCGTGGCGCTCTGCTCGCCTGCCCCCCACCACAGTGGCACTCAGCTCGCCCACCCCCCTGCTGCCACCGCGGTGCTCTGCTCACTTGCTCACCCCCTCCCCCTGCTCGCCGTGACTAAAACTAAGCCCTGCCAGCTTTGCAGCCCATGCCTGCGCGTTTTGTTAAGAGACTTTTAACAAAACGCACAGGTGTGGGCTGTGAAGTCGGCAGGGCTTAGTTTTAGTCACAGTGAGCGAGGGGAGGGGGGCAAACGAGCAGAGCGCAATGTGCGGAAGGGGGTGGTGGCTGGCTGGAGGGGACTAGCGATGGCAGTGGGGGGGGAGGGAGGCAAACTAAGCCCTTGCCTGGGGCACCGGAGGGGGGAGAGAGCCCAATTGGCCGCCCTCGTCTCCTGGCGCCCTAGGTAACTGCCTAGTGGGTGAGCTGGCCCTGTTCGGGTGTCAGCTGGAGACTTCCTAGCACCAAATTCTTTTTCAAATAAACAATTTTATTAGTAACATATGGTAGTAGAACTATAACTACAACTTATAAAAAGCTTAATATATATTAAGAAAAAGACCATCATTCTACCCCACATCTTACTTTCTCCCACCCCTCCCCCAATTACTTGACCCCCGCCAGTGTTATTTTCTTTAAAAAAACAGATATTAAAGGTACCCTTAACTATCAAGAAAAAAAACGAAACAAAAAAGAAACATAGGGAAGAAGAACCCCCTTCAAGAATTGTATTGTTATCTTAAAAATCTTAATCCTCAAAAATTGTCCAATGTCCTTTTATTTTCCACTCTTTCTCTACATATCTTCTGAATTTCTTCCACTCTTGGTTAAAAAGTTCTAAATCACAGTCTCTTAATTTTCTTGTTAATTTGTCCATTTCACTCCATGACATAACTTTCATAATCCAGTCCCATTTTTCTGGTATTTTTTCTTGCTTCCACAACTGCGCATACAATGTCCTAGCAGCTGAGAGCAAGTACCATATTAACGTTCTATCTTCTTTTGGAAATTTTTCCATTTGTAATCCCAGCAGAAAAGTCTCTGCCTCTTTATTGAATTCATATCCCAGGATCTTAGATATCTCTTGTTGAATCATTTGCCAAAACATTTTAGCTCTTTCACAAGTCCACCACATATGGTAGAAAGAACCTTCATGCTTTTTACATTTCCAGCACCTATCTGGCATCTTATTGTTCATCTTTGCTAATTTTTTTGGAGTCATATACCATCTATACATCATCTTAAAACAGTTCTCTTTAATACTATGACATGTTGCGAGTTTCATGGAATTTTTCCACAGATATTCCCAAGATTCCATCTTTATTTCTTTATTTACATTAATTGCCCATTTTATCATTTGAGATTTCACTACTTCATCTTCTGTAGCCCATTGTAAAAGTAATTTGTACACTTTTGAAATTAATTTCTCATTATCTCCAAGCAGAACTCTTTCCATTTCTGTTTGTTCTTTCCTTATTCCTTCAGCTTTGATATCATTCTCCATCAAACTTTTTATTTGTTGCATTTGAAACCAATCATATTTATAGTTTAGTTCTTCTGCAGTTTTCAATTCTATTTTCCCGCTTTGTATTTTTAGTAACTGGTTGTATGATAGTTGTTTTTCCTTGACTGTTTTGGCCGTTAACTTTATCACTTCAGCCGGCACTATCCATAAAGGTCTCCTCTCATCACCATATTTCTTGTACTTTATCCACACATTTAATAAGCTACTCCTTATATAATGGTGAGAGAAAAGACCGTCCATCTTCTTTTTTCCATAGTACAAATATGCATGCCAGCCGAATTTTTTTCCATGGCCTTCTAACATTAGAAGTTTTTTATTTAATAACGTTATCCATTCTTTTAACCATACTAAACAAATTGCTTCATGATACAGTTTCAAATCTGGTAATTGGAATCCACCTCTCTCTTTCGCATCTATCAGGACTTTCATTTTAATTCTAGGTTTCCTCCCGGCCCACACGAATTCCGAAATTTTTCTTCGCCATTTATCAAATTGCTTAGCATCTTTCACAATGGGGATGGTTTGAAACAGATACATAATCCTTGGTAAAATATTCATTTTTACTGCAGCTATTCTACCCAACAGTGACAAATTGAGCTTGTTCCACTTTAGCATATCTTCTTCTATTTTACGCCATAGCTTTTCATAATTGTTCTTAAACAAATCAATATTTTTCATTGTTATCTCTACCCCTAGGTATTTTACCTTAGAGGTAACTTCACAACCCGTTAGTCTTTGTAGTTCTTGTTGTCTATTTTTCTGCATATTCTTACATAAGATTTTTGATTTTTCTTTGTTTATATAAAGTCCCGCCAACTCCCCAAACTCTTGTATTCTCATTAACAACAAAGGTGTAACTTGTAAAGGATTTTCATTTATAAACATTATATCATCTGCAAATGCTCTGTATTTATAGGTAAATCCTTTTATTTGTAGTCCTTCTAAATCTTTTTCTTCTTGAATCTGCATTAGTAAAATTTCAAGAGTCATTATAAACAGCAATGGCGAAAGCGGGCAGCCTTGTCTGGTACCTTTACTAATTTTCATTTCATCTGTAAGATCTGCGTTGATGCACAGCCTTGCACTTTGTTCAGAATATATTGCCTTTATCATTCTTATAAAACTTTCTCCAAGCTCCATTTTTTCCATCACTGCAAACATAAAGTCCCAATTTAAATTGTCAAATGCTTTTTCTGCATCCGCAAAGAATAGCGCTACTTCCTTTTCTGGATGTCTTTCATAATATTCTACAATATTTACAACAGTTCTAATATTGTCTCTTATTTGTCTTTTGGGAAGAAAACCGGCTTGGTCCTCTTTTATAAAATTTATCAAATATTGCTTAAGACGTTCTGCCAGAATTCTTGTAAATATTTTATAATCATTGTTCAAAAGTGAAATTGGTCTGTAATTTTTCACATTTGTAACATCTCTTTCTTCTTTAGGTATCAAAGAAATAACAGCTTCTTTCCATGTATTTGGTACCTTCCCTTTGACTCTTATTGCATTCATCAGCTTCTGTAATTTTGGTATTAATTCATCTTTAAACATTTTAAAATACTTAGCTGTATAACCGTCTGGCCCGGGAGCTTTATCATTTTTCATCACGTTGATTGCTGCCTCAATTTCTATTTTTTCAATTGGGTCATTCAAAATTTTTCTCATATTCTCAGTTAATGGCTCAATTTTTATTTTCTGTAGATATTCATCTATCTTTTTTCTCTTTACTTCAGCACCTTTAAACAGCTTGGCATAATACTTAAAAAATTCTCTTTTTATTCCCTCTTGAGTAACTACGTCTCTTTCATCTATCACAATTCTATTAATTATTTTATTTTCCCTCTTTTTTTTCAGCTGCCACGCCAAGTATTTCCCCGTCTTATTTGCTCCTTCAAACGATTTTTGCTGGAGCCTTTTCAAGTTCCATTCTACTTCTTTGTTTAATAAATGTCTTAGTTGAGTTTGCAATATTGAAATTTCCCTTAGAATTTTCTTTTTCCCTGGTCTTTTCCTCAGCTCTCCTTCTTTTTTCTTTATTTCATTTTGAATATCCAGTAGTTGTTTTTCTTTTTCCCTTTTATCTTTATTGTTCAAAGTAATCAGCAACCCTCTCATTACTGCTTTATAAGCATCCCAGACCGTCTGAAAATCGATATCTTCTTTATCATTCACTTGGAAAAATTCTTTAGTTTCTTTTCCTAGGAAAGTCACTGTTTCTTTGTTCTGTAGCAAGTCCTCATTCAATCTCCATCTTCTCAATCTTTTGGACAGTTTTGTAATCCACATTATTGGGTTATGGTCAGTGCCAATTTTAGGCAAAATCTCTATCTTTCTTGTTATGAGGCCTAAATCTCTGGTTCCCCATAGCATGTCAATTCTAGAAAATGTCTTATGTCTTGCAGAAAAAAAAGTATAGTCCCGCACTTCAGGGTTAAACTTTCTCCATATGTCCTCCAAATTTTCCTGTTTTACTAATTCAAAAAAAGACTTTGGCAATTTTCCTTCTTTTCCACTATTTTTTTTCCCTCCGGATCTATCCAATGAGTTCTCAACTGTTCCATTAAAATCTCCCATTAAGAGTATTTGATCGTAGGTCAACTCATCTAGTTGTTGTGTAATGTCTTTAAAAAAAACATCTTTTGCACCATTAGGTGCATATAGTCCCAATAACAGCGTTTTTTTCCCATTTGATGTTATTTCCACTGCTACAAATCTTCCATCCTTATCTTTAAATACCAATTTTGGCTCCAGGTCTTGTTTAATATAAAAAACTACTCCCCTTTTTTTCTGGTCAGCTAACGAAAAAAATTCCCTTCCCAATTGTTTGTTCCATAAAAATTTATAATCCTTTTGTTTAATGTGGACTTCTTGCAAACAAATTATATTACAATTTTGCTTTTTAATCCAATGAAAGGTTGCCCTTCTTTTTTGTGGTGAATTTAGTCCATTAACATTCCAAGACAATAGTTTGTAATCCATCATGGTGCAAATTCTTTATTTTCTTCAAAAAATCTCCTCAGTTCTCGGGCATTTGTGATCGTGACTCTCTTCCCCTGAAGTTCAAAGCTCACACCCTCGGGGATTATCCATCTATACCTTGTGCCATTGTCTTTCAATTTTTCTGTCAACTTTTTATATGTTCTCCTGTCATTTATCACTTCTTTCGGTAGCTCCTTCATAATTCTCACTCTGCTACCTCTTACTATCAATGATTGTTCAAAGTTTCTCTTCATAATCCTTCCCACCATTTCCTTTGTCATGAATCTTACAACCACATCTCTTGGTAAGTTATTTTTTTTGGCATATAGCGAGTTGACTCTATACATGTGATCATACATGCTTTTAGTCTTATCAGGGTCTTCTTCTAAGAATTCTGCGATTATGTTTGTTATATATCCTTTCAAATCATCATTCTCTTCCTCAGGTACTCCTCTCAAACGTAGCTGATTTTCCATTAATTTGCAGTCGTGAATCGTCACTTTTTCTTGTACTTTCAGCAAGGTGGTATCATGTATTTTAACTTTCTCCTCCACCTCCTGTACTTTCTTGTCTATTTTCCCAATTTGGTTTTTGAGGTCATCCACTTCTTTTTTAATCACTGTAGTAAGTTCTTCCTTCAACTCTTCCATCATTTTCTTAACTCCTTTCATAATCCTGGCTTCCATAGCCTCCATTTGGTCTTGCATTTTATCTAATGAAAGGGCTCTTGTTCGGGGCTGCCTGGGCTCTGACATTTAAGCAAAGAGCAAGGGGGATGCAATTAAAATACCAAAAATTTCCGTCGCACAATTTGCAAGTTTGACTACCAAGTTCAGAAGGTCTAAATTTTCTCTCTCAATTAAACTTTGTTCTGTTTTCTTCTGAGCTTCCCAGGCCCAGATATAAATTTTTGAAGAATTTTTCCCCTTTAAAAAAATGACGAAATTTTTGACCTCACCAATTTAAAATCTGACAGTCAGGTTCAATAGAGCAGGGCTTGCCCTTTCCAGCAAGCCCAATTTCGCTGGTTTCTGAGCCCCCAAAGCAAAGATATTTAACAAAAAAGTCTTTAAAAAATCCAAAATGGCGGCCGCGATTTTTTCTCCTTTTAAAGATTTTTTTTCCCCTTTTAAAATCACCCCAGGAGCCCACCAATAATGTAGTCAATAGTTCTTATCTTCTTACCCTTTTCCCTGTCGTTTCTGTCACTTTTTAAAGTCCCAAATCTTTTTAAAACGATGTTTTAAATTGGACCTCCCAGCAATGGCTGCCGATGTTTCTCTATGATGTAGAGTAGGCTTTTTTCTTTACTGCTTCCTGTCTCTGTCACCTTCAACCTTATAGATTGCTTGACGCACTTCCTGTCTTGCTCAGTAGAGTTAAAGGACTGTTCCAGTATATTCCTGCGCAGTATGGTTGTTTACATTCCACAAATCGTAAGTAGACACAACAATGATTTCTCTTCAATTTTTAGCAGTTTTTAACACTGTCTTTTATGTCAAAATAGTCCAAACTTCACCCTTCCCTTCTTCTACTTGCAAGTTTTATATTTTCCCCTTATTTCCACCTTTAAAACGTCTCTTTAGTCTGTAAATAGCTCCGGAGTGAAAGAAGAGTTTCTGTACCTTTTTTCCTCTGTTTATCCAAGTTCCACTGGTCTTCCAAGACTTTAGTTGTTTAAAAATGTCCCAGAAGGTTAGGATCGTGACGAGCTTATGCCAAATCCATGGCTCTGAGAGATCTTGCAGACGATAATTTTGCAAACTTCTGAGACTCCTCAAAGCCTCAAAGGACCCTTCTCCAAAGCTCCTTTTCAGCCAAGGTAAATCTCTTCTAAAGTTTTTAGTGCAAGTCTTGGACCTTTCTCTCACTGAGAAAGGTAGGCAGTGGGCTTTGGTTTGCCCTCCACTACCCCGAACAAGACCTTCAGCTTGCTCCCGTTACGAGAGACAACTCAGCTCGCCATTTTCCTCCCCGGAAGTGTCCCCTAGCACCAAATTCTTTAGTTGGTTTTCCTACCAGGTCCATTAGTTCCCTGCCACTTCTAGAGGGAAATCCCCCCACCTTCAGAATCCATGGAAGGGCATTTCTCCACATGGAGTATAATTTTTTTTTTAAAAAAAAAAATAATAATAAAAATCTAGAATGGTGTTGCATTCTGTTTCATCTTATCTTGTGGCCCAGGAGAAAGGCAGACATAGAAATAGTTAAACTACAAAAATAAATTTGCATCCCAGGGAAGAGTTCTTGGTTGGATGTTATGAAGAGGTGCTGTGAGTCAGTCATGGGTGGGTCAAATAACAAGACTGAAAAAATTCTGGGGGATTTCAACGTTCATGTTGTTGCTGCTGCTTCCTTACAGGCCCTGGGCTGGAAGTCTTCCGTGGCGGCCCTGAGACTCTCCCAAGTTGTATCAGGCCCCACTCCTCAAGCGGGCCACATGCTGGGCTTGATCTTTGGGGCAGGGGTGGATGTTCACCTGGGGCCACTGACACAGTGCTGTGTTGTCTTGAAGGCTTGTCTGAGTATCCCAGCTCCTCCTGGCTCAGGCAGCAACTTAATTTAAGCTTGCCCGTGGAGACTGATGGGTCCAGTTGAGTTCCAGAATGCTCTGTGGGATCTGATCCCACCCCCCCCCCCAAGCATCTTGTTAGATATGCTGGCAGAAGACAGGCATAGACATCTTTCTGCAGTCATCAACGAGATTGTTCCCCAACGCCTCTTCTCTCCCACACCAGATTGGGTCCTTGGTACACTTTGGCACTTAGGAGGATGAAACAGAAACTCTGACTGCTAGAGTGAGTTTGCCAATGGACTTGTGATGAAGCTGAAAGAATATCTTAAAGGACTTCTGTGAAAGTTTATGAGGTGGCAGTGAAAGCCACAAAGAAAGAATATTATGTGACTTCCATTGCGTCCCAGATCTCACCTGACTCAGTTATTTAGATAATCAGATCATTAACCTCCATCTCAGATAGAGCCCCAGAAATTAGAAATTTGGAAATTAGCTGTGAGGCTTTTGAGAGCTACTCTGTGGGTAAAATCTTGTCGCTCCGCCAGGAGCTGCCTGCCAATGTTGATACAGTGCGTGAACTGGCTGTCTTTGGATTTAGAAATGAACCAGTTCAGCTGACTCTCCCAGGATGAGGTCAACAAATTCTGGGTTCAGGCAGTTAGGCCCACCACCTGCATCCAAGACTGCTGTCCACCATGGCTGGTGATAGCCAGTGAAGATGGAATTCAGGTCTCCTGGCAAATATTATAAATCCATCCTTGATTTCAGGGGTTTAAAGGAAGCAGTGGTGAGGCTGCTTCTAAAGAAGCCATCTTTAGATCCTATTGATCCATCCAGCTACTGCCCAGTTTTGAATCTTCTGTTACTGGGCAAGGTAGTTGAAAGAGATACAGCTGAACAGATCCAGATTCTTGGATGACACTTTGGACCTTCTCAGACATCTCAGATTAAAACATTGCAATTAAAACAATTACAATACAATTTCCTGATGGCCCATTCATTTACTCTAGTGCTGCCCCAGGGAGAGAGAGGGAGGAGGCAAAGTAGTGGGTTTATATAGATAGGCATTCCCCTGACCTCATAGAGTTGGAAGTCTCCCCCATCCTATAATTATGCATTTGATTTTTTCTACCTAAATGCAAAATGTAACATTTATCCCCATTAAAATTTATTTTGTTTTAGCCCAGTTTTCCAGCCTGTCAAGGTCATCCTGTATCCTGCCTTCTATTGTATTTGCTACCCCTCCCCATTTAGTATCATCTGCAAATTTAATAAGTATTCCCTCTATTCCTTCATCCAACTCATTTATAAAGATGTTGAACAATACAGGCCCCAGGACAGATCCTTGAGGCACTCCACTTGTCACTCCTCTCCAAGAGGATGAGGAAACATCTTTGAGTACGATCTGTCAACCAGTTACAGATCCACCTAACCGTAACAGGATCCAAACCACATTTTACCAACTTGTCAATAAGAATATTACATAGAAAAGCCTTACTGAAATCAAGATAAACTATGTCTACAGCATTCCCTGATCCAGCAAGGCAGTCACTTTATAAAAAAAAAAGAGATAAGGTAAGTCTGACATGACTTCTTCTTGAGAAATCCATGCTATTTCTTAGTTATTACAGCCATCCTTTCTAAATGCTCAAAGACTGTTTTACGATTTATTCAATTTTTTTTCCAGGTATAGAGGTCAAGCTGACAGGTTGATAGTTACCCAGATCCTTGGTTTTCAATTGGTTATCTTTTTTCAACAATTCTTCATATCTATAGCTCTGAAGAGCTAGAAGATATGGACATTAAAATGAGTTGGTGGTTGAGAGTGCAAGTAGAATCTAGATATGCAAAAGATAATAGACTTTAATATGGAACAATACTCATTCGACAAAATTTTCCTGGGTCCTCAAGAAAAACTAATTTCGAAAC
The DNA here is from genome assembly GCF_032191835.1 of Heteronotia binoei. Taxonomy (NCBI): domain Eukaryota; kingdom Metazoa; phylum Chordata; class Lepidosauria; order Squamata; family Gekkonidae; genus Heteronotia; species Heteronotia binoei. The sequence continues at coordinate 102,876,348 of NC_083232.1, read as the reverse complement.
TATATTCCTATTTACTACAGATGAAGATGCAAGATGAGATTGTAAAAGATTGTATGGTCCAATGGGCTACAAATGTGGGTCATAATATCATGCTAGGAGAATGAGAGGCGTTATGGAAACTTAATATTAAACTAACTAAGTAGCTTTTAAGGAAAATTTGTATAAGATGTTTTACAGATGGTATATAACTCCACAAAAATGTACTCTAAAATGTCTAACAAGTGTTGGAAATGTACTAAACATGTTGGGTCATTTTACCATATGTGGTGGACTTGTGAGGTGGTGAAAGACTATTGGAAAATGGTGAATGAGCTACTACAGAAAATTATGAAGACTCAAATTCAATTTAAACCAGAACTATTTTTATTGAATATATATCCCAGTGACTATACGAAAAAGATGAGACATCTATTGGCCCACATCAACACAACAGCTAGAATTCTTTTGGCACAGAAATAGAAACTTCAAGAAATTCCCATGAGATTGGACTTGATGGGGAAAATACTGGAAATGGCGGAGATGGACTATTTATCCCAGTTGCTGGATGAGAAATCTAAGGAAGAAGCAAGAAAATATTGGGTGAAATTATATGCATGGTTAGATACTTAAGATTCTCTGGTGTGAACTTTTATCTCCCTCTCCTGTAATGAATATTATAATATCATATGTTTTAGACAAGTAAGCTTAAGAAGATAATGCAAATGAAGAATTACACTTGTTAAACATTTATTTAGAGTTCGATTATATGGTGTAAAGCGATAATAATATTTGATGTGATTCTAAGGAAGTATTTCCATACAGATTAGACTATATTGGTATCGATATTTGTATTTCTACTTTCCCCTGTTCCCCTCTATTTTTCTGAAAACTAATAAAAAATTTCAGACAGATAGTTACCCAGATTCTTCTTTTACCCCTTCTTGAAGATGGGGGACAACATTTACCCATCTCCACTCTTCCAGCACCTCACCTGTTCTCCAAGAATTCTCAAAAATAATGGCCTGAAACTCAGAAATTACATCCACAAGTTCTTTTAGTACCCTTGGATGCAGTTCATCTGGCCCTAAGGACTTAAGTTTCATTTAACAAAACTAAGTGTTTATGTACTGCCCCTATGCTGATCCTAGGTTGTAACTCCATACTCTCATATGTTGTTTTTGCCATGTTGAACACTTTCCCTCAGAAGAGAAGACTGAGGAAAAGTAGGAATTGAGCAGTTCCGCCCTTTCTTCATCACTTTTTACAATTTCACTGTCCAGTCCCCACAATGTCTACCACGTCCTTGCTCTTTTTTTTTACTTTCTACATAATAACTTTTTTTCTTACTTTGCACATAATAACAGGCCGCCCTGAGCCTGTCGGGGGGGATATAAATCTGATAAACCTCTTGCTAGCCTAAGCTCATACCGAGCTTTTAGCTTTCCCAATTCTTTCTCTATAAGCACTGGTGATTTGCTTATACCTTGGCTCATTCCATTTCATTTTTATTCCTCAAGTCTTTAGAAAGCCATTTATGGAGCCACCTTGGCTTCTTTAGGCTCCTTCCCATTTTTGATTGTGCTTCCAACATTTCCATTTAAAAAAAACCTCCCACCCTCTTGAACTCCCTCCCACCTCTCAAACTCATTTCTCCTTAAGTATTTCAGGGCATGGAATGCTATCTAGCATAACTTTCAGTTTGTTGGATGTGAGAGCGATTTGGCTGCGACATCTGTCACCTCATTGATCATAGGGGTTGATTCGGCTGATCTGGCATAACTTTCAATTTGTCAAAATTTGCTTTCCTGAAATCCAACCTATACGTATGACTACGTACAGTTTTCTCTTACCCAAGACTGTAAATTCCAAAATTACATGGTCACTACTATCCAGGGTGTCCATTATTTTCACATCATCAACCAGTTCTTTCCTGTTGGTGAGAATCAAGTCCAAGATAGCAGATCCCCTTGTTTCCCTCTGCACTTTCTGGAAAATATTGTCAGCGATACATGCCAGGAATTTGTTTGAGCTTTCGTTTTTAACATACCGTAGTTGGGCTTCCATCAGATATCCACATTAAAGCCCTTCTTATTATGTTTGCAAGGCTTTTACCAAACAGGAATTTTCCTACCTTCATGAGGTGCAAACCATCTTCTGATAGAAGACCTTCATCTTGAAAGTGTAAGTCATGGTCTAAAAATCCAAACCTTTCCTGATGACACCATCTATGTAGCCAGTCATTTATTTGCAGTATTCGTCCTTCCCTTCCTAAACCACGACCTTCAACAGGAAGAAGTGACAAAAACACTACCTGCAATTCCAGCAACTTCGCCTTCTTACCCACAGCCACAATCTCTTTTAATATGTTCTGGGCTGTACCAGGCAGTATCATTTGTAAGATGCACTAGAGTTTAACTGGAAGTATAATGTGAATTTGTTTGCTAACTGTTCTTGCCTTCCTATAATAGCATAAGTCTGCTGTTCTGCGAGAAGACCTGCAGAGACCACCCCATTTCATGAACAACAAATGCGGTTGGTCCCTGGCCCCAAAAGCATTCATCTTGCCTCAACCCAGTGCAGGTAAGAACAGGGGGAAGAGGAATGAGAGAATAAAACAGCAGCTACCACTAAAGCAATGCCATTTTAAACCACAGAGTGCATCTGATCTCCAGCAGCCAGTCAGAAACCCTGCTGGGCAGGAGCCCTACCTGGCCTCACCTACTTTCTGAAAACACTTGGTTGGTACCAGGAAGGTGGTGGTGAGCACCAGGGTGTCTGTGGGCACCATGTTGGGGACCCCTGCTCTATGACACAAGCACATCTTTGAAAATGGAAGGATTCAGGGCAGGTTGGTGCCATCCAGGTGTCAGGGATGCCTGCCATTCTGTTCTTGAAATGTCTCCTATTCCGGGATGCTGTTTGGAGGGGGAGGGGAACATTGCTACTTTCGCTTTAGCTGCTTAGAATCTGTGCAAGTGGTGTGTAACCCATGCTCGATCTGTTACTGCATTACTAAGGCAACCGGCATCTGGCCCCTCAAATGGATACTGTCATGACCGCGGGCTGGACTGAGACTATGCTCACTGTTATGATACTTGGTGGGAATAAGTTTGAATGTCTTGAAGGCGGGAGGGAGAAGCACTAGAATTTACCAGTGCAAATGCTCTATATTTACTATATGTTAGACATGCTATGTTCAAACTGCAATGGGCCAATTGACCTAACTGACTCCATTTTCTAACATTTGCTACTAACCCTAAATAGAAACCTTGCATATCAAAGTAGAAGTGAAGCTGTTACTAACCCCGCTGTGAATTCCTGTCCTTGATACTAACAAAGGCAACAACCCTTTGAAGATAAAATGCCTTAGGGACAGCTAGCAGAGCTGTTCCTGTAAGAATGGGAACCACAACAGGATAAGGGGAAGTAAACGTGTGAAATGTATCACTGTAGTGTGGGAATGTAGATTTGTTTAGAGAACCTTTGATGTGCTTTGATGTGCTCCTAGTTAAAGCATCTATGCTCCAAAGAAAGAGTATCAGTTCCAATGTATCCATGCTCAGAAACCTTGGACTATCAAATAAAGTCTTAAGATTGTAACCAATGGAAGTCTGCTAACTTTGAAGCTCCACTGTCTGACACTATACTGTAACCTTTAGCCCCTCATTCCTGGCAAGGCTCTTTCATGCATGGATTGGCTCTTGCTTTTCAGTACTAATAAACTTTATCTACGGTTTCATCAGAGAAGTTTGTTTGACTGATACCTGGCTGATCCTGACCCCAAGTCGCATGGGGCTGGCTTCAAGCTGTGGGGCTCTGAGAACAAGTTGTGTAACTTGCCAGCCCCTCGAAACTTAAGTGTGTGGGTGAGGCAAATGAGACAGTGCCCCTGAGCAGCAGATCAAAGATAGAGGGCATACCTATGATGGAGAGCCAGGCTAAGGTCTGGAGATACACTTTTGGATCCCCACCTGCAGTGGAAGCGTACTGCAACCATCACACATGCTTAGCTTCACCACCTTCACAGGTCTGTGCTGAGGATAAAACGGAGAAGGGAGAAACACTGTAAACTGCTCTAGGTCTTCATTTGGGAGAAACGTAGGATCAATGAATTGAAGAAATAGAACCAGACCAGGCACCAGGGGTGGGAGAGGGAGAGAAGACGGCAGCCACCAGACCTCTCCTCTGGGTCAGTCATAACTCCTGACTCTACCTGGCCGCCGTCTGCCCACTCTCAGAAGCCAGCCAGCAAGAGATAATTCCTTCTTCCTTCTTGAGGAGAAGCAGGAGAAAGTTGCCACAGGCCGTAGGCATGGATTGCCATGGGCAGAAGGGGTTCGAATCCTGCAGCAGCCAGGAGCAGTCACCTCTGATCAGTAGCAGCAGGAGGCAAAACTTCCCCCTTCCCCTCTGAAGACAAAGGAACTCTTTTCCCTCGACAGCTGCCAACTGGAGAAAAGTTTGAGCTGCCTATGGCTAGCTGCAGAACTGTAATTGTTGGAAGGTTGGAAAGATGTGTCTGCTTGGACCCGGCTGCAGCAGGAAGGAGACCTTGATCCCACTGGAATTCTGGACAGGCCAAAACCCTCTTTCTGCAGCCCCCATCAAAGTGTGCCACCTTTTTCATTTTATGCATGGTTGGAGACCTCTCATCTTTGCCATCCCATCTCCTTTGGGTGAGAGCAAATGACTTTAGCTGCGCTCAGAGGGGCTATGGCTCAGTGATAGAGCATCTGCTTGTCATGCAGAAGGTCCCAATTTCAATCCCCAACATCTCCAGTAAAATCCCCAGTAGAAAAAGTGTACTCAGACTGGAATGACAGTTCCTCAGAGTAGCAAAATGTTCTGCAACTGGAATGACCACCTCCAGAGTGGAATGATTGTCCCTGAGAGTAGCAGAATTGTTTAGGGACAGGAATGACAATTTGCAGAGTGGAATGACAGGCTCCCATAGTAGCAGAAGTGTTCTGAGATTGGAATGACAGCCCTTGGGGGAAAAATAAAGTATTCTGGGACTGGAATAGAAGCCCCCAAAGTGGAATGAGAGCCATTGGGAGTAGCAGAAATGTCCAGATTGAAATGACAGCCCCCAGGGTAGATTGACAGCCCCCAGGTGTGTTCCGGGGCTGGAATGCTCCAGGGCTGGAATGACAGTCCCCATATTGGAATGACAGTTTCTTCGGCAGTAAAAAAAAATTGTTCAGGAACTGGTATGACAGTACCCAGAGTAGAAATATGGCCTCTTGGCACAACAGAAGTGTTCTGGGATGGAACAACAGACTCCAGAATGAAATGATGATCCCTGGAAGCCACAGAAGTTGTCCAGAGTTGGAATGACAGCCCTCAGAGTGGAATGACAACCCCCCCCTCAGAGAAGCAGAAGTGTCCTGGGACAGGAATGACAACCCCCAGAGTTCAATGACAGCCCCAGGGGTAGTGGAAATTTTCTGGGACTGAGTGACATCCCCCAAAGTGGAACAGCCAGCACTGGGAGCAGCAGAAGTGTTCTGGAACATAAATTACATGATGCAGAGTGGAATGACAGCCTCTGGGAGTAAGCAGAAGTATTCTGGGATAGGAATGATGGGTTGCAGGCTGGAAATGACCACCCCTGGGAGGGCCAGAAGTGTTTTGAGACAGGAATGATGCCCCCTTGAGTGGAATGACAGCCCCTGGGGGTAGTATAAGTGTTGTATATGTGATTCAGTTAACTATGTTGGGTTGTGAGTTCTTGCATGGCTCAGGCTACCTTTAAGACTGAGCTTGGGGACACTGAAACAATGGGAAGCAGGATCCAAATCTCTGCTTCCCTGAACCAATAGCTGGCTCCCTGCTGGTTCAAATGATCCAGTGATGTTGAAGCACGGGAACCTTGAGTGTATATAGTTGGCTCCATTCTCCAGTCTTAGTTTAACCATTGCTATGCTGTATCACGAATAAAGAGCTTTGATCATGATACTACCAGTCTCCTGATGTATCTAAGGGTCTGGAAGTGGAATGGCAGCCCCCAGAATGGAATGACTCAAAGGAATGGAATGATCCAAAGGGATCTGTTGAGGCTGGGTGAGTGGGCGAAACATGGCAGATGCGGTTCAATGTGGCCAAGTGCAAAGTAATGCACATTGGGGCCAAGAATCCCAGCTACAAATACAAGTTGATGGGGTGTGAACTGGCAGAGACTGACCAAGAGAGAAATCTTGGGGTCGTGGTAGATAACTCACTGAAAATGTCAAGACAGTGTGCGTTTGCAATAAAAAAGGCCAACGCCATGCTGGGAATTATTAGGAAGGGAATTGAAAACAAATCAGCCAGTATCATAATGCCCCTGTATAAATCGATGGTGCGGTCTCATTTGGAGTACTGTGTGCAGTTCTGGTCGCCGCACCTCAAAAAGGATATTATAGCATTGGAGAAAGTCCAGAAAAGGGCAAATAGAATGATTAAAGGTCTGGAACACTTTCCCTATGAAGAAAGGTTGAAACGCTTGGGACTCTTTAGCTTGGAGAAACGTTGACTGCGGGGTGACATGATAGAGGTTTACAAGATAATGCATGGGATGGAGAAAGTAGAGAAAGAAGTCCTTTTCTCCCTTTCTCACAATACAAGAACTTGTGGGCATTCGATGACATTGCTGAGCAGCCAGGTTAAAACGGATAAAAGGAAGTACTTCTTCACCCAAAGGGTGATTAACATGTGGAATTCACTACCACAGGAGGTGGTGGCGGCCACAAGCATAGCCACCTTCAAGAGGGGTTTAGATAAAAATATGGAGCAGAGGTCCATCAGTGGCTATTAGCCACAGTGTGTGTGTGTGTGTGTGTGTGTGTATATATATATATATATATATATATATATATATATATATATATATATATATATATATATATATATATAAATTTTTGCCACTGTGTGACACAGAGTGTTGGACTGGATGGGCCACTGGCCTGATCCAACATGGCTTCTCTTATGTTCTTATGTGTGACACAAAGTGTTGGACTGGATGGGCCACTGGCCTGATCCAACATGGCTTCTCTTATGTTCTTATGTGTGACACAGAGTGCTGGACTGGATGGGCCACTGGCCTGATCCAACATGGCTTCTCTTATGTTCTTATGTGTGACACAGAGTGTTGGACTGGATGGGCCACTGGCCTGATCCAACATGGCTTCTCTTATGTTCTTATGTGTGACACAGAGTGTTGGACTGGATGGGCCACTGGCCTGATCCAACATGGCTTCTCTTATGTTCTTCTGTGACACAGAGTGTTGGACTGGATGGGCCACTGGCCTGATCCAACATGGCTTCTCTTATGTTCTTATGTGTGACACAGAGTGTTGGACTGGATGGGCCACTGGCCTGATCCAACATGGCTTCTCTTATGTTCTTATGACAGCCCCTGGGAGGATCAAGATTGTTCTGGGACTTTTCTGTACCTTTCTTTGGAGGGGGTTTAGTTGACGTTATATTGTCCACAATTGCTTCCAGGGGATAGAAAAGTAGAAACTCTGACTCGCCTGTTGTTTTCTGCAATTAGGAAAACACTTTCTTAGTGAACAACTTCCGAGAATGCAAGATGCCTGTTTGAGCTAATAAAGAAAAAAAATGTTTGCATGCATGTACATTGCAAATACCAAGCAATCTGTGGGCGCTTCCTTATGACCCTGTTTATCCTTTTGCTAAGGTTGAAAATTTTTGAGTGACAAACCTGGCTGCATGTCTTCTTTAGTTCCTCATTGAAGTCCTGTGTGAAAGGCTGTCTGCAAGGATGCTGCACTGTTCATACTTGTGTCGATATTCTTCCTGAGATTCCACATTCAGAAGTTATGCAGTATGGTCTCTTAGAACCTTGAGATCATTGTTATCCACTCATCCTGACATCTCTCATAACATAACTTCTGCAGCATATATTTGGGATTTGTGGAAAGTTCCTTTGCAAAGGTTGTACAATACCCCCTTTCTGTATCAGTCCCAAATGGTATGTTCTTCATATCATCTGTACCCAAATTAGTAAGTATTCACACAGGAAATCTTGATGGTATGACATAAATTTCTTCTTATGAAGGAGAAAGCCCAAAGGGAATCCTGGATCAACTTTCAGTGTGATATTTCTCATTACTATGGGAGACAAATAGAAATCCTCGAGTTTAAAGGTAGTGTCATATGAGACAGACTATCATCCTCCCTTGATAAGGAAAAAAGAGCACATGCCTCTTTTATGAGCTCTGCATGCCCAGATGGAATAGCGAGGTCCAGGAGTTTCATGAACACAAGCTACATATGAATCAAGATGGACAGAGTTCTACCGTGCTAAACATTCATCATTACTGATGCGTTTTCTCTGTTTATGGCTATTGAGTCCCTATTTGAGATTTGCTGGACAATCAACAAGCGTCTATTTGATGGAAGCATCCTGAGATTTCCCGCTTTGCAAATCTTTATACACCTTCATTGGCTTCCAAGTTCCCATTGGGAATTGCATCATCAGCTTTTTTCCATGGTGAGCAAAATATGCATACAGGAATAACCTCTGCAAGGGTACATTTGTTGTCAGCCAATAAAGACAGGAGCAAACGGCCAGCCTGTTGAGAAGAGTCCTGTCAGGGCAGCTTCACACCAGGGATGTGCAAAAAAAATAATAATTTGGAATTACACGGATTCGGAAGTATACGGGGGAAGAGAATTCGGAATCCCGTATATTTCTGAATTCCGTAGTCGGAATAGCCGCATATACGGTAGATGCGCGGCTATTTCCGAATAAACGGCCCTATTATACCCTATGAGCCATTGAAATCAATGGCAAATACGGTATATTTGAAGCCGCCTGGAGGGGAGGGGGTTTGAGGGAGAGCCCCCAAATTTGCAGGGGACTCTCCCCTACAAACTCCCCAAGTCCCAAAAAGATTGGGCCAGGGGTTCCCATTCCAGGGGCACCCAAAGAGGGTGCCCCTATTCCACCATTATACCCTATGGGCCATTGAAATCAATGGCAACATAGGGCATAATTAGAGGCTACTGGGGGGCAGGGGGTTTGAGAGAGAGTCCCCAAAACTGCGGGGAACCCGCAGGGGACTCTCCCCTACAAAATCCCCAAGTCCCAAAAAGATTGGGACAGGGGGTCCCTGTCTTTGGGCTCCTGAAAAGGCCCATTGCCAACAATGATGGGGAAAGCCCAATTAGCCACTTCCTCCACTATAATTGCTGTGGGGAAAGTGGCTCTGGCCAGAGAAGAGTTTGAGGGAGACGCCCCAAAACTGCAGGTCAGCTTCAGTGGACTCCCCAGCATGCAACCCCCCGGCCCAAAAAGACGGCACCCATCTGTGGGCACCCCAAAAGGAACACTGCTCCCAATGGTGAGAAAAAAACAATTAGAGCCACTTCCTCACTGCAATTGTCGTGGGAAAAGTGGCTGTGGGGAGCAGGAGGTTTTGAGGAGAGCCCCCCAAACTGCTGTGCAGCTTCAGAGCACTGTCCCACACAAAACCCACAAGGCCAAAAAAAAAAAAAAAATTGGACCAGGGGGTCCAATTCCTGGGGCACCAAAGCCAAACCTAACTTCACACCAGATAATCCCTAAAGGACCCAAATGCACTACATCCCTCTATCTACTCTATGAACCCTGCAGGCCTGGAACCAATATAAACCCAGTTGCCAACATCACTGCCACACAAAACACAATCTGCTCAAGGTCCGCTCTGCAGACCTAGCTGCAGCAAACCCAGATGCCAGCTCTCCAGTCCTGCCCCAAACAACACGGGGAATGCTGGCCAAGCACAACAAGCCTGCTGGTTCTGGGTCTCTCACCCAGGTGCTGGCTTCCCTGCCACAGAACACACAATCTACAGATGCCAGCTCTCCAGCCCTGCCCCAAACAACACGGGGAGAGCTGATGAAGCACAACAAGCCTGCTGGTTCTGGGTCTCTCACCCAGGTGCCAGCTTCCCTGCCACAGAACACACAATCTACAGATGCCAGCTCTCCAGCCCTGCCCCAAACAACACGGGGAGAGCTGACGAAGCACAACGAGCCTGCTGGTTCTGGGTCTCTCACCCAGGTGCCAGCTCCCCCCCCCCCCAAACCAGAACCAGGAAAAAGGACAACAGGAGAAGGCCAAGATAGTGGTAAAAAAGTGGCCTTTTAAAAATGAAAATTAGGCCAAACAGCACCCCCCCCCAAGAACCAGAACCAGAAGAGAAAAGGAACAACAGCAGCACAACACAGCAGCAACAAATCAAACACATAATCCTTTTAAAACAGTAAAAAACTTAACTTTTAACAATACAGGAACTTTACCAACCCCTCCCCCCCCAAAAAAAACCCCTTCACCCTAACCGCAAGAAATCCAAGCCACCCAAATCAGAAAAAGTAAAAGGACACTGCACTTTTAAAAGTCCTCTCACTAAAGTAAGATATGGGCAAATTGGCAAACCCCCCCCACCCCAGGCCCCCTCCCCAAGCAGAAACCCCTAACCCCAAATAAGCTACCCACCACCACCACCCAAATCTGGATAAGTAAAGGGACTCTGAGTCTTAAAAAGTCCTTTTACAAACTAAAATAAAAACATGAACCCCAAGACTGTCTTACCTTGTCTTCGCTACTCCAGGGAAGTCTGATAAGGCTGAGAGAGAGAGCAGCAGCAGCTGAGGCCAAGGGCCAGCCAGCAGCAGAGCACAATCTCTCACACCAACACACCAGCACTGCTCTGTGATTGGCCAGACAAAAGAACAACATTGTTGCTGATGGCTGAAGGATCAGCTACACAAAAGCCCTTCAAAGCATGCATTAGCAATGCATTTTGCAAATGCATGCTTTGGATTGGCTGCTGGGGCTCCTCTTCCCCTTCCCCCCCTCCCTGATCCCAGGGAGGCTATGGGAGAGGCGGGAAAAGGCTACCAAAGGCAGGAAAGGAGGCAAGCAACTCCTTTGAGGCTGCAGAAGCCCCTTTCCCGCCTTTTGCATTGAATTCCGTATACTTCCGAATATATATACGGAAGTATACGGGGAGCCGTACTCGGCTCCTGCATAATGGGCTCCAATTGGAATTGGCTGCAGGCGATTCCGTATACAGCCGAATCAGTGGTGATTTGGCGGCTGATTCGGTTCGGCCGAACTGAATGCACACCCCTACTTCACACCAGAAGACTGTGTGGTGTTCTGTTGCAGCTGTGGAGGATGGTACAATGCAGCCTGCCTGCCTGCCAGCCACCACCAAACAGCCAACATATCTCATATGCAAACAGTGTTCGCACTAGAAATCATAACGAACCAGTTTTGTTCAGAAGTTAATACCATACAAGTAAATTTTCATTCATGAATCCTTTTTGCAATTGCCATGGTGAGCAGTGGGTAGGCGTGTGTGTCAAGAGGCGGAGGTCAGGGGGGTGTCAAAGGGGAAGCAGAGAGCTGCTCATCTGTGCCTGACATATTAGTGAGCCAGTGGCCGCCAGAGCTCTTGTCAAGATGGGCAAATGGCATGATGGGCTAGAGAGAGAGCAGATATTGATATCTTCATATACGAAATAACCTGTCACCTACAGCAGGGTGCCATGGTGCCTGCCAGCACTTTTGGCACCCTCCCAGTGTTTTTAGAAAGTGGGTGGGGCCAGATGGGATTTTGCCCAACTAGGCTTCTGATCAGCAGTGCAAATGCTTAAAACAATCCCTTTAGCAGCAGCTGCCACCACAGATTAAGGATCCTCACAGTTGGACTGAAGGTATGCTGTGGTCCTCCTTTTCCAGCTGGCTCCATCACCTGCAGCTGTGATTTTGTGGCTGTGCCCATCACACTGTGGCAGAATTCCAAAGACGCCCACAGACTCGAAAAGGTTGGGGACCCGACCTGGAATTAAGGATGAGATTTTTCATGAAGAGCCTATGGATGCGGCACTGTGGGTCAGTGGTGCAAAGAATGGGCACAAGTGCACGAGGAACTCAGGCAAGGTGTGACACATCATGAGAACATGGAGTCAGGAAATGCCAATAAAGGTCACTGAACTGGAGTCAGGAAGGCAGCAGAACTGGACACTGGAACTGGAAGGAGGACAGGAACAAGACTTAAACTTATCAACAGAGGAGGTGGCCAAGAAAACGTCATGATGTGTTGTCATTCCATGTGTCAGTAATGACTCGGTGCTTGCACCTTTTCATGGGCCCTTGGCACATTTGCCTTTGTGGGCCCCTCCCACCATAATAATATCAATATTAAAAGCGATCCTATTCTCAGGGGCTGCCATCCTGCCCTGCAGTCTCAGAAGACTTCTCCTCCTCCCCAGGACTGTCATTCCATGGGAGGGGGAGAGAGGTTGTCCCGGAAGTCCCAGAGCCCTGCAGCACTCTCCCTCCAGTCCCAGAAAGGGGGCGGTCCCCGCAGTCTTAGAATCCAAGAGGTGGAAGGGCCCTCCAGGGCCATCTAGCCCAACCCCCTGCCCAATGCAGGAAACTCACAACCCCCCCCCCTCCCCCTAAATTCCCAGGATCTTCATTGCTGTCCGACGGCCACCGGTCCCAGGGGCTGCAGCAGCCTGCCGTCCAGTCCCTCCCAGGATGGCTTCTGCCCCGCCCGCCCGCCACCCACATGGGGGGGGGCTGCCATTGGAGGCCCCCCTTCTTCGAGCACCTTCGCTGTGGGCGGGGGGGGGGCGGCTCCCCTCCTCGGCGGGGCTTCCCTTCGTGGGGGTGCCCTCCTTCTCCGGGGCCGCCTCTCCCTGGCGGGCGAAGGGAGCGCCGCCTCTCGGCAGCCTGGGGGGCGGGGCGCGGGGCGGGGCGGGCGGCCCCGGCGAGGCGGGCAGCGCCTCCAGCAGCAGCAGCAGCAGCACCTGCCGCGAAGAAGAGGAGGAGGAGGAGGAGGAGGAGGATGCCGCTGCCGTCGGCCCTGCGCTCGCTGCCGCCTCTGGCTCTGCTGCTGCTGCTGCTGCTGCCCGGCGGGGCGCCCCGGAGCGGGCTGGGCGACGCGGCCGGGAGCCAAGGTGAGGAGGCGGAGGAGGAGGGGGGGGGCGCGGGGCCGGTCCCGGCGCGGGACGCCGAAGGAGCCGCAGCCCGGACGGGCGGGGGGGGGGAGGGCCGGTCGCAGGCTGCCTGTGGGGGCCTCCCGGTGCCGGGGCGGTGCAGCCGCCTCCCCCCCCCCCCCGGCACGTGGCAGCCTGGGCTTCGCAGCGGAGCGGCCTGTGGCGAGGAGAAGGTGCAGCGAGCGGGACTGGGTCGCCCTCCCCATTGCCGCCCGAGGATCTGCTTGGCCCCTGGGGGGACCCGCCGGCGCCGGAGCCAGCAGGGATTTCCCGAGGCTCTTGCGACTCCACTCGCTGCGAGGCTGCAGGCGCGGCAGCTTTTGTCCCTGGCCGCGGGAGCTGCTGGAGTTGGGGGGCTGGTTTGGAATGCGGCAGCCGCCTCCCCGCCCCGTCTCCCCCACTCACGGCCTGGAAGCAAACTTGGGGGGGGGGCGGGCCTGAGAGGGAGCCCTCGAGGCTGGCTTTGGCAGCTCTTCTCACCCCTCACAGCAGCCTAACCGGGAGGTTTCAGAGGTGCCCGCCCCCCCCCCCCCGCCCCAGTGACTTTGCTAATGGCCACTTGGTCCCAGCACCTTCTTTGACAAGCGGCATGCCTTGGCCAGTCACCCCAGAACGCCTCTACCTTTGAAACTTGAGTCACCCCGCAGAGAAACTTCAGCAGGGCCGCTCAAGGCCTTCTCCTTTGGCCACTGGCCTTCCAGAGTGCAGCCTTGTTCCTTTTTGGGGCCCCCAAAACAACTCTTTCCTGTAGGCTGTTGGAAAAGCTTAAGACCCCCCCCCCAAAAAAAAAAAAAAAAATTGTGGATACATCCTCTCTCCAAGTTGGCTGCAATTTACAGCCCATTGATTGCAATGGGAAGGTTACCATGGTCCTTACCTTCCCACTGAAACAGAAGTGCTTAAGAATTTTTGATGTAATATTACAGCAGACATCAAATTGTCCAATACAAATCACTCATCACGTGGTGTTATAAAATCACAGGTTTGTTTTTGTTTGTCTCTTCCTTAGTAACTGCACTGTTATGTTGAACTGTCTTAAAACAGGCTTGCCTGTTTAAGGACCTTGGGATGAAATCTGGGGGTTTATCCTTGAGGTGGAGTGAGCAACACAAATCTTCAGTTTTCTGTGGGTTTTCTGAAGCCATTGCAAGTTTGGAGAATGGGTTGTCTAAGTGCGAACGTCCTGTCAGGCTCCCAGGATTTGTAGCTTGCCCCAACTGTAGGTGTAATAAGAGCAGGCAAAGATTTTCAAGGTACAGTTAATTTGGTGGTTCATTTGTTTGGTCTAGGAAGGGGCCAAAGGTCCATCTAGGTGCTGTGTATGCAGGCGGCAATAGTACCCTTTTGTTTGCCTCCCCAAAACTATCTCTGAAGTTGGGGGTTTCTTTTAGCTATAGGGATGCAGCCACTAGGTGGGACTGGAGTTCCCCCAGACTTCAGCAATCAGCTCCTTTGGAGAAAATGGCTGCTTTGGAGGGTGGACTCTGTGGCAGTGTCCCCCACTGAAGACCCTGTCCTCCCCAGGCTCCACCCCCAGATCTGGCAGCACTGCCCCTGCAGCCAGTGGCTGGTGACTGGGGGGGACATGGCTACCCTGTTTAGCTCTCATGGATAATGTGTGCTGATAGTTCTGTTATTCATTAATTTGCCTAATACCATTTTTAAAAGTCTAAAAAGACATTACCACACTTTGGTAATAACTTCTGTAAGGTAGTAGTGCAACTTTTAAATCACAGATCTGGATTAAAAATACTTGAGTCTTTTTACACTTGTTTGGAAATTTCTCATCGTTGACTTAATTTTCCTTATCGGACCCTCAGCTTAAAACTTCAGCTGCATTGAAAATTGGCCATTGAAAATTAGAACGGATCTTCTGTGATGGAGTGTTGGAGGAAGGGCTGTCCTGAAATGCTGTCTTTCTCCTGTCATTTTCCATTGAGCTGGGTAAATTTAACTGTGGTTGCTGCTACCGCTTTCCCACTGCAAAAAAGTAGTGGCTACAGAGTGGTAAAGCTGCAGTTGGAGCCCTCTGCTCACGACCTGAGTTCAATCCCAGCGGAAGTTGGTTCAGGTAGCCAGCTGCAGGTTGACTCAGCCTTCCATCCTTCCGACATCGCTAAAATGAGTCCCAGCTTGCTGGGGGAAAAGTGTAGATGACTGGGGAAGGTAATGACAAACCACCCCGTAAAAAGTCTGCTGTGAAAATGTTGTGAAAGCAACGTCACCCCAGAGTAGAAAATGACCGGTGCTTGCACAGGGGACTACCTTGACCTTTTTACAGTTAACTGGGGATGCTTGTCACCAAGGCTGCGGTCATACAGCCTTCTCTCATCTTTCTGTGGGAGATGCTCATTTCCAAAATCAGGACACCCTGGTGATGGACAGAGCAAACACAGCCCCTGGGGTGGTTCTTTATTTCTCTGGCACTGTTGGATAGTCCGTTATTGACTAAAGAGAAAGAGAGAGCACTAAAGTAGAGGATTCAGCTTTTGACATGTCTCCTTTTAATGCACAATGTCCATTATTGTCCAGACTGTCAACTTGGCAGAGTTTCCCCTTTGTATTATTTTTCTGTAAATCTGTGGGTTTCAGCTGTATGGAGCTTGAGTGATGTAGTTTTACAAGTTGCAGCTAATATTTTGAGGATGAGAAGTTTTGTTTGTTCACAAAAAGACTCAGTGCTGTAAGCTGGGTAGGAAATAAGCCCCAAGGAAATCTGTGGGATTTATTATTTAGTCAATGTGTTTAGCATTGCACTGAACAAAATGATTTCACACATTTTAATTTGATGATTAGAGAGAAATAATCACCAGTGGTGACGTTTAATGAACAAAGAAGTGATGATGGAGGGGAGATGGCATGGAGTGTAAACTCATAGTATTAACAGCATTATACTCAGACCTCGGAATCAGCGGGAGAGTTCCTTTCTGAGAGTTCCACCTCCTCCTTCCCACCTTGTCCATTGAATAGTAGGTGCAGCTGCATAACAATCCCTGGATGAGCTCCACCACCTATTTTTCTACAAAATGATTATACCCTTCTGAGCCAGCTGACTTCAGTGGACTTAGAAGGTTAAACTCTGTTTAGGATTAAACTGCTAAAAAGGTTAAAAATCCAAGGCAACTATGTGTGAATAGCTCATTTTGCCTAGTGGTGTAAAGGGAGAATATCGAAGTCCTGAGTTTAATTGCCCCTGGGCTTATAGGCAGGCTTAGGTACAAAGGGGCCCATTGAATCCATTGCAGGCAGTTTAACACCCCCCCCATGCCTGGCAACCCTCGCTGAGGAGCAGCAGCTGATCTCTAGATCTCCGATTTTGCGATACGCATTTGTCAGCAGGGCTGCTATGTTCACACTTTAGCTTCAGATGGCACTTTTTATGTTTAAAGCAATTTTATTTAGTAACATATGGTAACAATATCTATTTCTTGCATTGTTAATAACTCCTTTTTATCTATCCCATATATTACTTTCTAACCACCCCTTACTTGACCCCCGCCGGTGTTATTTACTTAAAATACTAACATTTAAAGGTACCCTTAACTAATAAAAACAAAGATTAATATTCTTCTTCCTTCTAAGACTTAATCATTATCAAAAATTGTCCAATGTCCTTTTATTTTCCACTCTTTTTCTACATATCTTCTAAATTTCTTCCACTCCATTTTAAAAACTTCTAAGTTATAGTCTCTTAAAATTCTTGTTAATTTGTCCATTTCACTCCATGTCATAACTTTTACAATCCAATCCCATTTTTCTGGTATTTTTTCTTGCTTCCACAACTGCGCATACAGTGTTCTAGCAGCTGAAAGCAAGTACCAGATTATAGTTCTGTCTTCTTTTGGAAATTTTTCCATTTGTAATCCCAACAGAAAAGTCTCTGCAACTTTCTTAAATTCATATCCCAAGATCCTAGAAATTTTTTGTTGAATCATCTGCCAATACTTTTTTGCTCCTTCACAAGTCCACCACATATGGTAGAAAGAACCTTCATGCTTTTTACATTTCCAACATCTATCTGGCATCTTATTGTTCATCTTTGCCAACTTTTTAGGAGTCATATACCATCTGTACATCATTTTAAAGCAGTTCTCTTTAATACTATGACATGTCAAAAGCTTTATAGAATTCTTCCACAAATATTCCCAAGTTTCCATCTGTATTTCTTTATTTACATTAATTGCCCACTTAATCATTTGAGATTTCACTACTTCATCTTCTGTAGACCATTTTAAAAGTAATTTATATAATTTTGAAATTAATTTTTCATTGTCTCCAAGCAGAACTTTTTTCATTTCTGTGTGCTCTCTTCTTATTCCTTCAGTTTTAATATCATTTTCCACCAAGCTCTTTATTTGTTGCAGTTGGAACCAATCATATTTATTATTCAACTCTTCAGCAGTTTTCAATTCTGTTTTGCCACTTTGTATTTTTAATAGCTGATTGTATGACAACCACTTTTCTTCACCCATCTCAGCTGTTATTTTTATTACTTCTGCTTGCACTATCCATAGCAGTTTTCTCTCATCTCCATACTTCTTATATTTCATCCAAGTATTTAGCAAATTATTTCTTATATAATGGAGAGAAAAAACCATCCATCTTTTTTCCCCATAGTACATATAAGCATGCCAGCCAAATTTATTTCCATGACCTTCCAACGCTAAAAGTTTTTTGTTTAACAGCGTCACCCATTCTTTTATCCACACTAGACAAACTGCTTCATGATATAATTTTAAATCTGGTAATTGGAATCCTCCTCTCTTTTGCATCTGTTAAGATTTTCATTTTAATCCTTGGTTTCTTCCCAGCCCACACAAACTCTGAAATTTTCCTTTGCCATTTATTAAATTGTTTACTATCTTTCACAATCGGAATAGTTTGAAACAAATACACAGTCCTGCCAATTCCCCAGTTCTAATATTGTCTCTTATTTGCCTTTTGGGGAGAAACCCCGCTTGATCTTCCTTTATAAAATTTATCAGATGTTGTTTAAGCCATTCTGCCAAGATTCTTGTATATATTTTATAGTCATTATTTAATAGTGAGATTGGTCTATAATTTAGATGGCATTTGACACATCCTGGATGTAATGTATGAAGCAGACAAGTTTACACATAAGGCTATATTAACTTGGGTTTCTATTAAGTCCTGTTTAGAAATTAGTCTATTTGTTCTCTTTCTTTCTAGCATATAATTTATGCAGTCCTTTTAACTTGCAGAGCTGGTTTGCTGTGGTGACTCAAGAGTGAGTGTTGTGATTGGAAATCCCTAATTCACATTCTTGCTCCCACAAACACCCAGGGTTGCCATATCCAAGCCTCACTCACTGCCCAATGTGGGGAAGAGCATTGTCCAAACTGACAGAGCATTTCAGCGATTGAGATCATGTATGTGAAGCACTGTGAATTCTTGGCAAGGACCATTCAGTTGCTTACTGTTATTGCTCTGCATGTGTTAGAGAGATGCCTGCATTCTGTTGAGGTTGCAGGACTGATGTAGTGGTTTGGCAGAGAATTTAGAGAACTTCCCTCTCAAAATACTAGAGCTCAAGAGTTCATCCAATGGGCATCAGATTCAGGATGGACCAAATGAAACACTTCTTTACACAGCAAGCATTTAAGGTGGAATTGCTTTTGGAGGCTGTAGTGATGGCCGCAGGCAGAGATGGGTTTAAAAGAGGATCTGGCTGGTTCCTGGAGGCAGAGGTTCATCAGTGGCTCAAGGGGACCCCCACATTCAGAGGCAGTAAACCTCTGAGACCCAGTGCCAGGAGGCAGCATCAGGGAAGGCCTTGAGGAAAGGTTGAAAGAGCTGGGGATGTTTAGCCTAGAGAGGAGATGTCTGAGAGGTGATAGGAAGGATCACCACCTTCAAGTACTTCAAGGGCTGTCATACAGAGGATGGTGTAGAGCTGTTTTCTGTTGCCCCAGAAGGTTGGACCAGAATCAGCAGGTTGAACTGAAATCAAAAGAGCTTCCGGCTCAACACGAGGAAGAACTTCCTGACCGTTAGAGCGATTCCTCAGTGGAACAGGCTTCCTCAGGAGGTGGTGGGCTTTCCTTCCTTGGAGGTTTTTTAACAGAGGCTAGATGGCCATCTGACAGCAATGAGGATCCTGTGAATTAGGCAGAGCATGAGAAAGAGAAATAATTGCATCAGTGCTTAGTTCTCTTCTCGTGACCCTTTGTTCCACATCCAGGGAAATGTTGGCTGCCATTTTGGGTCACACAGCAATTTTTCTCCAGGCTAGTTTGGCCAGGGATCCTGGAGTGGTTTTTTTTTTTGGCCATCTTCTGGGTGTGGAGTGTGTGTGTGTGTGTGAGGGGGGTGGTATTTGTGAGTTTCCTGCACTGTGCAGGGAGTTGGACTAGATTACCCTGGAGGTCCCTTCCAATTCTATGATTCTGTGTTGTTGGCCCTCCAGAGGATCTGGTTGGTCCTTGTGTGAGACAGGAGGCTGGACTAGATCGATGCTCACTGGTCTGATCCAGCAGGGCTCTCTTTATGTTCTTACACTTCTGAGTCTCATGGGGTGTGGCCCCACCCTTTTGATGGAAGGAGCTCTGGGTGCTTCTTCAGTGCAAGAGATGAGCTGGCAGAGGTGAGGGGGGTCTGAGAAGGGCTCTTGCTGATTCTGTATTTCCTTCAAAACAGATGAGGAGCTGTAAGGCCACTGGTCTGTCTAGTCCAGCATTGCTCAGAATAGTTTGCTCTTTATGGAGGCGGGTCTGCAGGTTTCAGAAGCTTAGCATAAGCTTACCTTTGCCAGGCAGTAGCCTGATATATCCGGAGTCCTCTGCTGGTGTTGCTGCCAGATGGATTTGTTCTGTTCTTAGAGTAGCTTATTTTTACTTTATTTTTATTTTTTTGGATTTCTATCCTGCCCTCCCTGCAAGTGGACTGAGGGTGGCTCACAACATAGTGTAAAAACAAAAAGTTTAAAAGCAGTTACATAATACTAAAAAAAAATCAAATATAATAGATTTATGAATAAAATAAAAATATAATAAATTATCAGTGGGATGGCTGAAAGAGGCGTGGGTCTGTTGGTCTTCTCTCTCCTTTTTGAAATCTGTTGAGTAATTCCAACTTGTGATTCCCATCAGCCCAAACATCCAAGCTGAGGATTCACGGCAACAACACTCTCTCTTGCTCTCTCTCTCTGGTTGCTTGTCAGGGAGGAGCAGTTTCAGAAAGACAGTTCTAAAGTATTGATCGTGTTGCGTCAGAGTCAAAATAATTGTTCCAAGTGTAATAGCCTCACGACCAGCAGTGCCTCCAAGTGTTGCCTCCAAGCCATAGTTTTCAGTGATTGGGCAGGAGCCTAAGAATATAAGGAAAGGTGCTGATGGGCCTTCAGTTGATAGCACCAACCAGGGTTGGCACTGCAGTTGGATGTACGGAGCAGCTGTTGGGGAAAAGCTGCAGCTGGATAAAATGACATCTGGGATTCCTCCCCCACTGTCCAGGCTGCTTACAAACAGCAGGAACTAGGGTTGCCAACTCCAGGTTGAGAAATTCCTGGATGTTTGGGGGTGGATCCTGGGGGTGGCAGAGTCTGGGGAGGGGGAGACCTCAGCAGGGCATGATGCCATAAAGCCCCCCCTCCAAAGCAGTCATTTTCTCCAGGGGACCTCCTGGTGGATCCCTGCTGTTTGGAGAGCTGTTGTAATTCTGAAAGATCTTCAGGCCCCACCTTGAGGTTACAATACACAAAAGGACAATAATAATTCATAATATTATTTACAGTTTACATAGAGGGTTCCCATCTGGAGGTTGGCAATCCTGACTGAAATGCAATTATTTAGTATTTATAATGCAACTTTTGAATTGATAATAATGTCCATCAGTAAACTTGAAGCAATGGAATAGTCCAAATTCAGGAAGGGTAACACGGTTCTTTGGAGACCAGTAAAGCTTTCATTTCAGCTGGGCCTGCCGTAGCTTTCATTTCAGCTGGGCCTGCCGTAGAAGGCCAAGGTTTGAGTCCAGAAGCACCTTAGAGGCCAAGGTGATTTCCAAGAGTTTTTGAGGGTTGAAGCTCCCTTGTATCTGATGAAGGGAATGTTAACTCTTGAGCGCCGCTTATCCCCTGGAATCTTGTTGGTCTTGAAGGCGCAACTGGACTTGAATCTTGCTCTTCCAAATAATTTGTTCATTTGCCTTCTCAAGGAGAGGGAATTACAGGTTATGCATTGCCGCCAGCTAAACTGATACAGGGACCTTGCAAGAAGCTTGTATTGGAGCAAGTGGCTGCTTTGGTGTCTCAGCCTGAACTATGGGGCATTTGAACACATCACATTATTAGCAAATATAACTGTGTTGGGACAGGTATTACACGATCCCCACATTAAAGCCCATGCAACTCCTGGGCTGCTGCATTTTGTACCAAAGTTCTTGAGAACACATTAGGGTAGTCTAGCCTGGCTGCTGCTAGGTCACTCTTCTCCAGGACGGGCTGATGCTGACAGACACCTTCCAGGCCATGGCTGTCATCCAGGACAAAAACCAAGTCAAGGAGGGCCCAAGGCCTGTGAACCTGGGTGCTTAAGGGGGCTGCAACCTCATCCAGGACTCATCTCAGCTGAACTCCTGACCAATAACTTCCTCCTCAGTTTCTTCATCCTCGTTTCGGGCTGCCAATGCTGGGCTGTGAAATTCCTGGAGATCTGGGGGTGAAGTCTGGAGGGTGGGGTTTGGGGAGGGGGGGAGGACAATAGGACAGTATTCCATGAAGTCCCCTCCTCCAAAACAGGCATTTCCTTCTGGGAAACTGATTTCTGTAGTCTGGAGAACATGTGTAATTCCAGGAGCTCTCCAGGTCCCACCTGGAGGTTGGCAGCCTTGCATTCACCTCATCACAGCCTTCAAAGTGAAGTTAAGGCACAGGCCAGAACACATCAATACATGTTTCCCACACAGCATTGAAGTCAGCTGCAAGCCTTCCCCTGTGTGTTTTGCACACAGGCTACAGTTTCAGAACTGCAAAAGTTACTTTGTGTCAAGAAACCAGTTGTGTGCATACTTGTGTATTTTTTAGACCTGACTGTAGAGATTTGTTCCAATACTTTTTAAAAAGTGTATTTAGTTTCCCCCTGTGACAAAACTAAATGTGAGCTTTCCCCAAGAGGCATGAGTTTTAGAAAGGTGAACAGTTGTTTCCATTACTAGAAGCGTTCAATATTTTCCATGCTCTGAACTCGAGTCCAGTCTCTTGGGGCAAGAAGCCAAGCTGAGGCCTAAATTTCCTTTAGCTGTAAAAGGAGGCCCTAAGCAGTTCCAGGAGTGGAAGGGAAGGGGGTTGGGGAGGCTTCACCATTGCTCATTTTGATTGGGGGTTGAGGGAGACCAGCCATTGCCCCTGCAAAAGCAACCTGTGTGAGCTTCATGAATGTGGTGAATCTTCACCTCTTTTTGTGAGAGGGAAGGAAGATGGGTTGCCAGCCCCAGACATGGAAATACCTGGAGATTTCCCAAAGAAAGTGAGAAATGAAATAAATGTTTTACATAAATAAATGATTAATGATTAAATAATTAAAAAAAAATCATGTGGTGTGGAGATCAGTTGTAATCTTGTGAGATCTCCAGCCCCACCTGGAGGCTGGGCAACCCAAACAGAGAATCATGGCTGTGAGGGGCAAAAGAAAACCCTAAAAGGGTTCCATGACGACCAGCCTCACAAAGAAAAACCACCTGGCAGGACCTGGAAACTGAAACTTAATTGTGTATCAAAATTGTGGAATCTTGCTATGCTCTGATATTGTTTGAAAAGCTGGTCAAAGCTTCTATCGAAAGGGGGGGAAGATAAATGTAGTGCCTCGTTGCTGTGTTTGCTGCGTTTCAAGGCTACTGTAAAAGACAACTGAACGTTGTGAAATTCTTACCGTCACAAGGTTTCCTCAGGAACCGGACCAGAGATTCCTTTTAAGTGGAAGGACTCTTCTTGTATATATCCAGGATTGGACTGTTCATATATTCATTTACGTCCTTCTTTTGCACTAAACATTGGGGTTTGTCTGGCAGGGTATGGCTTGTGAAATATTTTGTATGAGAGTGATAGAATGTTGAAGTTTTCTAAGTTATTTTGAAAAGTGGTTTGTCTTTGTGAGGCTGGTTGTCATGGAATCCTTTGCTGGAGGCTGGCACCCCTCAGTGCTTTGAATGGAGTGCTGCCATCAGTTCCCCAGAGCTGTTAGTTGCCCTGGGATGAAGAATTTGGTTGCCATCTCTGAGGGGGGAAATTCCTGGCGATTTGGAGGTGGAGCCTGGGGCAGGCAGGGTTTGGAAAGGGGAGGGGCTTCAGCCGTGTGGCCCACCTTCCAAAGCAGCCATTTTCTCCCAATGAACTGACCTCTGTTGTCTGGAGATCAGTTGTAAATTTTGGGAGATCTCTTGTCTCCTCCCCATGGAGGTGGGACAGCCCCTTGGAGTCTTTGCAGCTGTTTTCTGATTTGGGTTCCTGGCTGCTGTAATTTAAATTAAAAGCTAGAGATCCTGCCCCCTGTGGCTTTCCTCCTGCTTGTCTGGTGTAGTTTGTCAGGGTTTGTAACAGTTAGGGAGGGACTTGGATTTCTGCACGGGGAAAATACACAGCCTGAGGGGTGGATGGGTGGGGGTTTGAAAGCTTGGAGGTAGATGGCTGTTGAGGGACTCGAGCAGCTGAACCTCTGAGAGACTCCAATGTAAGGCTCTAAATCCTGTGAGCTCTGCAGAGGCCTGTTCAGGGCTTTTGTCCGGGTATGTTTGTGTTCTTCTGTTCTTTCTCCGTGTCCAGGAGGCCTCCAGAAATAGGCTGACTCTGTGTGAGATGCCACCACACCCTCTGCTAGTGCCTGGAAAGGCACTGAAAACTCCCTATTCAAATCATCCCTCCTTACCAGAGGATTTGGGGTGTGTGTGTAAGAGAGAGTACTTTGCAGCTGTAATTTTTATTAAAGATGTGGGTATTCATGTAATCAAATGCAGATAAAGGCAATTAGTCCAGCTTCAGGTAATGAGTTTTTCCTCTGTTACATCATCTGCATGTTCTGAGTGAACAGATGAGGCGTTTGTAGTAGGCTGATTTGCAGTATGACTTTTTTGGGATGGTTTTCTTGCTCCTCGGCTGGCATAAAAAGTGGAAGCTCTCAGATAGAAAAGACTCACACTGTAAGTCCTAAAATCTCTTTCGGCTTTGATTGGGGGGGGGGGGGGAGGGTAACTCCTGATATTTCTGGTGTGTAGAAAACGGCATGTGTTCTGAATGTCCACCTGGCGTTATCATGTGTTCAGCTGTAAGGTTTCCATTAAATTCCATCTAATGACTCAAATGACACTTTATTTTATTTAAACCACAGGAATTATTGACAGTGGAGGGAGAATGCCATTCTCTATGCTGAACAAGGATGTTTCTGAATGCAGCATCTGTGCTTTGAAACCATAATTGAACACAGGCCTCTGGCCACCTTTTGTAAACCAGGCAAAATGGCGGTGAACTCCTTTTCCTCTGGCATGGAATTCTGAAGCAGCCAAATGGCTCTTCTTGTTGAAGTGGGGAAGCTCCTGTTGTTGCTTGGATTTGGGGAAAGTGTGCCTCAAATCTCTTTTAAACACTTGACTGTCAGATTTCAGACTCAATTTTCATGCCTCCCCCCCCCCCCCCCCTGCAGCCCTTGTCGGGGTCTCCAGCCTCTTTGAGCCTTTGGGATTTTGAGATGGTGTGGTGGGGGCAGCTATGAAAGGACTGCTGAGACTTGCCTTCGGTCACACAGTGAGCATCATTGTGCTGTGGTGGCAAAAAGCCCCACCTGGCTCTTCCCACTTTCTAAAAACACTTTAAAACTATTTCTGTATTTGTGTGTGTGTGTGTGTGTGTGTATACATGTGTGTGTGTGTGTGTGCGCGCACCTGGAAGTCATGGTGACCTCTGGTGACTGACTCCTACTGAGGGCCTGGCGGATACTCAGAGAGGTGGCTGAATGAAGGCTGCCCCTGCCTCTCCGCTCTGGTCTCCCCTCCAAGGGCTTGCCAGGGTCAGCCCAGCTGAGCTTCCAAGATCTGATGAGATCCCTGGGCTTGCTGGAGCTGTCAGCCAGGCCAGTGCTCTGCTTTCTCAGTGCTTGATGCCATGAAAGCTGTTGGTGGGCACCATGGTGGGTCTACTTTACATAGTTTGATGATTGTCTTTGAGGGGAAAATGCAGGCCAGGGATATTTTATTATCTGTTCAGGGGCTCAAACAGTTGAACCTCTGAGAGTCTAAAAAAAAAAAAAGTTCTGTCTCTGAGATTTTGGCTGTTTCAAAATGCAGAGATGTTCCTTTCTTTCTCCCCCCCCCCCCACATTTAGCTATTAGGGCCTTGATTTCATGTCAGAAAGAGCCCCGTGGCGCAGAGTGTTAAAGTTGCAATACTGCAGTCCTAAGCTCTGTTCATGACCTGAGTTTGATCCCAGAGAAAGCTGGGTTTTCAGGTAGCCAGCTGGAGGATGACTCAGCCTTCCATCCTTTCGAGATCAGTGAAATGAGTACCCAGCTTGCTGGGGGGAAAGTGTAGATGACTGGGGAAGGCAATGGCAAACCACCCCGTAAAAAGTCTGCCATGAAAACGGTGTGAAAGCAACGTCACCCCACAACTGGTGCTTGCAGAGGGGACTTTTCCTTTCCTTTCCTTTCCTTCTGCAGGTAGGCAGACTGGGAATTCGAGTGCAGTTCTTCCGTGGCCCCAACAGAACCCAGTTCTGCCATTTTAGGCACCTAAGCATTTGTTCTGACAGCATCCTGCTTGGGGGTCCAGAGATCTTGTCGGTCTGTCAAATTTGTGACCACCAGGTCCCTTTCCCCAAAGCCCGCTCCAAGGTAACTCATCTCCCTGCTTGGAAAAGGGGTAAGAGGGCCTTTTTTGTAGCAGGAACTCCTTTGCCTATTAGGCCACACACTCCTGATGTAACCAATCCTCCTGGAGCTTACAGGGCTCTTAGTACAGGGCCTACTGTAGGCTCCAGGAGGATTAGCTACATCAGGGAGTGCAAAGAACTTCCTGCTACAACAAAAGCCCTGGGGAAGAGAACTGGATTGTGCTGGACTCTGGAGGCCCCCAAAGTACCTTCAGGCTATATTTCAGTCCTGACCAGTTGTGCATGGTGGTGGGGGATTTGTCATTGCAGCTGGACACCTTAGGACTGCAATGCACCTGCAGGAATTCCCCCTCTCCCCTCAAAAAAGCTTGGAGCTGTGGCCGAAGTCGGGGATTTGCCCATCTCAGAGGCTGCTTCCCTGCTTCAGAGTTGATGAGAGGGCTAGGGTTTGACACTCTCGCCAGAGGCAGTGGTTGGTACCGTCACCACAGGGCTCACATTTGTGCCCCCCCCCCCCATTCCCCATAGCCTGTTTACTTGTTTTGCTTACCTGGCCTTAAGCAGACTGTGTGGTCCTTTCAGCTTAGCTCTTCCATTTTTTGCTTTGCGATGAAACTGTCCTGTGCCTAAAATATTGCACTCCTTTTTTCATTCCAGAGCAGAGTAAAGTGATACCATCACATCACGTAATTTGGACACTATACTTCTGTTGATACAGCACAAAATTGCATTTGCCTTTTTAGCCACCACATCACACTGCTGACTCATGTTCAGCATATGATCCACTAAGACCCCTAGAATCCTAGAGTTGGAAGGGACCTCCAGGGTCATCTAATCCAACCCCCTGTACAATGCAGGAAACTCACAAACACCTCCCCCTAAATTCACAGGATATTCATTGCTGTCAGATGGCCATCTAGCCTCTGTTTAAAAACCTCCAAGGAAGAAGAGCCCATCACCTCCCGAGGAAGCCTGTTCCACTGAGGAACCGCTCTAACGGTCAGGAAGTTCTTCCTGATGTTGAGCCAGAAACTCTTTTGATTTAATTTCAACCCATTGGTTCCTACCTTCTCGGGCCACAGAAAACAATTCCACACCATCCTCTAGATGACAGCCCTTCAAGTACTTGAAGATGGTGATCATATCACCTCTCAGCCGCCTCCTCTCCAGGCTAAACATGCCCAGCTCCTTCAACCTTTCCTCATAGGGCTTGGTCTCCAGACCCCTCACCATCTTCGTCGCCCTCCTCTGGACCTGTTCCAGCTTGTCTAGATCCTTAAAATGTGGTGCCCAAAACTGAACACAATACTCCAGGTGAGTATTCTTAAGCAAGCCTTTCTCCAAACCACATTAACACCACCACTGTCTGAGCTTTTCTTTATGTGTTGGTGCTTCTGTGGGATTCTGTAGCCCCCCCCCCCCTTTATTTCTGTGTCCTAAATCAGAAGAATCCCCTTTGTATGGGAACCTTTTGGTATATTTCTGAGGACACGGGCAGTTCTTAATAAAAGCTAAAGAGTAGCAGTGAAAAAACACCTTAATAAATACATCCTTTGTGTCTCACCTTTCCTCTGAATGGACGTTGATGCCTTCAGCATCTTGACACAGGTGAAGGACAGGCTATCTAGTCTAGTTGTCTTCCTGCAAGATTAATGTGTGGCTATTTTTTTCTGAGCTCATTGAATTGTAATAGGTTTGTTCCCCCCCCCCCCCCCTCTAATGGGCTGTTGAATACAAACACTAATTATAACCTTTTCTCCATAGCTGGTTTCCCCTGGAATCTAAATAAATTCATACTAAAACCACCACCCCTCTTGTTGGTGGGCTGGCTTTCTCCTTCACGGCAATAATTAATAAGTGTTTGCTTCATACTGTGGCTTTTGATTTCTTATGAAGATTGACTCTGTTTTGCATTTTGATTCCCTGGATTGAGTCTGGTGGGCTTCAGGAGTTGCTGGGATTTACGGCTTTGCTGAATTTCTTAACAGGGAAAAGAGCGGGGTGGGGGGAGGCATCTGGGCTGCGGTGGGGTTGAAACAGATTGGGATTTGTGAGGGGCGAGGAGTTTGCCTTGGAATGAGGAAGGGCTTGACCAGTTTGGCAGATGGTTGCCGAACCCTAGTGTGGTCCAGAGCCAGTGCTGGATTTCTTTTGCTGTGCTGAGGTGACTTTGGAGAGGACAAAGAGGTGCCACCCTTTTGCTGCTTTATGGTCTTTCTGTGGGGCACTCTTCCCTGCAGTGTTATTGTTGGAGGCAAGTGCCCTCCAGTCATGGCTGATGTACAGCAACCCCAAAGAGTTTTCAAGGCTGGAGTCTAACTGAGGTGGTTTGCCCTTGCCTGCCTCTCTAGGCCTTTTTTTTGGTGGACTCCCATCCAAGTTCTAACCAAGGCCAACCCTGCTTAGCTTCTGTGATGGGAAGAGATTGGGCTAGCCTGGGTGGTTCCCTCCAGTATTACCACTTGTGTGCATTGGGTGTGTGTGTGTCGCATCCTGGGCAACAGGGGCTATGTCAGAGCTGCTTGTGGATGGCAAAGCAGGTGAATATACTGTAGACATGCAGTGCTGTTGAGGAGGCATCTGTTATTTTGCCCATAGTTAATATGTATTTGAGAATACTCTATTGAAGAGTTCAATGTTTTAAATTCATTCAGTATTATGGTATGCTGCTAGTAAATCCCATTGCATTAAAGAAATGTTTTAAATAGCTAAATAAAGTGTCAAAGACTTTTTCTGTCCAAATACGCTTTCTTTTGTTTCCTACAACATTTGTATATTCCATTTCTACGTTTTGTTTTTCCCTGTCTCTCAGGTGGTTAAGGGCATAAAGTGTGCGTGTTTAGATAGCAAAAGGTGCAGCAGGTAATGTTTGATTGAAGAATGGTAGCATTTATACATTTTAAATTGCATCCAAATGCCAAATGGTGTGGTTTTATATGCTAATCATTAACTATTTTGTAAACATGGTAAAATTAGTTTTGGGTAATAAGAAAGGAAGTATTGCATATATTCCTGTCCCCCCCCCCCCCCCAAGTTCATTTTTCTCATTGAAAAACATTTTTTTTCATGGCTTCAGAGTTCCTGGAGAGTTTACACCTTCCTGTATGTGATGCTTTAATCTACCTTCCCGTCTCAGGCTTCACAGATTGAGCTTCCTTTCTGTCTCAGGAGACTGGTGAAAATTTGCTAATTTTGCTGAGCATTGAGCGTTAAGTGCTGCTTTCTTTTAAATAATGATTATTGTGTTCCATGTGGTTGTAATGTGTCGGCATTTCCTAGGATTATGTGTGCTTTTCACCTTGATTTGAATCCATGTACAGAAATGATTTTTAAATACTAAGCTGTATGTAGATGCCTCTGAGAATGTGCAGTTTGGACTCATGTTTGCTTATGGTGCTCCCCTGAATTAAAGATCTGGCTTGACCTTATACTCTTTGTGCTATCTGGTGGGCATGAAGTTAATTAATAATATAGATCCTGTATTGTTTTGTGCATCTGTATTGACCTTGTGTTAGTGGTAATTAGGGCCTGTGAAATGTTTGTGGGGAGACACTGAGGACTCTATTCTGGGTCAAGGGTGAGCTATTAAACATGGGTAGCTCACCCACCAATGTTATATGTCAGCTGGATCACCTGCCCTTGGCTCTTCTAGCTGTGTGGAACAATCCACTGTTTTTATAATAAAGCCAAGATGGCTGGTTAAAGTAATGTTCACATAACATTTTTAAAAAGTTGTTTTTAGAAGACATCGGCTTTTGATACTTAGAGCAACACTTCAGTGGCATCTTAAAGATGAAGATAATAGTTTAGTGAAAGGTATCCTATGGCATGCCATCCTATGGCATGGTGGGGCTAGAGATGGAAACTTTCCAGAAATTTTGAAGCTACAGGAGGGGGGAAGGAGAAAAGGTTTTCCTATTTTTAGGGTGAAAATTGAAATATATGCAACACTTATTTCTTTGTCAAGCCTAAACTCCTTTTACTATTTAACAACATAAAAATACATAATTTATAACTTAGCACATATCCACGTATTGGTGGAATGTAAAAGCATGAGTATTTTAAATGTTCTATATAAGAATAAATTATTATTTTATTATTATTTATTGCAAGTATACCCAATAGTTGAGAGCTGCAAACTGCTCCGCCCTGTGCCATAATATCTTTATGTATCTTTAATAAAGTCACCTGAGAAATAGGGGAAAAATAGACATTGTAGGTAGAAAACAAATTCTGTGGTAAATAAAGGAAAGTGTAGTATTTGGACATAAACACTAGCATACGGTTACAGTGTGCAAGACTATCAGCAGATTTGTATATTAAGCTAAACTTATTGGGTTTAACACATCAGAGCATATTAATTTTTGCTAAAATTATTTGCATTTTTTTTTTAAAAAAACCTTGGAAAGGTTGCACTTCTAATATATAGGAGGTATATATTTCAGCACTGCCCCCAAATTTCCCAGTTTTCCCACTGGAAAAAATGAGAAAGACTTTTTCACACCATATGTTTTAAGTGTAGAAAACCTTTCCTTAAAGAAGCATTTTTCTCATTCTAAGAGAGATAATATTTCATATGTGTTCCTATATAAATTAGGCAGTAGAGATATAAATTTGATAAAGAACACACAAATATATATTTTTAAAACACTCAAAACATGCTTAAAATGTTAGCACTCCTTGGTCTTAAAGATGCTTTTTTTGTGTTTCTCCCATGGGCAAAGGAAGTTCTGGCTCTTTCCTTCCTTCCCCAGGGGACTGGGGGAGGAGTCTCAGCCAATAGGGGGAAGAGTGGCTTAAGAACATAAGAACATAAGAGAAGCCATGTTGGATCAGTCCAATGGCCCATCAAGTCCAACACTCTGTGTCACACAGTGGCAAAAATTTTTATATACACACATACACTGTGGCTAATAGCCACTGATGGACCTGTGCTCCATATTTTTATCTAAACCCTTCTTGAAGGTGGCTATACTTGTGGCTGCCACCACCTCCTGTGGCAGTGAATTCCACATGTGAATCACCCTTTGGGTGAAGAAGTACTTCCTTTTATCCATTTTAACCTGTCTGCTCAGCAATTTCATCGAATGCCCACGAGTTCTTGTATTGTGAGAAAGGGAGAAAAGTACTTCTTTCTCTACTTTCTCCATCCCATGCATTATCTTGTAAACCTCTATCATGTCACCCCGCAGTCGACGTTTCTCCAAGCTAAAGAGTCCCAAGCATTTCAACCTTTCTTCATAGGGAAAGTCCTCCAGCCCTTTAATCATTCTAGTTGCCCTTCTCTGGACTTTCTCCAATGCTATAATATCCTTTTTGAGGTGCGGCGACCAGAACTGCACACAGTACTCCAAATGAGACCACACCATCGATTTATACAGGGGCATTATGATACTGGCTGATTTGTTTTCAATTCCCTTCCTAATAATTCCCAGCATGGCGTTGGCCTTTTTTATTGCAAACGCACACTGTCTTGACATTTTCAGTGAGTTATCTACCACGACCCCAAGATCTCTCTCTTGGTCAGTCTCTGCCAGTTCACACCCCATCAACTTGTATTTGTAGCTGGGATTCTTGGCCCCAATGTGCATTACTTTGCACTTGGCCACATTGAACCGCATCTGCCACGTTGACGCCCACTCACCCAGCCTCAACAGATCCCTTTGGAGTTCCTCACAATCCTCTCTGGTTCTCACCACCCTGAACAATTTAGTGTCATCCGCAAATTTGGCCACTTCACTGCTCACTCCCAACTCTAAATCATTTATGAACAAGTTAAAGAGCATGGGACCCAGTACCGAGCCCTGCGGCACCCCACTGCTTACCGTCCTCCACTGCGAAGACTGCCCATTTATACTCACTCTCTGCTTCCTATTACTCAGCCAGTTTTTGATCCACAACAGGACCTGTCCTTTTACTCCATGACTCTCAAGCTTTCTAAGGAGCCTTTGATGAGGAACTTTATCAAAAGCTTTCTGGAAGTCAAGGTAAACAACATCTATTGGGTCTCCTTTGTCCACATGTTTGTTCACCCCCTCAAAGAAATGTAACAGGTTAGTGAGGCAAGGTCTTCCCTTGCAGAACCCATGCTGAGTCTTCCTCAATAACCCGTGTTCATCAATGTGCCTACTCATTCTGTCCTTGATAATGGTTTCTACCAACTTTCCCGGTATTGAAGTCAGACTCACTGGCCTGTAATTTCCCGGGTCTCCTCTGGAACCTTTTTTAAAGATGGGGGTGACATTTGCTACCTTCCAGTCCTCAGGAACGGAGGCAGATTTCAATGAAAGATTACAGATTTTTGTTAGAAGATCCACAAGTTCAACTTTGAGTTCTTTCTGAACTCTCGGATGTATGCCATCCGGACCCGGTGACTTATTAGCTCAGTAGCTCTGCTGTGCAATGGAGAGAGCCTGACAAAGCAAGCTATTTCCCCTTCCTCCCCAAGGGAGGAGCCTCAGCCAATGGAGAAAACAGAGGTTTTGCTCTGTAGCTCCTGTGCAGTTGAGCAAGCCTGGCAAAGCAAGCTGTGATGCAGAAGTCAGCAAGATATAGGGAGAAGGAGGCAGATGACAGCCAGTTGCTTGGGAGCCTGATAGGAGCACTCTGGAGGTCTTGATTCGGCTCCCGAACTACATGTTTGACACCCCTGGTTTAGATTGTGGTGAAGACCCAATGGCTACCAAAAAGTCTGACCATTTGCAGGTGTTCCTAGGTGTTCTGTTTTAGGTAGGTTTGCCAGCTTCTGGTGATTTGGGGGAGTGGGAGTCTGAGGAGGTTGGGATTTGGGGAGGGGAAGGACTTCAATAGGGTATAATGCCATAGAGCAGGGGTGTCAAACAGGGGCTGAATCAGGGCTGCTATCAGGCCCCCAAGCAAGTGACTGTCCTCTGCTTCCTCCTCCCTCCTCTTTTGCTTCCTTCTGCATCACAGCTTGCTTTGCAAGGCTTGCTCAATCACACAGGAGCTACAGAGCAAAGGCTGTATTTTCTCCATTGGCTGAGACTCCTCCTGTGGGGAGGAAGTGGGAAGGGAGAGCTTGCTTTGCCAGGTTCTATCAATTGCACAGCAAAGCTACTGAGCCAAGCCTCTCTTCCTTCTATTGGCTGAGTCTCCTTCTCCTCCTGGTCCCCTGAGGAAGGAAGGAAAGAGCCAGAGCTTCCTTTGCCCAGTTCCCTGAATCTGATGGAGAAGCCTGCACCACCCTTTCTTCACTTCTTATGTGATTTTGGGCAGCAGGTGGCTTGCTGGCCTTTTAACCCACACATGGATCTCTAGCCAGCCCAAGCAGGCCTCGCTCGTCTGGGGCTCTCCTTTCTTGCATTGGGTTGCTTTTGGCTGGGGGGGGGGCATATGCTAATGAGTTATGCCAATGAGCTCCGGCACCTATTTTTCTACAAAACGACCCCTGCGCCTGGCTATCAGTTGTAAGCCCCAGAGAGCTCCAACCTCCTTTTCAGGTTGGCACCCCTTTCATTTCTGTTTGTATTCTGTTGTTGGAATTCGAGGACATTTTGTTAGAGGACAAGAGTTGCTGGAAAAGACAGTAAAGCTAGGCAAAGTGGAAGGCAACGGGAAAAGAGGAAGACCCAATGTGAGGTGGATGGACTCCATCCAGGAAGCCAGGAGGGCCCTCAGTTTGCAAGAGCTGATGAGCAAGGCTGTTTAAAATAGAACGTTTTGGAGGATATTAATCTATAGGAGCTTCGTGGGGCTGAGTGGTAAAGCTGCAGTACTGCAGTGCAAGCTCTCTGCTCAGGACCTGAGTTCGATCCCAGTGGAAGCTGGATTAAGGTAGCCGGCTGAAGGTTGACTCAGCCTTCCATCCTTCCGAGGTCGGTAAAAGGAGTATCCAGCTTGCTGGGGGGAAAGTGGAGATGGCTGGGGAAGGCAATGGCAAACCACCCCGTAAAAAGTCTGCTGTGAAAATGTCACCTCAGAGTCAGACATGACTGGTGCTTGCACAGGGGACTACCTTTACCTTTTTAATCCATAGGATCACCATAAATTGGAAACTACTTGATGGCACATAGTGCACATGCGCTGTAAGAGGCCTGATAGTTGAAAACTGTGCAGCAGGAATGTCAGAAGGATTGAGAACAGCCTCTGAGGATTTGAGTCTTTCTGATGCTTTCCCTGCATGTGAGTGTGTAGCTGTAAGAGAAATAGCCCATGTTCACCTGCCAAGCATGAAGGCTGCGCATATGTCACTTTTTGCAGTTATATGTCTCATGCGTGACACCCACCCACCAATTTTGAAATTTGCTGCCTTCATAGCTACAGAATGTACAAATTGGTTGCGATTCCAGAAGCAAAGAAGGATGCTTTTCCCTTCTTAACTAGATTTCCTTGATAGCTGTGCAGATTAGATCATGTTACAGATTGGATTTCTGAGAGAACACTTTTGACTTGAGGCTCATGTGCAACATTCCTTACCCTTGAACTGCCTTTTGTGGCCGGGTGTGGAGTTAGCCTTGTATTCCTGCATTACTCATTGGGGGTGAGATCCTGTTATTATAGTTAAGTTGGAATGCCAGCAGCCTCCAGGTGGGACCTGGGGATACCCTAGAAGTACAGCCCATCTCCAGACTACAGAGATCAGTTCCTCCTGGAGAAAATGGATGTTTTGGAGCTTCCTGCTCTCTCCAGACTTCCTCCCCCAAACTTCAAGAGCTTCCCAACCTGCACATGGCAGCCCTCTCCCTCCCTCCCCCTCACTAGTGGCCAAAAGGGACGGGGCAGATCTATTAGGGATGCATTTTCTCCTGTTTCATTCACCAAGTTTCTAAAGCTTCGATGAAAACCAAAAACTGAACCACACATTTAAAACAATGTTTGATGCTTTAATTAATGTATGCAAAGTATCTTGGTTCTATCAAACATTCTATCTAATTGTATTCATTAGTTGCTTCTCCAGGACAGGTTTTAATTAAGTTATCCAATGTAAATCAATACTCATTGCTCACCCATTACAATTTGAACAATTTAATTATTGCAACTGTAGCAGAGTGGTTTCTTCTGGCTATGTAGTCTTGTTCTCCCTTGTGATAAGAGGCAGGATTCTTCAGGGGATGTGCAGATTGTGCCAATGAGGGAGAGGAATGT
Source organism: Heteronotia binoei (assembly GCF_032191835.1). NCBI lineage: Eukaryota > Metazoa > Chordata > Lepidosauria > Squamata > Gekkonidae > Heteronotia > Heteronotia binoei. The sequence continues at coordinate 102,841,426 of NC_083232.1, read as the reverse complement.
TGGTGACGTTGCCAGGGCTGTGCTTTGGGAATGCTGGTGCCGTTCTGGTGCTAACAACAATTCCTTGAGGAACCTTGGAGCAGAAGAATGCCAGGAGGCCTGCAGAGTTATGGGTTTGGGTTTTGTCAGCAGCCAGAATTGGTGTGTGTGTGTGGAAAGTGCTGTCAAGTTGCAGCTGACTTATGGTGATTCCCTCATGGTGTTTTCAAGGAAAGAAACGTTCAGAGGTGATTTGCCAGTTTGGTCTTATCTGGGAGAACCAGATTTGATTCCCCACTCCTCCACTTGCAGCTGCTGGAATGACCTTGGGTGGAGGGTGGGATATAAATCCATCATCATCATCATTCTCCTTCTCCTCCTCCCGCCGCTGCCACCCTTGCCTGTCTTTGTGTAGTGACCCTGGATTTCCTTGGTGGACTCCCACCCAAGTACTAACCAGAGTTGACCGTGCTTAGCTTCTGAGATCTGATGGGCTAGCCTGGGTCATCCAGGTCAAAGCAGGAGATCAACAGAGGTGGTCTGCCATTGCCTGCCTCTGCATTGTGCTCTGGACTTCCTTGGTGGTCTCCCCTCACAGTAATAACCAGGGCAGACCCTTCTTGTCTTCTGAGATCTGATGAGATCAGACAGGCCTGGACTATCCCAGAACTGGACTTGGATAAACTGGTGAGATGATATTATGTGGTAACTGGAATTGTGGATTTGAAATCTTCTGACATATTCATGGTTACATGAGATGTATGTCAGTAACAGCATATTTTGTACAATTTATAAATTGAGTACACTTGGTGAATATAGATTAATAATAAATGACACAGTGGGGTTTTGTTTTGTCTTTTGTTTTGCACATATCCCGAGAACAGTCATCTATGAACACTAATTGGAAAGCTGCCCGAATGGAAGAAATTCTGGATGTATCACATTCTTTCATCACCAGAGCTGGGAGCTGGGTCCAGTTTGGCCCATTGGTGGTGGCAACTGGAAGTAATGGTTTGACTTGTGTGGTTTAGTGCTATAGTGTGTCGGCTGTGGCATCATCAGGAATGCAAGGATCAGATCTGGTATGGCAGTTGCAGAAAAGGACTAGAGGATACCATTGCCTGCTCTGTGTTGGGAAATACCTGCACATTTTGTGGGTGAGGCTTGGGAAAGCAAGGGGACTTCAGTGGGGTGCAATGCCATAGAGTCCCACAGTGACCATTTTCTCCAGGTGAACTGATTTCTGCCACCTAAAGACCAGTTGCAATAGGAGATCTCCAGCCACCACCTGGAGGTGGGCAACACACCTGGAAGTATACCTGACAATCTGTCAGCTACAGGGGAAAAGTGAGCGAGGTCTGTGTATGTAACAGAAAGGGGGTGACTCCCATGGAGCCCACTTTACTCTCTTTCCCCTCCAGTCCTCTGTGTTTTGTGCCTGCTTAACATAAAACCTGGTTTTAAAAAGGCTCAACTGATGCTTAACTGCCAGCCAAAAGGAAACTGCTGGAAGTTTCCTTGGCTTGTTCAAGAATGTCTAGATTTATTTTTTATGTCTGGCCTCTATTTGGATTGCAGACTTTAAGCAAATGCAAAAAAAGTTGCAGGCTTTGGAACAGCTTAGTGCTATTTAATGTAGGTTGTTAATTGGCTGTGTAGCCTGGCGGGGTCAAGTGCTGTGGATTTAAGCCCAGACAGGTGAACAGGCAGCAGGTCTCTCTGGGAATGAGAGTGGAGCCAACGGCAGTGCGTAGAATCCTACCGTGCCCAGTGGGTACAGTGGTCATCTCTGGGTTGGGGAATTCCTGGAGATTTTGGGGGTGGAGCCTGGGGAGGGTGGGGCTTGGGAGGGGAGACACTTCAGTGGAGTCTAATGCCCTAGAGCAGGGGTGGCCAACGGTAGCTCTCCAGATGTTTTTTGCTTACAACTCCCATTAACCCCAGCCATTGGCCATGCTGGCCAGGGCTGACGGGAGTTGTAGGCAAAAAAACATCAGGAGAGCTATCGTTGGCCACCCCTGCCCTAGAGTCCACCTTCCAAAGCAGCCATTTTCTCCAGGAGAACTGTGATCTCCACGACCTGGTCGGAATTCTGGGCGATCTCCAGCTTCCACCTTGGGACTTGCAGCCCTCCCCGTGGGCCTGTGTCTCGGGAGCAGTCACTCTCCTCTGGCTTCAGCAACGGAGCAACCTGCAATCCCTTTCAGAAGAAGTTCTTTCTGGGATTGGGGCAGCTGGTCCCCTCCACCCTGAGCACGCTGGAAGCAGAGGTTTCTCCAGGCAGGGCTGGGCTAGAGATGGGGACCTCTGCCTTCCTGTCAGAAGGGGCCTCCTAGGACTTTTTTCAAGCAGGAATGCAGTTACAACTGGTGTGGCATTGGAGGTGTGTTCTAATATGCAAATGAGTTCCTGCTGGGCTTTTTCTACAACCCCCCCGCCCCCCCGCGTAGGCCAGTTGACTGGGCTTGGAAAGGTGATATAATCACCATCTTCAAGTACTTGAAGGGCTGTCATCTAGAGGATGGTGTGGAATTGTTTTCTGTGGCCCCGGAAGGTAGGACCAGAACCAATGGGTTGAAATTAAATCAAAAGAGTTTCCAGCTCAACAATAGGAAGAACTTCCTGAGTGTTGGAGCGGTTCCTCAGTGGAACAGGCTTCCTCCTTGGGACGTGGTGGATTCTCCTTCCTTGGAGGTTTTTAAACAGAGGCTAGGGTGCCATCTGACAGCAATGAAGATCCTGTGAATTTAGGGGGAGGTATTTGTGAATTTCTTGCATTGTGCAGGGGGGTGGACTAGATGACCCTGGAGGTCCCTTCCAACTCTGATTCTACTTGCTGCCTGGCCTGCCTTGGTCCCTCACTGCTGTGGATGGTTGCTGTTCTTTTTTTGTACTGTACGAAACTTTGGGTTGCCCCGCTCCCCCTGAACCCCTGCAGGGGATGGGGGGGCGTTGATTTACCTGGTCAAGGTTGGGAAACTCCTGGTGATTTCAGGGTGGAGCCTGGGGAGGATAACTGGGACCTCTGTGCCTCAGAGTCCACCCTCCAAAGCAGCCATTTTTCCTGGGGAGCTGATTTCTGTAGTCTGGAGATGAGCTGTAATTCGGGGGGAAACCCAGATTCCACCTGGAGGCATCCCTAACAAAGCTCTCCTTTCTAGTTGCAGGCCTTGGCTTGTGCAGCGAATTTGGTTCTGGTCTGAAGTTTGAGGTTTTAGTTTGCTTCTCTGGGGAAGCAGTAAAATCTCAGGGATACATTTTGAGGATGAAGGTGGAAGGCTCTTTTCTGAATGGCTTCAGAGCTTTTGCTCATAGCTGTATCTCCATTTCCCACTTGGATCTCTTAAGCTGCTGGACCAGGCAGGTTCTGGTCCTAGCCAGTTCGGTGTAGTGGTTAAGTGTGTGGACTTTTATCTGGGAGAACCGGGTTTGATTCCCCACTCCTCCACTTGCACCTGCTAGCATGGCCTTGGGTCAGCCATAGCTCTGGCAGAGGTTGTCCTTGAAAGGCAGCTGCTGTGAGAGCCCTCTCCAGCACCACCCACCTCACAGGGTGTCTGTTGTGGGGGAGGAAGGTAAAGGAGATTGTGAGCCGCTCTGAGACTCTTCAGAGTGGAGGGCGGGATATAAATCCAATATCTTCATCTACCTCACAGGGTGTCTGTTGTGGGGGAGGAAGGTAAAGGAGATTGTGAGCCGCTCTGAGACTCTTCAGAGTGGAGGGCGGGATATAAATCCAATATCGTCTTCTTCTTCTAGACTAAGTGATGTCTTTGATTCATGGAGGAGAACAAAGTTTGAGTCTAGTGGCACCTTTAAGACCAACGAAGTTTAATTAATTAAATTATTGTCCCCCCATTTTACCTGCATAAATTAAGCTCTTGTTTCTCTTGTTTCTTTTCTTTCAGTGAATTTACTGGACTCACGATCAGTAATGGGAGATCTTGAGTGGATCGCCTACCCGAAGAATGGAGTGAGTTTCTTATTGTGCACTTGATGTGCTGATATGTAAGCTATGTTCAGGACTTGGGTTCTCAAGGCCATATGAGGGGAAATGTAGTTTTAGCAAGCTGTGACAGGGAAGGATGGACTGGAACCCCCCTGAGTTTACTTAGACGTTGATTTCAGTAATGCATTTCTGTCTGATTTTTGTTCCCAGGGAGGTCATTCAACTCCTGAGTGGTGGGAGTTCCAGGGGAATCAGGTGTAGTCTCCTTTGAATGAAAGCACATTTATTTGGGAGTTGTGGTTCCTTTCCAATATTTTCTTCAGACTGTCCTAAAAGCAGCAAGCACCTTGGGCAAAAGTTGAGGGCTTCCTCCCCTCAGTTAAAGGGGCATCTGAAAGAAGTCATCTCCTGGTTATTCACTCCTGTGGATGAGCCATCAGTGGATCACCAGGACTAACATCATGGATTTATTGATGTACCCAAAGTTCTTATAACTCATCTTCTCCCTGAAGGCCTGAAGTATGTAAGGACGTCAGAAGAGGCCTGCTGGATCTGACAAGTGAAGGTCCATTTAGTGCAGCATCTGTTCTTACACAGCAGCTGACCAATTCCTCTGGTGGGCCAACAACAGGGCAGAGAGGATGGGGACTTACCCTGACTGCCTCTGAGTGTGGAATGAAAGTCACCATGGCTAGGAGACCCCTCCTCCATGAACCCATCTCATCCCCTTTTAATACTGGTGAGGGTCAGTCAGCTGAAAGGTTCACTTGGTGTGCCTGGAAAGATGGCTGACACTAGATAACCAAGACTGGGTCTTATTGGTGTGCAGCCGTTGCCTGATTGTGGTGTCAAGGAAAAAGTGTATCCATCGAAGATGCTTAACATCTTCCCCTCTCTTCAAGTTTCCATATGTCATTAGCAGTTCCATGTACCTGTGGAACTAAAGTAATGATGATAATTCCTGGAATACTGGTACACTAGGAAACATTCTCAAAGGCACATGTTGGAGCATTTTTCCCCATTTAATCCCATAATTGTGGGATCCCTAGAATCACTCACTTGGAGACCCCTCCACTTCCTTTAATTTTTCCAAGGTGTCCCTCTTGATGAGGAGAACCTAGGACATATAGGCATGGGGGTGGAGAAAGAGGCAGACAATTCACCACTGGGAGATCTGAGGGATGCAAACAGAATTTGGTTTCTCCTCTGAAAAGCAAACTGTTAGCGGAGGAATGAACAGCAGTGCCGAATCTGATAGGAAACATATCCTGGTTTGGAATAGGTTAATCTCATGTGTGCTTTGTTGAAGTCCTAGAATTACAGAGTTGGAAGGGGCCATGCAGGCCATCTAGTCCCACCTCCTGCTGAATGCAGGATCAGCCTAGAGCACCCCTGACAAGTGTTTGTCCAGCTGCTGCTTAAAGACTGCCAGGGAGGGCGAGCTCACCACCTCCCTTAGTAACTGATTACACTGCTGAACACTCTTACTGTAAAAAAGTGTTTCCTAATATCCAGCCAGTACCTTCCTGCCCTAAATTTAGAGCAATCTTCGAGAGCCAGTTTGGTGTAGTGGTTAAGTGCGCAGACTCTTATCTGGGAGAACCGGGTTTGATTCCCCACTCCTCCACTTGCACCTGCTGGAATGGCCTTGGGTCAGCCAGAGCTCTCACAGGAGTTGTCCTTGAAAGGGCAGCTTCTGTCAGAGCTCTCTCAGCCCCACCCACTTCACAGGGTGTTTGTTGTGGGGGAGGAAGATAAAGGAGATTGCGAGCTGCTCTGAGACTTTGAGATTCGGAGTGGAGAGCAGGATATAAATCCAATGTTGTCGTCTTCTTCTCTCCTCTGCTGCCAACAGGAATGGCTCCCTGCCCTCCTCCAAGTGACAGCCCTTCAGGAGAGCAATCCTGTCATCCCCTCCACCTCCTCTTCTCCAGACTGACTCCAAGGACTCCAGGTCCTTGGAAGATGCGGGGGTTACTCAAATGTTGATAGATCCCAGTAGGCAGCCGTGTTGGTCTGAAGCAATAGAACAAAGCAGTAGATAAGTTTCATCTTTAAGACCAACTAAGTTTTATTCAGAATGTATGCTTTCGTAGGCTCCTAAGCAGACTTCATCAGACCTGATGAAGTCTGCTTAAGAGCATATGAAAGCTTACGTTCTGAATAAAACTTAGTTGGTCTTAAAGGTGCACTTGTCTACTGCTTTGTACAAATGTTGGTTGTGCTATTGTACACATACTAGATGTTCTTCTTTGATCCTGAGTAAATTGTTGCTTTGCACAACCTATTTTACATGCGGCCTCCATTGCGTCTGCAGAATTGTGCCCGGCACAATTATTTAGGCTGATTTGGTCTTTGACTTCCCTGCCTCATGCTACTTCAAATGCTAGTGAATTGGCTATTGGCTGTGAGGCTTTTGTGAATCACTTTGCAGATAAAATCTCGTCACTCCGCCATGACCTTCCAGCCACATTTGATACAATAAATGAACTGGAAGCTCCTTGCCCATCTTTGGTTCTGGACCAGTTCAGCCTGCTGTCCCAGGAGGAGGTTGACAAGACCCTGGCGGATGTGAAACCAACCACTTGCCCCCGCCCATCGTGGCTGATTGAAGCCAGTGGTGGTGAGGTTGGGACTCCCCTGCAGGAGAGCATCAACGTATCCCTATCACCAGGGTCGTTCCTGGGGGCTTTGCGTGAGGCAGTGGTTCGCCCTCTCCTGAAGAAACCATCTCCAGACCAAGGTTCCCTCTAAGCTGTGGAGTCTTGTGAGCAGGAATTCTACTTTGGGAGCTATTAGCATTAAAGTTGTGAGCTACTGAATAAATTAGTTTGTTCTGGGGCCATTTTTTGTGAGCTAGGACAAAAATGTGTGAGCCAGAGGCTAAAAAACTGTGAGCTAGCTCGCACTTGATCCTGCTCCGGAAATTCCAGTGAGTGCAGAATGCAGCAGCCCTGCTGTTAGCATTGAGGCCTGTGCAGGTATGGATGCATCCGGTGCTGCGCGAGCTGCACTGGCTACCTCTTTCAAGGTGTTGGACCTTACCTTTAAGGCCCTTTATGACCAGGGGGTGGTATATCTGTGGGACGCCCTCTCCCCATAAGAGCCCCCCCTGGTTCTGAGATCTGCTACACAACACCTTCTTGGGATCCCTGGTCTTAAGGTCGCTCGACTGGCTTCAACAAGGGCCATGGCCTTCTCGGTCCAGGTCCCTACCTGGTGGAATGAGCTCCCGCTAGAGACCCGAGCCCTGCGTGACTTACCAAGGTTCTGCAGGGCTTGTAAGATGGAGCTCTCCCACCAGGTTTTTAACTGATGCAGCGGGCATGAATGTCATTGCTGCCCCCCAAGCATCTTATGATCATGGTGCTTGTGTAGTGTTGACAGTCATTGGTCTACAGGCTGTTGTATATTTGCTGGCTATGATTGGAATATTTCTGGATATACTGCTTTGATTTTATAGTAATTGTTTTATGATGTTATTTTAATCTTGACGTCTGTTTCTATTGTTGTAAGCTGCTCTGAGCCCGCTTGCAGGATAGGGCGGGGTATAGGGTTAAGGGAATAAATCCAAAAATTAAATTAAATGCCCTTTAAGCTGGGGAGGCTTTGCTTTCTTCCAGTTAACTGTTGTATTCACAGGGATCACATAATAATATGAAGCTTTAATATTAATTTTAGCTTGGTTAAAACTTTCTCCTCACATCGTGTTTAAGACCTAACTCAGTGTTTTCTGAGCTTGCCATCTGGTTACCATTTAACTGTATTACTCTAGTTTTGATCAATGCAGTTTAAATGATGAGAAGGTCCTACTGTGGCTGAATTTGTGGGGGTTCTGCCTTCACTCCCTGTTGTCACGGAGTCTGCCTTGAGGCACTATAGATGGTGGAGCAAGCAGCTTTCCTCAGAGGGGGGCTTTAAGGGCCTTTATCCTTTCCCATTAGGACTGTCAAGAATGTGTGGAGTGACTTGATGGCCCTTGAGATGGGTCCCCTGAGAGGGGCACTTTGAGAGTGTCAGCATCTCTCCCCCCCTCCCCCACAGCCTGAGCTAAGCAGAGGCTTGTTAAACTGAACTCCAGATCTGAAGACACAGGTCCCTTGGGGAGTTTTGGGTAATCTACTTAGAAACTAAAAAGAGCTACTCAAAACCAGATGGGGTGTGTGTGTGGGTGGGTGGGGGAGGTGGAGGGTTAAGTGACACTCTTTCCCATTTACTTCAGTGCAGCTGTGCAGTGGATTTTTACTATGATGGCTTAATAAGTATGCAGTGACTACCTCACTGTGTACATAGACCCCAGTAGGTAGCCGTGTTGGTCTGAAGCAATAGAACAAAGCAGTAGACAAGTGCACCTTTAAGACCAACTCACTCACTGTGTGTGTGTGTGTGAGAGAGAGAGACAGCGCTATTGCTGGCATTTGTAGTCTGTTTCTCAGGAGGTATCAGAATTCTCCTACTGCTTGAGAGGAGGGCTCCAGTTTCCAATGTTTCTGATGGGGGGGATTTCCAGCAAACTCTGTCCTGAATATATTAATGGTTAAGTTGCAGAAAAACTGACTTGTTTTGTGGTTCCATGTGCATAATCATCCATTGCAAATGTGTCTCTGGAACATAGCTTGGGTCAGCAGTTTGCAAGGGGCGGGGCGGCTGAACTAGCTTTCCCCTCCCATTCAAAACTGCAACTTCTCAAGATTGCTCTTCATTGTATTTTGTGATGTGGAAATATATTCAACATGTGGCTGGACTCCAGAGTATCAGATTTAGACTGGGGAGAATGGAGACTTTCCCTGGAGCTCATGGAGACAGCCCTTTGTCCATTCATGTCCCTTGGGCATAACCTAGTCTCAGTGGCTGCTGTGATGGTAAAAGGGCTGGAATGTGAGCTGCTTTGGATGAAGAAATGAAGCCCCAGAAGTTCAGTCCCAGGCACGGCCTTCCCCCTCCAGTAGAGAAAAGGACCTGTGGTGTTGGGGAACATGTTGGATCAATGGCTTAGAACACCAGGGAGTACCAGAACCAGAAGGGTTGCCAGCTCCGGGTTGGGAAACACCTGGAGATCTGAGGAGTAGAGTCCCTGGACAGATGTGGTTTGGGGAGGGAAAAGACTTCAATGGGATATAATACCACAGCCATTTTCTTGAGGTAGACTGATCAGATCTTAGGAGGTCTCCAGCCATCACCTGAAGATTGGTAACCATAAAACCAGTGAGTTTGAGGAGAAGGAGAGGGAGGAGAGGTGCTTCTGAGGAACCTTTTCCAGGGGGTGGGGTAAAGGGAGTGTCTTCTCCAAAACATACTTCCTTGGTTCCCATAAATATCTGGTTAGCTTCACGTATTCATGTAGGGGTGTCAACCTGGAGATTCCTGGAATTATACCTGCTCCCCAGACAACAAAGGTTGATTCCTCTGGAGAAAAAGGCTGCTTCAAGAGGTGGACGGTATAGCATCTTACCCCATTGAGGTTCCCCCCCCCCCCAAATCCAGCCCTCCCCAGGCTGTACCACAAATTGCCAGGAATTTCCCAGCCCAGAGTCAACAGCGGTATTCCGTCTAAGCTGTGGAGTCTTGTGAGCAAAAATTCTACTTCATGAGCTACTGTCACTAAAGTTGTGAGCTACTGCATAACTTAGTTTGCTCTGGGGCCATTTTTCCTGTGCTAAGACAAAAATGTGTGAGCCAGAGGCTAAAAAACTGTGAGCTAGCTCACACTAACTCAGCTTAGAATAATAGAATCATAGAGTTGGAAGGGACCTCCAGGGTCATCTAGTCCAACCCCTGCACAATGCAGGAAACTCACAAACACCGCCCCCTAAATTCACAGGATCTGCATTGCTGTCAGATGGCCATCTAACCTCTGTTTAAAAACCTCCAAGGAGAGCCCACCACCTCCCGAGGAAGCCTGTTCCGCTGAAGAATCACTGTAACGGTCAGGAAGTTCTTCCTAATGTTGAGCCGGAAACTCTTGATTTGATTTCAGCCCATTGGTTCTGGTCCTACTTTCTGGGGCCACATAAAACAATTCCACACCATCCTCTAGATGACAGCCTTTCAAGTACTTGAAGATGGGGATCCTATCACCTCTCAGCCGCCTCCTCTCCAGGCTGAACAGGCCCAGCTTAGAGGGAACACAGGTCAGCAACCCAGGGTTGTGGCATTGGAAGAAGCAAAGAATGAAAATCTGCTTTTTGTTGGCTTTAGAATTACTCCTAGTGGATTTCTCTCCCAGTGGATTTTTAAGAATTGCTGTGTTGATGGGAATTAAGAATCTCCTTTGAAGGGAACGTGCCTTCAATAAATGTGAACCCCTTGATGTCTTTGGGAGCTTATGGCAACTGTTTTATTTTTTGAAACTTCCATATGGCAATGTTGAAAAAATCAGGTCCAAAAAGCCGTATATGAGGGCTGGGAATTGATAACAGCAGTGGCTATGAATACCTGGGAGAATAAGGTTATAGGAAGGGTTGAATGTTTTGAAGTCTGGAGCCTCAGTTTCACCGCTGGAGAGAGAGGCATGCATTTTCCTTCCTAGGAATGTCATTGGTCTTCAAGTTTTTGGCAAAGTTCGTTATTACTAAACTAGCTTTCAAATGGCTCAGTTCAAGTGACCTCCTTTTCCTGTTTTCTTTTTCCTTTGATGATTGAAGTTGATAAATTGCCGGTTGGCAGTCAGAGTTGACTTCTGAGCATTGAGGAGTCCTACGCATTTTCCTCCTGTCTCTGAATTCTTAAAACAATTAAGTCCATCATCCCATTTCTCTGGAACTTGGCCTGTAAATACATTTTAAATTATGAGAAATATTGAATCTCAAATATTGGTTTATATGTCAAGCTGGTCTTGGTTTTGTTTTGCTCTGCTTAATATCATCTGCCTCTTTCCTTTTCAAGATCTGATTCTTGGCTCTGGTTATGGATTTGGAAGGCAGAGTGATTATTAAAATATCAGAGAAACAGCAGCTTTTTCTCTCTTGGTTTGCTGCTGCTAGGAGATGCTTTGATAAAAGCCTCAGGATACCATGGGATTCCCCTCTTGAGCAAGAGTTGGCCAAAACACAACTCTTCCCATCAGTATCTGGACCAGCTAAATGCTTCTTACGGGTCTTGGACTGTCAGCATTTGAACGGCTTCCTTTGCTGTGCTGATTTGGTACTGATTGCAAGAGACCATTTGCTCTCAACTAGTAAGTGAATAACTGCTTGATTTGAGGTTTCATTATACTGTTGTCTTAGAAGTGGACAGTATAATAATCTTGGCGATATCAGCTGTAAAATACTTAGCTGAGAACTGGGCAGTCCACCCTCATGATGTTGACCAGAGGGGTGGAGCACGCATGCATATATTTGCATTTATGGAATCATATCCTGCCTTTATCCCCACAGTGGGGCCTCAAAGTGACTTTGGAACACTATTCTCCCTTCCTTCATTTTCTCACAAAAACAACAACGACAACCCTGTGAGGCTTAGGGTTTGTGGTGAGCCCAAGGTTACCCAGAGAGCTTCCATGGTAGAAGTGGAGATTTGAACCCAGGTCACTGAGGGTCCTAGTCCTTCACTCTACCCACTGCACCACACTAGATTGGCCCTGCTGGCATCCCAGCATTCCATATCTTTCCCTCCATTAGATGATCCAGTTTGTGGCCCTTGTGGTAGATGACGGGGGGGGGGGGGGTCCACAGTCATGATCACGCTGCACTCTCCAGTTGCTGCCCTCTGCCTGGAGCTCATTTCTAGCATCATGTCACCTGCCTCTGCAACATCTCCAGCCAAACTGCTGGATCAACTTCATCTTCCTTGTTTTCAGAAGAGCTACAGGCCTCCTTCAAGAGCACCCTGGTCTCTGAACTGCCAGCTGAGGGGCAGCCTAGTTCTTCTGCCAAACAAGTGTTACTAACCTCACTTCTGCTATCTGACAAAGAGAACTTTGACTCTCATATCCCAAAAATTGGTTCCTAAGGTGCTGCTGGACTTGAAGTTTGCTAACCTCCCTTTTTAACTTAGAGTAGACAAGGCCGGCTGCCTTCCTGTTTGGACCAATCACATGTAAATCGTTTGTGTTTTCATCTCCATATTAAATAGCTTTTGCAAGCCAATTTATCGATGTCAGCCAAGCTTCACCACATAAAAATGCATCTACAGCTTTTGACAGTGAATAAGGTTGACTTTCAAGGCTTGCTTGCGGGCTGGGGCTGGCACGACCTCTGGTCACTTCATCTTCTGCTCATTGAGTTGGCGAGAAGCAAGAGATGCTGGTCATTCAAGGCTCTTGACGCTGCAGCATTGCACTTGGGGATAGAGTTACATAAAGCAAGAACAGAAGAAAGAGATGTGGCAATACTGCCTAAGCTTTTTCCTGGTGTGACTGGCAAGTGGCCTTTGCGAGAGGCTGTGGCTCAGTGTTAGAACATCTGCCTGGCATGCAGAAGGTTCCAGCTTCATTCCCTGCCATCTCCAGTTGAAAGGACCAGGCAGGAGGTGATGGGAAAGACCTCAGCCTGAGACTCTGGAGAGATGCTGCCCGTCTGAGGAGACAGTACTGACTGTGATGGACTGACTGTCTGATTCTGTATTGGGCAGCTTCATGAGTATTCGTTTGTATGTCCATATTAGAGCAGAATGTTGTTTTCCTCTGATAAACTATATTTAATTCTAGCATTGGGGCTTTTGCACCCTCTGCTTTTATGGAATCTTCTGCACATTGGTTAGCTTGCCAAGGGCCTATGGTTGCCGGCTCTAGATGGGGGAACTTCTGAGGGCTCGGAGGTGAAGCCTGGAGAGGCTGGTGGGTGGTGTGGTTCTGAGAGCTCTCTGGGTCCCACCTGTGGGCTGGCCACACATTGAGGACTCTGGCGCGTCTGCCTCCGCAGGTGGGGGTTTGCTCCGTTCCCATGGAGGGCTTGCCCAGGCTGCTGGGTTCAGCATCATCCATGTGAACTGTAAAGGTGCCAAGAGCAGGAACGCCACTCCTCTGCAGCGGCACTTCAGCAGTGTGCTTGTGTGGGAGGAGCGGTCTCCTTTGGGAAAGGGGGCTGCAGTGCTCTCCTAAGTAAGGAGTCATTGAGAAGCTTCAGAGGAATTATGTGGCTTCAGAAGCAGGCTGAAAACTGGTGGTCAAGTTTTGCTTCTGGGTGCTTCTTAGAATATAAGTACAGTCACATGCTGTTCACAAGCTGGTGGTGTGTTGGAAAGTGCAGCTGACTTATGACAACCCCAAATGGTTTGGGGTGCAAGAGACATTCTGCCTGCCTTTGTGTAGTGACCCTGGACTTCCTTGGTGGTCCTCCATCCATAAGAACATAAGAACATAAGAGAAGCCATGTTGGATCAGGCCAACGGCCCATCAAGTCCAACACTCTGTATCACACAGTGGCAAAAAATGTTATATACACACATACACTGTGGCTAATAGCCACTGATGGACCCGTGCTCCATATTTTTATCTAAACCCCTCTTGAAGGTGGCTATACTTGTGGCCGCCACCACCTCCTGTGGCAGTGAATTCCACATGTTAATCACCCTTTGGGTGAAGAAGTACTTCCTTTTATCCGTTTTAACCTGTCTGCTCAGCAATTTCATCGAATGCCCACGAGTTCTTGTATTGTGAGAAAGGGAGAAAAGTACTTCTTTCTCTACTTTCTCCATTCCATGCATTATCTTGTAAACCTCTATCATGTCACCCCGCAGTCGACGTTTCTCCAAGCTAAAGAGTCCCAAGCGTTTCAACCTTTCTTCATAGGGAAAGTGCTCCAGCCCTTTAATCATTCTAGTTGCCCTTCTCTGCACCTTCTCTAATGCTATAATATCCTTTTTGAGGTGCGGCGATCCAAGGACTCACCATGGCTGACCCTGTGCAGCTTCTGAGATCAGACAAGACTGGGCTCGTCTGGGACACCCCCCTCCCTGTTAGTATATGTGCAGGCATCAGACCACGCTGACAGCACAAGATCTAAATGACAGTAGAGGATCTGGCTGGCAGGGGCATTTGGCAGACTGCCAGATTGCATCAGCCAGGCTGAGGTGAGCATGGCTCAGCACTAACCTGATTGGTCCCTCACCTGGAGAACTTGTATAAATGTACAGAAGTACTTCACTACTTGTGGAGGCTGGATGGTGAATTGTAAGCGGAGCACTTTGACAGTTTGTATCATAATTGTAAATAAATTGTATATAGCTAGTTTAATCACAGCTGTGTACAGGACTGGATTTATTGGCGTCTTCAGAGCTCTTACTCAATAAACGCGGAAGACCAACACTCCCCCCAGCAGGGCAAGAGGTAAGCAGAGGTGGTTTGCCATCGCCTGCCTTTGTGTAGCAACCCTGGACTTCCTAGCCAGGGCCAACCTGATCTGACGAGTTTGGGCTAGCCTGGGCCATCCAGGTTGGGGCATTCAGAAGCTAATGGGATCTTTTATTATGTTGCTTAGGTTCTTAGGCCCTGAAGGAAAAGAGAATAGGTTTGTCCCGGTGACACGTTGTATAGGTAATCCTGGCAGCCATTCCTGGCGCACGTGCTCTGGAAGGACCCCAGAGGTTCCTATGCCCAGGAATCAATCTATGGAATTGGCAAGACTCTCGTTGCTTTCTCTGTTGTCAGAAGAAAGAGAATGTGAACATGCTTGTTGTGTTTAGCCAGAGGAAGACTGAAGGGAATTGTCCTTGTCATTTTCTTAATTGAGAGGTGTGTTAACACAGCAAGGGCACAAAGAGCACGTAAAAGCGTGTGTTCCAAGTGCTTGTTCAGTGTTCTTTTGTTGAAATGTGTTCTCAGTGCTTGAGTTTCATGGAAAAACTGGTTTCTCATCAGATCCTGATGATTTGCAATTATTTTAACTCCAGTCTGTTTAGCAATCTATTTATTTTTTTAAGGGAAATTATTGCATTTTGTTTTCAGAGTTCTGCTCCAGAATGAGGGGTTAATTCCCCCTTACTCTTCCTTCTGGCCCTGATTCCTTTTTTAAAAGTTTGTTTGACACCACCCCCCCCCCCCCCCCCGCTGCAAGAGCATGAGGTGCCTGCTGTGCCTTGGTGACACCTGTCACTTAAAATCATAGAGCCACAGAGTTGGAAGGGACCTCCAGGGTCATCTAGTCCAGCCCCCTGCACAATTCAGGAAACCCACAAATACCTCTGCCCCTTCCACACCCAGTGACACCTGTTCCATGCCCAGAAGGTGACAAATAAAAAAAAAATAATTAACCCCCTCCCCTCCATGATTGCTGGTCAAGTGGCCTGGAGAAGAATTGGCCCCAAAGTGGTGAACAGCATTTCCCTGGGTGTGTAAGAAGTGGGGGAGGGGGCACAGGAACTCAGCAGATGCAACACTTCCTGCCCTCCATCTCAGTGTCTGCCTAAGTTTACGGAATCAGCGTTGTTTAAAACCCTGGAGAGCTCACCACCTCCTAAGGAAGCCTGTTCCACTGAGGGGCTGCATTCAAATGGGCAATTTGGTCAGATACAGCCCCCCCTCCCACACACTCAAATTAAATTGGTGTGGTTACACAGTGCACATCTGGCACCTACCTCTGCTCCCGATGCCTTGCCTCCGCTTCAAAAAGCCAGCGGGGACTCCCTGGTGGCAAATTGCTCAAGTGTTTCCTTGGCACTTCTCTGAGTGAACAATCTGAGTAGCTGGAGCATGCCACAGAAGCACCCTGCAAGTACATGAGCGGTGTGACTGTTTGTTGAGGGCATGCACAGCCTGTGCCTCTTTCAGCGGATGGGCATGCACTGTCTGCTTGCAGCAGGGCGCCTCAAACTGCTATGGCTTTTTTTTTTAAGTTGAGAGGCTGCTGCTGTGAGCTGCCAGTCTGAATGCAGCCAGGAACAGCTGTAACTGTCATGAGGAAGTTCTTCCTAATATTTAGGCAAAAAGTCTTCTGGGCCGTATCAACAGAAGCATAGTGTCCAGATCACGTGATGTGATGGTATCGCTTTACTCTGCTCTGGTAAGACCTCACCTGGAGTATTGTGTTCAGTTTTGGGCACCACATTTCAAGAAAGATATAGACAAGCTGGAACAGGTCCAGAGGAGGGCGACGAAGATGGTGAGGGGTCTGGAGACCAAGTGCCTTGAGGAAAGGTTGAAGGAGTTGGGCATGTTTAGCCTGGAAAGGAGGCGGCTGAGAGGTGATAGGATCACCATCTTCAAGTACTTGAAGGGTTGTCATATGGAGGATGGTGTGGAATTGTTTTCTGTGGCCCCGGAAGGTAGGACCAGAACCAATGGGTTGAAATTAAATCAAAAGAGTTTCCGGCTCAACATTAGGAAGGACTTCCTGACTGTTAGAGTGATTCCTCAGTGGAACAGGCTTCCTCGGGAGGGGGTGGGCTCTCCTTCCTTGGAGGTTTTGAAACAGAGGCTGGATGGCCATCTGACAGCAATGAAGATCCTGTGAATTTAGGGGGAGGCATTTGTGAGTTTCCTGCATTATGCAGGGGATTGGACTAGATGACCCTGGAGATCCCTTCCAATTCTATGATTTAGGTCTTCAGTGTTTACGGCAGAAGCTCTGTTAATGGAACGTCTTTTAAAATTAATGTGCTGTTTAAAAATATTTCCTAGCATCTGTACAAAATCAGTATGCTTGTTGAGCTAGCCAAGAAACCTTCATCTGGCAGTGCCTGGCTTCATTTGCAGGCAGCTTCATCACGTTGATGCAGAAGGAAAAGGCAACTGCTTGTCCTTCTTTCCTGAGCCCAGCCACTTTCAGCCTGCAGGGGAACTGCTAACAATGGCTGCTGTGCTGAAAGGCTGGTGGGCACTCCCTGCCTCCGGGGCAGGCAGAGGAAGGCTGGCCAGAGGTTGATAGGAGTTTTGAAGAGTGAGCATTTGGTGTAGTGATGTAATTATCAAGCTTGGCTTGCAAAAACCATTTAAGGGGGTCCTTTTAAATGGTTTCTGCAAGTGGCTTGGAGAAGGCATTTAAAGAGACTGTGGTGACACAAACCTACCTTGGGGGTTCGTGGGTTTCGTGAGGGTGGGATGGCATGGACTTTGTTCATGAACCAAAAACTGGGACTGGTTCATGATGAACTTTGGTTCATTTCTCTGTGGTTCTCCCTACTGACAAGCTTAGGCTAGCCTGGGCCATTCAAGTCAGGGACTGTCTAGAAGGAGGATGGCCCATGGTTGCCCCTCCTCACCTCTCTGCGCTGCCAGCTTTCCCAGGTCTGCCTCGCATCAGTGGAGTGAGCTGGTTCCACGAGACTGGCGTTCATTGCTCTGAGCAGTGGGCAGATTGTCAGACAAAAACAGTGTGTTGTTGTCACATTTCTACTGGGTCTTTGTTTTCATCATGGGTTTTGTTTTTAATGCTGTTTTTTTAAACAGCTTTTTAGCTGTTGTTGATTTTTCAGCTTTTTGTAGTGTGTGTGTGTGTTGGCGGGGGTTGGATGTTAATTGGCATGGCTGTTGCGTTGAAAGCAGTAGAGCAGGGGTGTCAAACATCTGGCCTGAGGGCCGAATCAGGCCCTCGAAGGGTTCCCATCAGACCCTTGAGCAACTGACTGTCATCTGCTTCCTTCTTCCTCTCTCTTGCTTCCTTCTGTGTCACAGCTGGCTCTGTAAGGCTTGCTCAATTGCACAGGAGCTACAGACCAAAACCTCTATTTTCTCCACTGGCTGAGGGTCCTCGCTTGGAGATAAAGGGGGGGAAGGAAGAGCTTGCATTGCCAGGTTATCACAATCGCACCACAGAGCTTCTGAGCCAAGCCTCTCTTCCTTCTATTGGCTGAGCCTCTTCCCCCCTCCTGGTCCCCTGGGGAAGGAAGGAAAGAGCCAGAGCTTCCTTTGCCCAGTTCCCTCGATCTCATGGTAGAAGCACAAAGAAAGCACCTTTCAGAGCAGTGAGTGCTAATATTTTAAGCATGGTTTAAGTTTTTTTTAAAAAGTCTTTAATTGTGTTTGTCAGTGTCCTTTATAAAGCTTATACCCCTGCTTTCTAATCTTAAATAGGTACACACATGGCCCGGCCCAACATGGCCCAGCCCGCCAGGGTCTCACTTATATCAGATCCAGCCTGCATCTGAGTTTCTAAATCCCTGGTATTTGACAGGCTGTTTGCAGAACGTTTGAGGGTGTCTGGAGCTGTGAGCTGGCAAAGAACACAGACCCCGCATGGGCCAGGGCAGGTCTGCAAATGATGTCTGCTTGGCAATATGGAATTGTTCTTGGTTGTCCAGTGTTTCTTCCTTTGGCTCAGACTGATCAATAACAAATTGTCTGTCTGAAATGGCGTGAGTGACAGGCCTGATGGAGTTTTCCTTCCTCGGGGAACATCAGGGTAGGCAGCTCCAGTTTTGATTTTTTTTTCACCTGCTAGTTCTACAAATGATGATGAAGCAGCTGGCAAAATTTATTTGGCAGAGAGGCATCTGGACTAGAGCAGCTGTGAGTTGTGGGATGTGGATTCTCACAGTGAGTGATGCAAAGGCCTTCTCTGAACTACCCGTTGCAGCAGTAATGCCGGCTTGTCCATTGCCTTCTTGGATCCCTACAGACTGTTCTGGAGGTCTGTTGTAGAGAGAGCCAGTTTGGTGTAGTGGTTAAGTGCGTAGACGCTTATCTGGGAGAACCAGGTTTGATTCCCCACTCCTCCACTTGCAGCTGCTGGAATGGCCTTGGGTCAGCCATGGCTATTGCAGAGGTTGTCCTTGAAAGGGCAGCTTCTGTCAGAGCTCTCTCAGCCCCACCCACCTCACAGGGTGTCTGTTGTGGGGGGAGAAGATAAAGGAGATTGTAAGCTGCTCTGAGTCTCTGATTCAGAGAGAAGGGCGGAGTATAAATCTGCAATTCTTCTGTGTCCTGTTTCTGGCACCTTTCTGCATTACATCAGGGCTTTTTTTGTAGCCGGAACTCCTTTGTGTATTAGGCCACACGCCCCTGATGTAGTCAGTCCTCCTGGAGCTTAGAGGGCTCTTAGTACAGGGCCTGCTGTAAGCTCTTGGTGGATTGGTTACATCATGTGTTGTGGCCTAATATGCAAAGGAGCTCCTGCTACAAAAAAAGCCCTGCAGGTGGTCCATGGTACTTCTCCTTTTTGTCCTCTATTGTGATTCTAAAGCATCTAAAACTGATACAAGGCCAAGGGATTGGGTTGAATCAGGGAGCGGCCTTAGAGCCAGTTAGCCAGAGTGGGCATACCTGCTGCTCAGCCTCTGCTGCTTTGAGAGACAGCTGTTGCCACAGGCACAAGGCAAAGGGTGGAAGCCAAAGGGCGGCATTCTCTGGAGACAGAATGTCCTGGAGGCAACACTGCAGTAGTGGCAGGCAAAAGCAGCTCCACTTCAACATCTCCTGCCATCCAGAGGATCATAGAATCATAAAATTGAAAGGGACCTCCAGGGTCATCTAGTCAAACCCCCTGCACAAGGCAGGAAATTCACAAACGCCTCCCCCCCCCACACCCCCATGGACCCCTGCAGGCTCCATGCCCAGAAGATGGCAGAAAACCCTGCAGGATCCCTGGCCAAACATTGCTACCTGAACCCAAAGCGGTGAACAGCGTTCCCTGGGCATGTAAGGTGAGGGGGGACAAGAACTCAACCCTGATGCCACCCTTCCTGCCCTCCCTCCTTCACCCAAAGGGTGATTAACATGTGGGATTCACTGCCACAGGAGATGATGGCGGCTACAGGCATAGCCAGCTTCAAGAGGGGACTGGATCAACGTATGGAGCAGAGGTCCATCAGTGGCTATTAGCCACAAGGTCTAGATGGAACTCTCTGTCTGGGGCAGTGATCCTCTGTATTCTTTGTGCTTGGGAGGGGCAACAGTGTGATGACTTCTAGTGTCCTGGCCCCACTGATGGACCTCCTGATGGCACCTGGGTTTTTTGGCCACTGTGTGACCCAGAGTGTTGGACTGGGTGGACCATTGGCCTGATCCAACATGGCTTCTCTTACGTTCTTATTAACACTGCTCTCAATGGCCATCTAACCTCTGTTTTAAAAACCCCAAGGAAGCAGAGCCCACCACCTCCCAAGGAAGCCTGTTCCACTGAGGAATTGCTCTAAAGGTCAGGAAGTTCTTCCTAATGTTTAGTCAGAAACTCTTTTGATTTCATTTCAATCCATTGGTTCTGGTCTGACCTTTTGGGGTAACAGAAAACAACTGTGCACCATCCTCTATAATATGATAGCCTTTCAAGGACTTGAAGATGGTGATCATACCTCTCCCAATTAAGTATCATCTGCAAATTTAATAAGCATTCCTTCTATTCCTTCATCCAAATCATTTATGAAGAAGTTGAACAAAACAGGTTGCAGGACAGATCCTTGAGGCATTCCACTTGCCATTCCTCTCCAAGAGGATGAGGAACCATCAACAAGCACTTTTGGGTGGAGGTCACTAGAAAAGACTGGGAACTCTGGGTGGGAGGAGGGTGAGGGCGCCCAGACGGATTGTCTTTTCACTATGTGAGAGCTGTGCTGTATGTGTGTTTTTCTATCGTGGATCTGGACTTCTTGTTTAGTGAGTGCTGCCTGTGTTATGTCTTTATTTAACATATTTACTTACTTACTAGCTTTGTGTTTTGCCTTTCTCCTCAGTAGGGAGCCCGAGTAGCTTATGTCATTCTCCTCTCTTCTGTTTTTATCCTCGTGTGAGGTTGAGAGAGCGTGACTGGTCCAAGGTCACCCAGTGAGCTTCCAGGGCAGAGTGAGGATTCAAACCTGGGTCTCCCAGATCCTAGACCAACACCCTAACCACAAGACCATGCTGGCTCCCTGTCTTCTTTGTTTCACTGTCTGTTGGTTCTTTGGCTCTTTCGCCTGCAAGCGAGAGAGATGAAGTTTGGGTGGGTGGAAAGGCTGACCTTGGGCTGGGCATGCCCAGTCAGCCTGATCTCCCTGCTGGGGCTGTCATGAGGGTGAAACGGATGAGAGGCGAAGGATGCCAGCTGCTCTGGTTCTCCACTGGGGAGAAAAGCTTGTGGAGTGCGGGTGGGGGGGGCGGTATAAATGAGCTAAAGAAATATTTTAGAACCTGTAGCGTATCCTCTGAGACTGCACAGCTATGAATAAATTTTAAGAGTTGTGACAACTAATTAGGATGCGCTTTTGCCGAACGGGTATCTAAATAATGCATAGAAAACATTATATAATTGATTTTAAATTGGCACATTTAAACAGCGCACCTTGATGCTTGCCTGGGCCTCCTAAATTCTTCTGTTCCCTTGTAGCTGTTTGAGATTAGACCCCCCCCCCCCCCCCCGCTGCTGCTTTCATTCTTCCTGGAGTGATTCCCTCTAATCACATTTGACTCTCTGCTGCAATTGTTTAAGTGAAAATGAAGCTCATCCGGAGTGAGGACTCTGTTTCCTATAGAGGTCAGGTGGGGACAGCCCATCAGGGAAGGCCTTGGGAACATTTCAGCCTGTGGAGCATCCCCCTTCCCCCCAGAGGCTGGAACTGAAAGGTGCGGCCCAAGGGAAGCCCTTTGTTCTTCAGCTGTGGCCCTGGGAGGGACATGCAGCTAGAACTAGCCTCAACCTAGAATGGCCCTGTGGATCATCAGCACCCCTTTGAAGTTGGAGGAGGGTCTGCTGAATTGCATATTTTTGTTCCACCGCTGTTCAAATATTGTCAGCTACTCCCGCCATGGTAGCAAAAGCAAGATAGAAAGACGGGAGTAAACTTGCCACTAGACTGACCAGGCAAATCCAGACTCTCGTGGGCATATTCAAGGGCCTTGTTTATTTGGCTTCATTCAATTTAAGTATACCTTGCCCTCCAAGCTTTCTTGAAAGAGAGGACATCTCGGGTTAATCATGGCTACTAATAGGGACTGAGTGGAGCATCAAGATGAAGATGTCCTGGATCCGTTGGTCCCCCGCAACTGCAGAAGCAGAAGAAGGCCTCGTATCCTGACCTCACCAGGGTCATGTTTTCGCAAAAGTAGTTTTTTGGGGGTGAAGGAAGACAGCAAGTCACTCCAGACGATGCCACCTGCTAGTAGCCTAGAGAGATGTCTCCTCACTAGCACAGCTTTCTGGGGCACATCTTTGCTCTTGTTGCTAGGCAGAGAGCTTCTGGAAGAGGCAGGCCCTGATGTGGTCTCCATCGCAGTGCTTTGCTAGCTGCTTAATAATAGCAGCAGCAAGTAAATAACTCAGTGCCCCCCCTGCTGTTTAAAAAATGTTAATTAAATCTGGTTAAGGGCTTGATGAGCTGTTTTCTTACTGAATTATAATTTTATGTCATTACTTGATTAAATCTGGAAAATAAATCTTTTTTAAAAATCCTATTAGAATCAGCATGTGAATATTGCTTAATTTCTACTTGATGGGGGAATAAGTCGGGTTCATGCTCTGAAGATGCCAGTTCTTGCTTTCATTTTGAAAGGAGGAGAAGGGCTGCGTTTGGTCTCACCAGAAGGCCCCGTTGTCCATAAGCCTAGCTTGTGAACCCCCCTTGGTCTTGGCTCCTGCCTCCTTGCGTGGAGCACGGGAAAGGAATCTGAGTCTAGCTCAAGTTCCACCTACCATCAAAGGATGAATGGGGGTATCTGGGTTAATCCAGGTTAAGTTCTTCCCCCTTCATCCGCCCACCTGGGATTTGGCCCTCAGGAGCATCACGGTACCAGCTTGGTTCTTGAGCCTTGGGTCTTAAACCCAAAATGCCTTTGACGGAGGGACTGAGTAGGGTGTCCAGCTGGTTGGAAGCAAAGTCCTCATCTCACCTTGACTGAGTTCCTCACAGATGGGCACCCTTGACTCAGTCTCAGACGCGGACTTGACAGTGGACTTGGCAGCCTCTCCTCGTGACCCTGCAGGGAGCCATCCTTTGCTTTTGAAGCTGAAACAAGGCAAAGGAGCAGAGGCATAGAGCGATCCCTGCCTTTTGTCTGCCTCCTGGGACCACGGGGTGTCCATGGAGCAAGACAGAAGGCTGCTTGGCTTGACAACTCACAGTGCTTTTGTGGTAGGCTCCATTCCCCATGGCAGCCCTTTCGTGATTGGCACTGCCTTCCTGGCAGTCCTGGAATGCCAAAATGCCCGCAGGATCAGCAAGCTTGAGAATCAGAGCTGCATTTGCTTACTTGAGAGTACTGTACTGAAGTCAGTTGCTCTGACAGAAATGAAATGTCTGCTTAACTTGGAACCACATCCATCGCAGACATATTTGTGTTCTTTATGTGCCTTTTTTGTGAGGAGGGAGGGGATGTCTGTTTTGTAGATTCAAAGATGAGGGCTGCTGATCCCTCCACTGCCTGACCTCCCTTCTTCTTCTGACCTTCTGTGGGAGTCGGACTGAAAGAAAAGACCCCAAGACACCAGAAGGCTCCCCGAGGGGTTCAGAGCCACACCGTCCTCCTGAAAGTAGCCCTTCCCTGAACAGAGAAATTGGGGCTGGCCCTGAGAGGCATAGAGTTGCTGGGGGAAAGTGGACAAATGGTGTCTCACGTCCCTCCTGAACATTTTTTATTTTTATGTTTTGTGCTTTTTATATTTTTATGTTTGTGAGTGTGTGTGTGTTCCTGGGAATCATGGAGGCTTCTGGTGACTGACCCCAACTGGGGGATATTCAGAGACGTGGAAAATAAATTCTGTCCCAGCCTCCCAGCTCTGGTATTCCAAGGAGGTCTCCCATCCAGGTACCCTGCTTAACTCCTGAGATCGGACAAGATGGGGCTTGTCTGGGCTATCCAGGTCAGGGCCTGAATATTTTTTATGATGTTGATCACTTATGGGGTTTCCCCATATTCTTGTACTTTAAGTTGCTTTTGTTAGAGCATCCATTCTTAGAAAGCTTTTTTATGTATTGTACATGGCAAAGAGTAACACGTCAAGCTCTAGATAACATTTCTTTAGTTCCCTATGGCAAATTATAGGTCCTTTTTTGTTTTTTTTAAAGACCTGTCAATTAAACTGCAGGGTCATCCTCCGGCTGCTGCTACTCTTATGCAAATGAAGGGGGGTAATTTCCCTGCTGCAAGGGGTTCCCTGTGGGGGTGCCTTTTGTGAGGGGAGTAGCAGGCCCTTCTCCACAAAACATTCCCTTGAGGGAAAATGTGCCGGGATGGGCTTCTGGGAGTAAATTGTTAAACCGCTTGACAAGCCAGATAATTAGGGCTTCAAAGGAAATGCCTCTTAATATTTTAAGGTAGATATTTTACTTCAAAGTATTGTGGGCTAATTTCTGGATTTCCTGCAGTTTGTCATTTGTGCATGTGCAAACCTTTGAAAACAAATATATAAAGGTTTATCACTGCTTCTTTTTTAAAAGAGAGCAAATTTACTGCCTGTCTACACACAGTGATGTTGACTCTGTTTGGCACTGGGGAGAAGAAAACCTTGCAGGTGTTACCTGGGTGCAGCTCTTCCTTGCCACAACTGACCTGCTGATTTTTGCAAGCCTGCTTTAATACTCCAGCCAATACAATACCCAAGACACGGGTGTCTTGTGCATTGCATTGCCTTTTGTACCCTGTGGTCCCTTAGTCGGGTTAGCTAACTTAATACTCCAGCCAGCACAGGAAAGGCTGTCTGAAAGGCTTCAGAAATGGAATCACATTTTTTTTGTCTGCACAACAATTGTGAAGGTGCTAGGCACTGAGAGAGCAGTATTTATTCCTGGGATGTAGAGCCTGAATATACTATCTGTCGATGCTCTGTCTTTCTCCTTTGCGGGAGCAGGAGCAGTAGAGGGGCATCCATTGGCTGAAAGAGTTAAGCTCAGTTGGTCACAGTTTGGTGCCCCACAAGAGAGCTACTGAAGTATAGCACATTTTTTGTTTTTCAGTGTTTTTCACTATGATTTTTTTTTTTGGGGGGGGGGGTGTTGGTGTTGCAGCTGCCCTTTTGGTCCTTTTCCCCAAGATTTGTTGACAACCAAGATGAAGGGCTGGCTGTTTCAGAATGTTTTCTTCAAAATGTTTCCAGTTCAGTCCATGGACTCTACTCTGGGAGAACTGGGTTTGGTTCCCCCCCCCTTCTCTTCCACATGCATCTGCTGGTATGACCTTGGGTCAGTCACAGTCCTTTTAGAGCTGTTCTCTCAGAGCTCTCTCAGCCCCACCTATCTCACAGGGTGTCTGTTGTGGGGAGGGGAAGCTGCTCTGAGTGAAGGGTGGGCGATACATCCAATCTCTTCTCTCTCTTCTTCCTTCACAACATCTCTTCAGATTGATCCCCTTTTAATTTATAGTGACAACAGGTCAGCTTTTCTACATATGTGTGTTTCTGGGCTGGGGGTAAACAGGGAGGTAGAGAATTCAGATGGTTTGTGCTGCCCAGAAAACTTGTAAGGAAAGTTGCCAACTTTGGGTTGGGAAATTCCTGGATATTTGAAGGTAGAGGCTGAGGAAGGTAGGATTTGGGGAGAGGAGGAACCTCAGCAGGGCACACTGCCATAGAGCCCCCCCCCTCCAGGGGAACTGATCTCTGCCAGCTGGAGAACAGTTGAAAGTCTAGAATATCCCAAGGCTCCACCTGGAGGTTGGCAACCTGACTTCCAAGCTCGGACCTTCCCACTGTGACTCTCCTGGTTGGCAAACAGAATGCCTGGCCCTCCCCCCCCCCTGCAGAGGTTTCTGGACCAGCCCGTTGCTCACAGGGCCTGCCTGGCCATTCTGATTCCCAGTGTGGGTCTGTGTCGCGTCCCTCGACGATGCCATTAATTCAGCTCACGGCGTCCAGACAGAGAAGACTTCAGTGTTTATTAGGGGATATATAATCATTTAAGCCTGACTAAGCTTCAAAGCCCTAATGCGGCTGTTTGGCCAACAGAAATGAGATGTAAATTTGCACTGAATAGCCACTGATTACAGAAAGATGATTAATGGAAGATCTGAAATTGATTTATGGGTGCAGTTGTCAAGGCCCCTCGCCCTGACTGTAAGATTATCTCTGTGAAAAGCGCTGGGCAAATGAGAGGAGAGGGGGAGACGTAAGTTAGCCTGCTGCCTTGTGTGTGTTCTTGTGCCTTCTGGGCTTGAAGGGGGGGTGGGGAAGAGAGGAAGAACCAAAGACTTGCTTAGGATTAGGCTAAGGAATCTTTGGTTGGGTTGTTAGGTTTAGATTTATTGGATTTATATCCCGCCCTCCCCGAAGCAGGCTCAGGGCGGCTCACAGCAATAGAGACAATAGATTACAGTAAAATATCAATAGTACAGTTCCAGCAATTAAAACAGTTTAAAACAATAAAAACAATTTGGTGCTAATGCCGGATTAATTTTTGATGGCATTCCATGCTCTCAGGTGTCCTTTGTGTCGCTATGTCGGCAGTTTAATTAAAGGCCAGCCGGAACAGGTCTTGCAGGCCTTGCGGGATTGGGCGAGGTCTCTGACCTCCAGCACTTGGTTCCACCAATAGGAGGTGCTGATTGAAAAAGCTCTCTCTCTAGTGGTTTTCAGTCTTGCCTCCCTCTGCCCGGGGATGGAGAGAAGATTTTGTGTTCCAGATCTAACTACCCTCTGGGGAGACATTAAGAATCTGTTGGTTCTTAAATGACATTTTTGTTGCTCAAAAATGTTCTGCAGGAAATGTGGGGTATAGGTTAGTGAATATTTGTGTGTTTCCCGCATTTCCACGTAAGCTTTTGAAAACTTCTCTCCATACATATATAAAAAGAACAAGAAAGAATATAAACAATAGGGGAAAAACCCCCCAGAGAAGCATATCTTTACAGGTTGGTGAATATTTGTGTGTTTCCAGCATTTCTCAGGGTAAGCTTTTTTTCCTATACACATTAGTGGATCCCCAAGGGTACGTGTGACCTTAGAATGAAGCACATAGGAAAGAAAGAAGCTTTATGTGGAATCTGGCCATTCGTTTATATACAGCCCATTATTCTCTCTGGCCTGTCAGTGGCTCCCCTCACTTCAGGCAGAGAAAGGACTTCTGTCTTCCACAGAGTTGCCAACTTCCAGGTGGGGAGTGGAGATCTCTTAGAATTGCAGCTGGCCTCCATATGACAGACATCACTTATTTATTTAAAAATATTATTCCCCTTCTCCTGGGGCACATGGCTGCTTTCGAAGGTGGACTGGGTGGCATTCAGCCTTACTGAGGTCTCGCCCCTTTCACCTCTTCAGGCATTTCTGAGCCTGGAGGCTGCACCGCTTGTCTTCCAGTTTTGGGGCTGGGAGGCTGCTGCGTATCCTCAGCTAAGCTTCCCAGCCTTTTGGCGGGTCTGGAGTTCTTGTGGGATTTTAACTCATCTCCAGACCAGAAAGGTCAGTTCCCCTGGAGGAAACGGCAGCTTCACAGGGTGGACTCTACAGCCTCACATCCCTGCTGAGTAGGGTTGCTATCCTCCAGGTGGGGTCTTGAGTTCTCCTGGAATTATCACTGGACTACATAGATCAGTTCCCCTATAGGAAATGGCAGCTTTGGTGGGTGGATTCTTTGGCATGCAGTAGAATCATAATTATAGAGTTGGAAGGGACCTCCAGTGAATTCACAAATACCTCCTTCTAAGTTCACAAAATCAGCATTGCCATCTAGCCTCTGTTTAAAAACCTCCAAAGAGGAGACCCACCACCTTCCAAGGAAGTCTGTTCCACTGAAGAAATGCTTTTACTGTTAGGAAGTTCTTCCTAATGTTTAGCCAAAAATTCTTCTGATTTAATTTCAACTTGGTGGTTCTAGTCAGACCTTCTGGAGCAACAGAAAAAAAAAAACTTTGCAACATCCTCTAGATGACAGCCCTTCAAGTACTTGAAGATGGCAATCATATCACCTCTCAGTTGTCTCCTTTCCAGACTAAACATCCCCAGCTCCTTCATCCTTTCCTCATAGGACTTGTTCTCCAGACCCCTCATCATCTTTGCTGACCTCCTTTGGACATGTTCCAGCTTGTCGATGTCCTTCTTAAATTGTGATGCCCCAAACTGAACACAGTACTCTAAGTGAGGTCTGACCAGAGCACAGTAAAGTGATTCCATCACATCACGTGATCTGGACACTAGACTTCTGTTAATACAGCCCAGAATCACCTGCTGTGAGGAAGCAACGTTAGCATGGATGTTGACATCCCCAGGAACTGTTAGTCTTGGGAACTCCAGGGAGCAGCCGTCCACTGGCCCAACCAAGCTTGGCAGGCCGTCTGCTGGTGCGTTAGGAGGACGGTACACCAAGCAGACAGCCAGGCTTACCTCAGAGTGCCTTATGAGGTCACCACAATCAGTTCTGACGGTCCTTGGGATGAGGTGCACTCTGGGGGAAAAACCTGTCTCAGATTTTTTTTTTAATTTATTTAGAATTTATATCCCGCCCTTCCCACAAGTGGCTCAGGGCGGCTTCCAACAATAGATCCGACATAAAAATTAAACAATATTTAAACATGTAAGGAATTAAACATTTAAAACAGATAAAACCTTAAAAATTAATAAATATTCCAAATATATATAAAAAGAAATCTGGCAAGTTGCATTAAATTCTCAAGCTAGGTGTAAGCTAGCCGGAAGAGGGTCGTCTTACAGGCCCTCCGGAACTGAACAAGGTCCCGCAGGGCCCTCACCTCCTCCGGCAGCTGATTCCACCATGTAGGGGCCATAACAGAGAAGGCCTTTTCTCTGGTGGATTTCAAGCGGGCTTCTTTTGGCCCAGGGATAGTAAGGAGATTTTGTGTTCCCGACCTCAGTACTCTCTGGGGAACATGTGGGGAAAGACGGTCCTTCAGGTAGACAGGTCCCAAGCCATATAGGGCTTTAAAGGTGATAACCAGCACCTTGTACCGGACTCGGTATATCACTGGAAGCCAGTGCAGGGTCCGAAGACCCGGCTGAATGTGTCCCCACTTTGGGAGACCCAGTAACAGCCGGGCCGCGGCATTCTGCACCAGCTGCAATTTCCGAGTTCGGGACAGGGGCAGCCCCATGTAGAGGGTATTACAGTAGTCCAACCTCGAGGTGACCGTAGCATGGATCACTGTTGCTAGGTCGTCGCGCTCCAGGAAGGAGGCCAACTGCCTTGCCTGCCTAAGGTGAAAAAACGCGGACTTGGCAGCGGCTGCTATCTGAGCCTCCATCTTTAAGGAAGGCTCCAATAGCACCCCCAAGCTCCTGACCCTGTCCGCTGCTATCAGCGGCACACCGTCAAAGACTGGCAGGGGGATTCCCCCTCCCGGGCCGCGGCGACCCAGGCAAAGGACCTCTGTCTTTGCAGGATTAAGCTTCAGCCCGCTCAGCCTGAGCCACTCAGCCACTCAGATGGGTATCACCAGCCCTTACCCCACTGTTTGAGACTGATGGAGGACCAAGAATTCTGGATTTTAATGAAGCACCCAGCAGCCCCCCCCCCCCCCCGTCTTTTGATAACCCTGAAGTGGACAGAGGGGCTCCAAACTGGGGGATCCCCTGCCTCCAATTGGAGATTGATTGGCAACCCTAGAAGACTGTGGTGTTTCTCTGAAGATGGAAGGCTGCTGGGAAAGGGCCACTTATCTGTGGGCTGCTCAAGGATCATGCTGCCGTTCCTTAACCGCCTGTGTTCGGTCACTGAGAAAAGACTCCTGCTCCCAGCTGGATCCTTTGCATTGGATTTATTGATAGGCCCCCTTTCTCTCTGAGACTCAGTGAATTACGCTGCGTGAGTCAAGGCAGGCAATCAGATGAGGCATCTAATAAAAGTGTAATAAGACTGAGTTTCCAGCAAACTGAAATGGAGCAAAAATCATTACACCCAGTAGGCTGAACAGTGCTGAAAAGGGGATTGCAAAGGTAGACAGAAGAGCAGGATAATACATACAGCAAAGAAGTTCAGGTTTCATGCTGCTCAGTTATGTAGTTTTATACAAGAAGATGATGATATTGGATTTATATCCTGCCCTCCACTCCGAATCTCAGAGTCTCAGAGCAGTTTACAATCTCCTTTATCTTCCTCCCCCACAATGTAATCCAGTTTGAGTCTCAAGTAGAAAATGGGTAAATAAATAATAAAATATGAATAAATACAATAATGATGAGCTGACCACCACAGCACTTGTGCCCCCCCCCCCTCCAATATTTTCTGGCTACAAGCCTGCATTTAAAATTAGGAATTTGTAGCCTAACCTGAAAAATAAGGGATTCTAGTGTACAAATGTACCATTCTCAGAAAATGTGGAGCTGTGGATAATGGTTTTTTCTGGTATGCTTTTTCCTGGGGGGGGGGGGGGGGGATGAAAAATTTAGGATGGGGGAATCCAACCGTCTTATCAAACCTAAAAATCTTTTGCTGCTGTAATAACATGTTTATAACTTAACACAGGGCTTTTTCCCCAAAAAAGAATCCCAGCAGAACTCATTTGCACATTAGGCAACACCCCCTCATGCCACACCAACCGGAACTGCGGAACTGGAGTTCCCAAGTTTCGAATTAGATTTTAACCCATCAAAGTTGGGTTCCACTGGCCCCCCCGCCCCCATTTACAATGCCCCTTCTGTCATTTACTGGTAAGCAAAATAAGCAAAAACAGGACAGAGAGACGAAGATCCAGAAAGAATTGCAAACAGTTTTTCTTAAATTTTGATTGTTATAACTTTAACTGTCTTAATAACTTTCTTTAACTTTTATTGACTAATTTGTGTTAAATGTAGGTTGAGTATTGATCCAGACTGATCTTGCGCAGTCTTTAAAACTTTGCTCTTGCTAATTAGCGAGACGTCTGAGCCTGCATTTCATCCACCAGCTTTTTGAAGTTGTGTGAATATTGCGTGAGGGCCAGTCTCAGGGAATCCTGGAGATGTTCATCTGTCATGTTGGAACGCTGTGTATTCTTTGTCATTTTCAGATGGTAAAACGCAGATTCACACAAATAAGTTGCACCAAAACAGAAGTGTACAGCTTCACTGCATCTTCTCAAAATGGGAAATTTGTCTCTAGGTAGTAGCTTCCAAAATGATTCTTGTTCAGCACAGGTCTTCAGAAAAATGTCATTTTTAAGGGTTACTATTTCGTGTTCAAGAGATGCCTTGTTCAATGAGTAATTTTTACTGATAGCAGCTGCAGTTTCCTTAATGTCCATGTCTTCTTTGAATGGGTATGACAAGTACTCCACAACTTTTTCAATTTTTTGGACGTCACAGAATCTTTTTTCGAATTCCTGGATAACAGAGCAGATTTCTGTCATATACTTCTTGTTCTGAAAAACAACATTTGAATATTGTCCCAGATGGTCCTGCATATTAGGAAAATGATCAAAAGTGTTGTTTGCAAGGTCAGTCATCATTAGCTCAAATTTGCTCTTGTAGGACGAAACTGTACTCATCATCTCGCCAATGCATTTGTTTTTACCTTTTAGTTCAATGTTCATATCACTTAGTTCGCCTGTAAAGTCAGCAAGAAATGTCAGATCACATAACCACTCCTCATCTTCCAACTCTAATTTGTCATCTCCCCTCTCCTTCAAAAACCTTCTTATTTCATTCAGCAAATCATGAAATCTTTGCAGAAATTGTGCCTACTTATCCACCTTACATCTGTGTGGAAATGATTTCCGCTGCCCCTTCATCAAGAGTAAGATTGAAAAGCCTTGAAGTGATCTTCCATGAACTGAATTTACAATTTTGAAAGTGATGTCCATGACAGTCTGTCAAGCATGGTGAAATTCCATTGATAATTGATTGTTATAGGGTCCTGCCTAACACTGGTCTGTGAAGTATCATGGAGGACCAAGCTTTGCTAGCTCTGTTATTCTTTCCCTCCTCCCTTATTGCTTTATTGCCTGAAAAGTAGTAGTGAGAAATGAAACTAACTTGAGAAGAAGTAATCAGCACCTTCCCATACATTCCTGGTAGGGAGTGTGACACATCTGGGGAAAGCAAGGACAGAGTCCTGATAACACTATGAGAATGTGGACATTTATGATAGTTTATGTGTGAGAGCTACCCTGCACCACCACACTTTGGAATCCTTTTGAAGTAAGCCTTAAAAGTATTGTATCAATGTATTTGCAGCATTACTTTCAAGAACCTGTTACACAGAAAGTATCGGTCTATCAATAAACGTAGTCTTTGTATCAACTTCGACTCGTCATTGAACCTGCATGCTTGACACAGTCTTTGTATTGAGTCTCTTGCTTGCCAAAACTTGCTAGTGAATGATGCAGTGGTAAGAAAGGAAATCTGGAAAGTCATCAAGCTGTCTGCAGAGGCCTATGAAACCGTTAACCTCACCTGTCATTGCTCTTGCTCCATCAGTAGTGATGGAAATAAGTTTATGCAATGGAAGATTACATTTTGTCACAAAAGAATGGAAAGAGCTGAATATTTCCTGACTGGTAGTTCTCCCTTTTAAAGAAATCATTCCAAGTAGTTCTTCTTTGCCGCTAAAGTCTTCAAAAACCATCCGGATAAAGACTAGTAACTGGGCTATGTCTCTTATGTCTGTAGATTCATCCAGTTGGAGTGAGAAAGCAACACAAACTGAAACATCCTCCAACAATTGTTCAGTTGTGTCTCCCCACATCTTTTCTATTAGCTGCATGACGGTATTTCTTGACAATTGTACATCTTGAACAGCAGCTATGATCGCTTTCTTATTCTTAAATCCTTCAAAAAGATAGTCTGCTGCTTCAATAAAACAATCTTTTAGAAATTCTCCTGCATTGAAAGGTTTGCATTTCTTTGTGATCAGGTTGCTGGCCTTGAAGGATGCCATGGTTGCATTGACCTCATCTTCGTTATACTGGGGTGGCTGGGGTGCTTAGTTAACACTGGCTGAATCTGGTCCAAAACTGTCACTGTCCCAAAGTATTAAAGATCAACAGGAACTGAAGACCTCTGGATGATGCCAAAACCACACATGCAGTTCTAAAAGTAAAAATAAGAATTCATCATACTGGCACCAATAATCAAATACTACCACACCAAACAATCATCAAAAACCCCCAAACACCTGTCCAGCAAACCATGAGACTAAGTGGGGCTGGTGATCTACCTCTGACCCCTCTGCGATCTACTGGTAGATCACGATCTACCTGTTGGACATACCTGGTGTAGTGGTTAGTAAGTGGACTCTTATCTAGGAGAACCAGATTTGATTCCCAACTCCTCCACCTGCAGCTGCTGGACTGAGCTTGGGTTAGTCATAACTCTCTCAAGGCTGTTATCTCAAGAGCAGTTTCTGTCAGAGATCTCTCAGCCCCGCCTACTTCATGTGGGGAGGGGAGGAGAAGGTGATTGTAAGCCACTCTGAGACTTCTTTGAGTAGTGAAGGATGGGATATAAATCCAATCTCCTCCTCTCCTTCCTTCCTGCTCTCAAACATCTGGCGTTCATATCTTGCAGCTCTCAAATATCTGACGTTTATTCTGTGTGGCTTTTATGTTAAGCAAGTCTGGCCACCTCTGATCTAGCACATCATTAAGTTTTTCCTTTGGCAGTGAAAACAAACAGCAAACAGCAGCAAGGATGACACCAGGGAGAAAATGAAGGGAGTATGGTTTTGTCAGCTGCACTCTGGCGGTCACTTCTCCATTTAATGCAGTTGGAGGTTAAAAAGGGGGGGGGGAGATGGGGCTGTGGCTCAGTGGTAGAGCTTCTGCTAGGAAGTCTCGTCTTCTCGTTGTTGTTGGTCACACCAAGTAACTCTATTGGATGGAAAAAAGCTCCCTTGAAAGCGTGTGAAGGCAGAGGCTTCCTGGCCAGTTTAAGGTCCAGGTCTCAGGTGTGCCAACTCTCACCACACCACCTGAGCTCTGAATTGTAGCCAATAGCTTCCTTCCTGCTTCTTCCAAAGATGGATTTGTCAGCAGTTTCTGTGCAGTTTTTTTTTCTTAATTTTTGGCATCAAGTCAAGCTGACTTCTGGCGACCCCCAGTGGGGCTTGAAGGCCAAAGGAGATTCAGAGGAGTTAGTTATTGCCTGCCTCTGCATAGCGACCCTGGCATTCCTTGGGGTCTCCCATCCAAAGACTAGCTAGGGCTGGCCAGATTGGGCTAGCCTAGGCTGTCCGGGTCATTGTTTCCAGAACAGAACCAGTGAGCAGAAATTGCAAGCAGGTAGATCTTGGCTGATAGTAAGAGCTGTTTAGTGATGGAGCGAACTGCCTTGGGAGATGGTGGACTGGTGATCTCCAAACAGCAACTGAATGGCCATCTATTGTTGATGCTGTAGTTGTGTATGAATGAGGCTAGATGGCCTCTAAGGGCTCTGACCAAGTCCAGGCTGAAATGCAACAGCACGTTCTTGTTAAAAGGCTTGAGCTGAACAGTCCTTTAGAAGCACAGTGCAGAGCCATTTCCAGAAGCACCGGTGAACTCTTGAGCCTGAGAAGGATATTCTTTTCCTCCGTCCTGCCATTCAACATTGAAAGCGGTCCATGAAGGGGGGAAAGGCCTGCATGCAAAAAAAGTGGCAACAAGAAGGGTGACCGACATAGCTATCCACTTAGAAGCAGACACTTAGAAGCAGTTGGAAGCGTGGATGAAGATGAAATCTGGCTGCCTCGAAAGGGCTGCTCTCTTTAGAGCTGTTGATCTTGTGCTTCCAGACTCAAGCACTCGGCCTCCAAGTCCTTCTCCTTCCTTCAAATGTGCAAAAGGAATAAATTTGGGGCTGTTAACTATGAGCATAAAGAGCCGAGGCTCCCTTGGGTGCCTGTCTGGCTGCTGCTCCATTAAGGATGTCTGATGGGGAGAGGAGGCACTTGGTGAAGGCTGAATGATTTAAAATAGAGCCAGGTGTTTCTCCAAGGGCAGCACTGCTTAGTGGCAAGAGAGGTTAATGAGGGTCCAAAGCTTGAGGCGAGTTGTGGTGCTCGTCAGTGAGTCAGCCCTTTGGTGAGCTTCAAGATGAGGTTGGTGTTTCTTTTCTTTTTTTTTTTAAACTTAAATTTTTATTATTATTTTCAAAATTTCATCATAATCAACATACAAATAATATAAAATTAGCAAAATGAACATATATTGAATAATAAATTAGTAATACAGGTAGTATAACAAAAAATCTAAATAAAATAAAAGTATGACCCAAGATACAGTCGAGCATGAGGCAAAAAAGAGTAAGTCTATTGTTATACATTTATGCTCATATAAGATAAAGTCTAAATTTTTTTGACATTTAATTTTGTTTAGAAGATTTTTCATTGACATATTCAAAAAAAGTGAACCATTTTTCCAGAAATTTGTCCCCTGCCGTAGGGTTATCACTTAATAGAACTTGGGAGGCTATTTTATCCTGAATCACAATGTCCCATATCTTTTGGAACCACAAAGTTAGGGAGGGAATTTTTACCGTTTTCCAATGTTTAGCTAGTAAAATTTTCCCTGCTAATATTAGTAGTGAGATTAGTTCTGATTTGAGAGGAGAGAAGTTATTGTGTGGGCAAAAATTTAAGGGAATAGATACTGGGGTGCAAGGGATAGAGTCATTTATTATAACATCGATCTTGTCTATTATAGCAGGGGTGGCCAACGGTAGCTCTCCAGATGTTTTTTGCCTACAACTCCCATCAGCCCCAGCCATTGGCCATCTGGAGAACTACTGTTGGCCACCCCTGTATTATAGTATTCCAGAAGGTTTGGATCTTCTGACAAGACCACTAACAATGTAAAAACATTCCTGCTTCCCCACAACCCTTCCTGTAGAGAGGATTTGGACTCAACTTCACCCTGTAAAGAAAGTATGGAGTTAAATACCAATGGGAAACAATTTTGTAGTGTTGTAATTTAAAAATAGTAGACGTGGATTTAAACAGTGGTGAGACCCAAAGTTTTGACCACTGCTCTTCTGTAAGTTGTAAAGCACAACCTTTTTGCCATGAGTTTTGCTGTGAAGTACAATGTCTTTCTGATTTAATAAAAAATATATTATAGAAATTACCCCTCTCATGTTTGCATTTTCATTTTTAATGAGTTTTTCAAACTTGTTGAGTTGATTTGTTTACTGGTATCACTGGAATCATTTTATTTAGAGCATCATGAACTTGGTGATATTCGTACCATGGTATCTTAATTTTGAACTTGGATTCCAGTTGTTTACGTGAACATAAACGGCCAAGTGTACTGATGTCTGTGAGCCTGAGAATTTTTGTTGCCTCCATATTTTAAAATTAGAAGTTGGATGCCCAGGAGGAAACCATGGTCGACCTAAAAAGGCCATTGTTGGTGTTGAAGGTTAGACCAGGTGAGCCCGGTATTTGTCCCATAACTATAGTGTAAGTTGTAGGAAAGCGTTATGTATAGGAACTTTTTTCCTATCAGATTTAATGTTCCATTTAGACAAATTGGGAGGACACTAGCTGCTTCTATTTGAACCCATGTTTTATGACTTTCTTTCCTGGCATAAAGAAGAATATTACGAAGCTGGGCTGCTATGTAGTATTTTACCAATATTGAAGCCCCCAGCCCGCCCTCTGAAGTTGGTCTGGAAAGCATATGAAGGGAAATCCTAGGTTTTTTATTTTGCCACAGGAAGGATATCAAATGGCTTTTCCAAATTTTCATTTCTCTGTCTGGAATTGGAATGAGAAAGTTTTGAAATAAAAAGAAATTTGGGCAGGATAAAAGTTTTTAGCAGATCAATCTTTTCTATCAGATTAAAATTTAATTTGAGCCATGAAGATAAATTGATTTTAGTTGACTTAAAAATCTGCCTATAGCTGGGTTCAAAGAGTTTAGACAGTTTTAAAGGAATTTGGACTCTCAGGTGGTGTATTGGTTACCCATTTAAATGAAAAGGAATGTCTAAGTTGTTGGTGGACATCAGGAGGAATTTCAATGGGATAGATTTCTGATTTAGCCATATTTATTTTAAAACCAGAGTATTTGCTGACATTAGTTATGGTTTGCATTAATTTGCTCAATGAGTTAATGGGGTCACTTAAATAGAAAACTGTGTTGTCCGCAAATAGGCAGATTTTATGAGATGTGCCATTGACCATTAACCCTTCAATCTCCAGATCAGAGCGAACTACATGTGCTAGGGGTTCTGATGAAAGGGCAGATGATATAGGTGAGAGAGGGCATCCCTGATGCATTCCTCTATTCAGTCTCCGAGCCAGAACTGTCGAAAATATCTTAAAATCATGATTCAAGATGGAAATAGGTCTATACGATTTGGGATCCAGCTTGTCTTTCCCTTCTTTATGCAATACTATCATTCTGGAATCCTTCCAGCAATCTGGAAGTGTGCCCTTCTCCATTACAAAGTTGCAGGTTTTTGAGAGGGGACCTAGCAAACTAGCTTTAAATTTTTTGTAAAATTCAATGGAGAAACCATCTTTCCTCTTTGCTTTATTATTTTTTATTGAGGCCAATGCCTCAGCGATTTCTGATTCAGTGAAAGGTTTATCCATAAAGTCTATATCATTTTTGGAAAGAAACTTATCAAATTTGGTTGATTTTAAATATTCCATGTGGTTTAGGCTACCATCTAATGAAGATTTATATAAAGATGAGTAATAATCATAAAATACTTCCGTTATTTCTTTTGACGATGTATGTGTGTTACCTTGTGAAGAACAGATGGTATGAATCAATGAGTTAGCCTGCTTTTGCTGAATTCTGCATTTGAGTATCCAAAGAGATTTAGTAGTCTTTGTCACAAATTTTTGTATTAGGTATAACAGTTTTCTCTGTATGTCTGAGGTTTCAATAAGTGCTAATTTCTTTCTTTCTATAGTAAGTCTTTTCAGCATTTTCTTGCCACCATATTTAATATGCTTCTGTTCTACTTCCAGTGTCTTAGCTTTCTGTTCTAAAATAGCTTCATTTTTATTTTTATGGCAAGCTGCTGCCAGTGAAATGAGATGGCCTCTGAGAACTGTCTTAAATGCATCCCATACATTATTCTGAGGCATTCTGCAGTCACTATTATATAGGAAGTATTCTTGAATGTGTTTATTTATGTCCTAACAAATGAGTTCCTTTGATAACAATAGTTTGTTAAGAGTCCAGTTAGGTCCTTTGTTATCGTGTTCTTGAATAGCCAATTCACCCACGAATGATCCGAAATTGTTCTGGAGCCTATGGTTACATTCCTTACTGAATTAAGCAGAGCCGGGGAAGTTAGCGCGTAGTCTGTTCTGGAGTAGGTATTATGAACGTGAGAGAAGTAAGTATAATCTCGCACTTTCAGATTTAAAGTCCTCCAGATGTCCACCAAATAAAAAGATTGCAAAAGATCTTGAAGCCCTGACTTTTAGAAGTTTGAGGTTTTACCTTCAGTTTGATTTGTCGTAGATTGGGTCGATTACAGAATTGAAGTCACCACCTACTATGACCTCTCCTTGCCTGAATTCAATCAGTTCAGCTAGTGTTTCTTTCAAAAATTGCAACTGGCCACTGTTTGGAGAGTAAATAGAAGCAATTGTTAGAGGAGAGTCATTTAGCATACCTTTAACAAAGATATACCACCCCTCAGGGTCAGTTTTTATACCTTGTGAGATGAATGGTGTAGATTTGGAAAAGAGTATTGCCACTCCCCTGGCCTTTGAGGACCCTGTGGCTTGAAAAGTTTGATTAAACCAAGTAGTACGTAACAAAGGGAAAGTCTTCTTTCTGACATGTGTTTCTTGAAGGCATACCACATTGGGCCATTCCTTTACTAAAAATTTGGAAATACGGGTACGTTTAGTGGAGCTTTTAAAACCCCTGCAGTTCCAAGTAAGGACTTTAAGATTTTTAGACATAGTGAGTCAAGACACTAATCCGTAAAAAAGAATGTGGACCGTTGTTATATGAGGCTAGACTAGACTGAAATTTAAATTACAAACTTAATTTTGTTTCTTTAAAAAGGGAAAAAATTACTTAAACCAAATAACTAAAAGAAACCAAAATCCACCACTAAAACCCCTATCTAGGGTATAGTTTCAATAAACTTCTTCACTAAGAAGAAGCTAGGAAGGATACCTATAGGTCTCCCTAACAAGAAATTAGTTCTCTCCTCAAGGAGGACTAAAAGGGAAAAGAAACCAAGTGAAAAATTAACATATTCAACCCCCCTCCACATTATAAACGGATTAACAACAAACTCCAAAATGTGCTGTTAAAAGTAAAAATTACAATAGCTTTTAAAACCGTATTTTCTTATATCTGTAAATTTATAAAAATTTAAACTGACTGCAACTTGAGAAAGATAAACCAGAACAAGCTAACATTTCTCTGACCATCTTAAGTTTAACAAAAATACCACCACATTAGAATTTATCAAAACTGCTATCTGTAACCTTCGTGAACTTCCTTAAGCATTACTGCAAAATGCACAGCAAACCTTAGCGTCGCTTTTATGTTCATTCTTGGAACCTTTCACAGACTTAGAAAAAGTTCTTTCTAATACAAATATACCTTATCAAAAATAAGAAGAAAATGAAGAAGAAGATATTGGATTTATATCCCGCCCTCCACTCCGAAGAGTCTCAGAGCGGCTCACAATCTCCTTTACCTTCCTCCCCCACAACAGACACCCTGTGAGGTGGGTGGGGCTGGAGAGGGCTCTCACAGCAGCTGCCCGTTCAAGGACAACCTCTGCCAGAGCTGTGGCTGACCCAAGGCCATGCTAGCAGGTGCAAGTGGAGGAGTGGGGAATCAAACCCAGTTCTCCCAGATAAGAGTCCGCACACTTAACCACTACACCAAACTGGCTCTCCTTTAAATAAGCATATTTAAAGGTTTTAGACTTATAGGGAGAAATAGCTAAATACATACTAATTAATCGTTATATTTATCAAAAATTCCTTAATACCATAAGGAAAAGAACTCATTTTTACATTTAGTTAAAACTAGACATGCCTAAGCTACTCAGAACCAAATCGAAACAATCGTAAAAATCTTAACAAAGAATAGAATTGCATTAGAAAATAGAGGGAAGAAAGTGTACCAATTATTTAGAATACTTAATACATCACTAGTCGATATTATCCATAACCAATTGCATATTTATAGAAGGTATGAACATGAAGATTTTTCCATACTTAATCTACATTCATTAACTTGCAATTAATAAAAGAGAGTCAGTAGTGCACATACAAGTGAGTCTAAATATTTAGATCTGCATTCCTTAATAATTATAATATAAAAGAATTAATTAGTATCAGTTAAAAATAGCTATAAGATGATTTTAAAATTCAGTAATAACTTGGGTATTAATAATCCAGAATTAAAAATTCATAAGATACAAATTCATTACTAATGTTCCCATTAACCTAAATCATAGAATGCAAAAATAGTTTTATAAAAAATGTTTTAAATAAGAAAACATATCAGTAGGAATAATAACTATGATAATAATATATTTTTCTGAATTTCCTAAAAAAACCCCGCACATATATACCTAAATACACACACACAAATACACTCTCACACATGCATAAATACCCATCCACACACCCCGATATATACAAAGAAATACATCCTACATATGCATATATACAGAAATCTCATAGGGGTATGGATTGTAATAAGAATAATAGTAAGAGTATCAGACAGTAGCAAACAATAGAAAGATAAAAGTGACTGAGATTTCCTTAAACAAAACATTTAGAGCAGCTAGGAAATGAAAAAACAAACAGTGACCAAAAAAAAGAATAGGAGAGAGAAA
The DNA here is from genome assembly GCF_032191835.1 of Heteronotia binoei. Lineage (NCBI taxonomy): Eukaryota > Metazoa > Chordata > Lepidosauria > Squamata > Gekkonidae > Heteronotia > Heteronotia binoei. The sequence continues at coordinate 102,801,040 of NC_083232.1, read as the reverse complement.
AAATAGAAGGAATGGGAAAACTGCCTTTAGCAAGAATTAACAAAGAGAGGTATTGGTCCACTAGATATCAACAAAAAACCCTATGAAATGCTTTCCTTACGTCTAATAAAACTTTTGTGTTTTCAGAAGCCTTATCAATGTATTACATAACCTTTTTTCTTATACCTAAATCAAACTTGAACAATTAAACCATCCAACTGCCTGAAAGGCAAATAGCCTAATAACTGAAAATGGTAAATTACAAAAGTTCTGCTTTGTGGAAGCTAAGTAACTCAGACATCCGCCAAATCTTGGAGCGTTTTCGCACTCACCTTCAGCCGGCGCGACGCCCCTCTTCACCGTGCAGGATCTGCGCGGATTTCGCACTAAATGCCGCGGAGCAGCCGGAAGAGCCGGAAAGTCCCGGCGCTTTTGCGGCGCAAACGGAAACTGCCAAAAAGCAGTTTCCGTTTGCGCGGCAAAAGCGCCGGGACTTTCCGGCTCTTCCGGCTGCTCCGTGGCGTTTAGTGCAAAATCCGCGCAGATCCTGCGCGGTGAAGAGGGGGGTCGCGCCGGCTGAAGGTGAGTGCGAAAACGCCCTTGGTCTTCATGGGATGGAATAAGCTTTCGCAGCTTTTCCTCTTCTACCAGGTTAGTTTTAGATTAAGTTCGTTCTTTAAAGCTATGCCTGAGTTCACATCAGAGGCTGTGTGTGAGACACCATTTTTGAAGATCAAAACATCTGAAAACGGGCTCCACCGGAAACACAGATTGGCTGCATGCAAGTTTGGTCGTAAAGATCTTTAATTTCTTTAGTTTTCCCAGTGTTTCTGGGGAGAGATCTAACCAGATTAAAATATGTTTCCCATTGTGTGATAAATCATCCTCTCGATGAGCTTTTTGGAGAATCAAGTCTCTGACTTTGGCATTAGAAAATTATATTCAAATGTCTTGTGACTGGTTACGATGTGCCTGAGCTATTGGACCAAGTCTTTGGGTCCTAACAATGTCAGGCTTTATGTTGCCTTTGAGCGCCAATTTCGTTTGTAGCCATTATGAAATAAATGATGAAAGGTCCCCTTTCTCTTCTACCCCTTCTTCAAAACCACAAAATTTAAGATTTAAGGCCCTCCATTTGTTTTCCAGAGCAATTAGTCTATTCTGCACCTTGTCTTCTCTTTCATTAATTTGAGTTGTTTTCCCTTTGAGAGCTAATCCCAGCTCTGCCACCTGTTCTGCTATTTTTGGGGTAGTCGCTATGTCCTCCGACATTTCTTTGATCTGGGTGTTTATGGGTCGGATATACTCTGCTATGGATTCTTGAAAATATTTATGTATATCCAGCCTAAGGAAATCCAGGTCTTTGTGGGTAACCGGGCCATGCTTTGGTTGCAGAGGGGAAGGAGATGTGTCAGGTTGGGAATCGGTAAGGCTCATTGTCATTTTAGGAGAAGTAGACGTTGGGGATCGCGCAGTAAGGCCACCAACCTTTGAGAGTCCGTCCTGTGTAAAAAAAGACAAAACTGAGACTTTTCTTCTCGGATTTTGCTTCTGCTTTTTACGAGCAGTTTTTCCTTTTGTTCTTGATGACATTGGAGTCCGCGATATTGGAAACCGAGATTAATGGGGAAGGAGGCTATCAGAGCTCTTTCAATTTGCTTCCGCCATCTTCACGTGATGCTCCGCCCCCCTGGTTGGTGTTTCTTAATGAATGAACAGGTGACCAGATAACTCTCAAACTTTGCCATGTAGGATTCAGATGTTTAATCCAAATTTGAAATATTTATGGGTCCGAGCTGCTGCTGCGGCTCTGTGTTATTTTGGAGTCCATATTCCATCTGCTATTTTTCTTTTAATATTTTATAAGGCATTGAAATGGAACCCAGGCTGGTTGGAGAAAATGTTTTATTTATCAACTGGTGTGTGGCTGCTTGAACTTCTTGTTTGCATGACTGGGACTCTGCTGTCTTCCAAGAGAGATGCATCCTTCAATTAATGCAGAGTGACTATTGCAGTCGCAACTGGATGTCGGCTGGCAGGCAACTGGTCATTTCCAAATTACTCAGAAAGCAAGGGGAACATATCTGCCCAGCCAGATGACTGTGGAAGTCCAGTTTTTGACCCACTGGAGCACTGAATCCATTCATAGACCAAGTGATGCGGCTTCAGAGCAGAACCGAACCACCCAATTCTTGTTCTTGTGGGATGTTCTTCTGTGTTGCATGCTGACCCATCTGTAGGTGAATATTTGTCATGTTTCCAGCTTTTACTTTAGATGTCAAGAAAATCCAGTAATACACAGAACGAATTGGAACAAAACTTCTTCAGTTTGAAAAAAGTTGCTATCACTGTTAATGCTAAATATTGATGGAGCAGGCATATAATGTTGATGGTCAGACCCAGGGCTTTTTTTGGTAGCAGGAACTCCTTTGCATATTAGGCCACACACCCCTGAAGTAGCCAATCCTCCTGGAGCTTCCAGTAGGCCCTGTAAGAAGAGCCCTGTAGGCTCTTGGAGGATTGGCTGCATCAGCGGTGTGGCCTAATACGCAAAGGCGTTTCTGCTACAAAAAAAGCCCTGGCCAGACCTAATGATAAATCTTTTTACTCCTGGGCTTCAGCTTCCCCATGGTCTGGATATGGATGGCTTTCATATCTGCAACAAATGGGAGCTTGTAATTTGGTGCTGATCACCAAGTGGTTTGTTCTCTTCCCTCCGATATAAGATTCCAGTCCTAGCAATGGCGTGACCCTTATCTGGAGAGAAGAGAACTGGAAGGCTTGCAGGAGAAGAAGTGGCTGCTTTCCAAAAGCGGGGAGAGGGGTGTGTGTGTGGGGCTGAGAATCTGGTTCATTCTCGTAAGAACAACCTGTGATTTTGTTAATGAACGAAGCCCTTGTATCATTAATATATTGATAACTTTTGCTATGAAAAAAACAGTTCCTTCATGTTTGTGTTTGGATTCCTCACTTAGTAGTGTTGTGCATCAATTTTTGGGTTAAATGAAATTCAGAATTGGCTGCTGCTGAAAATTAAGAGTTCATTTTGAAATCTTTTTTTGTGTGTGTATGGATAAACTGCTTCCTCTGTTGTAGCTGAGATGTCTTTTGACAGTTACATTAAAAAAGAAAAAGCAAGCTAATTTTCTTCCTTTTACCCAGTCATTCAGGTATGCTTTGGGCTTGGAAAAGAACGGCTTGTATGTGCCACACTTTAAAACCAGCACCTGAGCCTGCTGCTGGACTGCCGCATGCTGGATGCCTTGTATTTTTAGTAGTGCCTGCGAGATCTTTCTTTGACACTGTGCATTTATTTCTGAAGTGAACAGTGTGCACTAGTTGTTGGCAGTATTGTAAGCCTCACTCCTGTTAACTCACTAGCTGTTAGTCTGTGAATGTTTTCCAAATCAAAAATAGGTCTGCTATAAATGATTTAGAACACAGTAATTGAAATGCATGTTTGTTTTCCTTCTAAGATTGTTAGACTTGGAAATGAACATTTAGCATCAAATTAATGTCATTTTTTTGTGAATAGTTGTTACTAAGAATACTGTGTTACTGCGACAAATTGACCTGTGTGCTGTTCTTCTACTGTACTATATTTTGGTACCATATTAAGTTGACTGCATTCTTCATTTTTAAAATGCTTTTTCATGCATTCTTATAATGACAGAAATCATTCCCACAATGTGGTGTGATTGGGGAAGGATAAGTCTGACAAGTGCTGCTAGCCAGCATGATGGGCGGCAAAAGAGAACCTCCATAGTTTGAGGCTGTGTATCTGAGTTCTAGCTGGTGCAAACTGGCTGGCTGTTGCCTTTGGGCCTGGCTTGCTGGCTTCCTGGGAAGCAGGATACTGGACTAGATGGACCATCCAGTGGTGCTCTTCTCTGTGCTCGTGGGCATGATCAGCTCTTTCGGGGTAGCTGTGTCGGTCTGCAGTGGAACAGCTAGAATTGAGTCCAGGAGCAGTTTAGAGACCAATAAAATTTCGGGGCGTGTGACCTTCCCAGAGCCAAAACTCCCTTTGTCAGTTGCAATTAGAAATTGAGATCCCCAAGTCCTTCTGCCCCCATCAGAAGGTGGGAAGGATGCTGCAAAGAAGGGATGCTGAGGAAGAGTGCAAAATGTAATCCACTGGATTAAAGAGAGGAGGAAATGCTTCAGGGCAGCGGTTTGCCCTGCAGCTGCATCCTGTCTTTGGTACACTCCTCCCGCCTTCAGGTGGGGCTAGAAGGACTCCAGAGTCTCCTTCCCTCTTGCATCTGACAAGGGAGCTTTGGATCTTGAAAGCTCACTCCCCCTGCCCCCGTTTTGTCCGTCTTTGTTCGCTGGACTCGACTCTGGCACATTCATCAGCGTTTATTAGTTGGCACCTCTGGCTTTAAGCCTTTTGCAAAATGCTCATAAACAAGGGCTCAAAGACTGGGGAGTGAATTGACAATTCCCACCTTGAACCTTCCCCCCACCAAGAGAGAGCGAAGTCCCAGCATAGCCTCAGGCCTCTTCTGCTCCAAAGAAGAATGACTCAGGCATCTAAGGAGGGCTGGAGGTTGCTGCTGTACGGGGAGATAGGCATCCAGGTGGTTTTGCACAACAATAGGGAAGGGAGCTTGCCTCCATAAGATGGGGATGTTTTGCCTCCTGGGCTGGCAGAGATAAGCAGCCTTCACTCATTAGCGCCTCCTTTTCATCTTCTCTTTCTCTCTAGTGACTCTTTTTCTCTACACGCCAGACAATAATGATGGGATGATATTCACATCTCTGCTGCAAGAGCTATAAATCCAGTCCATTCTGATTGCAGGAGCTGGGACAGACTGAGATGCAGCCCTCCGGCTGGGGTTGCCAGGACCCCCTTGACCACTGGCAGGGGTGGGGTGGGGGGTGTTGCCAGCTTCAGACTGGGAAGTCCGGGAGGCTTGGGGGGAACTGGGACCACCTCAGTGGAGGACAACCCAATAGAGCTTGCCCCCCAAAGCATCCCTGTTTCCCAGGGGAACTAGGGCTGCCAGCTCTGGATTGGGAAATAGCTGGAGGTTTTGAGGAGGGCAGGATTGGGAGAGGGGAGGGACTTCAGTGGCATAGAGTCCCCCTTCCAGAGTGGCTGTTTCCTGCAGGTGAGCTGCCAGGAAATCAACTGGAATAGTAGATCTCCAGCCACCCCCTGGAGGTTATATAGCAAAAATACAGGCCTTGGTGTCAGTATGACTAACCAGGGAAATCACTGAAGAAGACGAGGTACACTATATGCTATGAAGTATATATGGGCCTTCTGACTGTGGGCAGGGAAATTCCTGGAGATTTTGGGGGCGGAGTCTGTGGAGGGGTTTGGAGACAGAGGGAGATAAGTGGAGTATGGCATCATTATGTTATCCCTCCAAAGCAATCATTTTCTCCATAGCCTGGCGATCAGTTGTAATTTCAGGAGATCTCAAAGTCCCACCTGGAGGTTGGCAACCCCAGTGTCAGCCCCAAAATTTAGGGGACAGCCTACTTTCTCAGCCTCCAGGTTCTGATTATAATGACCATAACTGGTGAGGGATGAGCAGGAGGGAGGCCCAGGCAATGCCACCAGCGATGTGGCCATGTCCCTTTGGTGTGCACCAGAAGTGAAGACACCATGCTGTGACACAGTGGCCATGCTCTGGTATTTGGGCAAAAACCCTGTGGTGAAAATGGCTCCTGCCATAGAGTGCATGCTGGAAGTGGGGTTCCCACATCACTGGGCACCTGTCCCTCTCCTGGTAAGTCCCCCCTGCTGACCAGTGGTGGGGTGTGGGGCTAGCAGCAGGGGATCCTTCCGCCACCGAGGGTGGGGTGTGGGTGGCAACCCTGCTCTGCAGCAGCCAGAGTCCTCCTCTGCTCTGACCCAAATCTGACTCCTCCCATGAAGATGGATCCAGGTGGGCAGCTGTCTTGGTCTTTTTGTAGCAGCAACCCCCCTGATGTAGCCAATCCTCCAAGAGCTTACAGTAGGCCCTGTAAGCTCTTGGAGGATTGGCTACATCAGGGGAGTGTGGCCTAATATGCAAAGGAGCTCCTGTGTAGCAACCCTGGGCTGCTCTGGTGGTCTCCCATCCAAGGACTAACCAGGGCTGACTCTGCTGAGCTTCCAAGATCTGGTGAGAACAGGCTGGCCCTGGGCCATCCAGGCAGGGCCCACAATTACTGGACACTTTTAATTCCACTCAGGTGGTGAGGCTGAGAAAAGCTCACAAGGTGGGTGAAGCACCATCTCCTCTTCAGTGCAGGGTGGCGGTTCTGGCCCTGTCACAGGCCTCTTGTCAAAACTGCAGCCAGGCCATGGTTGGGGGGCAGAACCCCGTGTCGCTCTGCGGGTTGTGTGTCCCTCCTTGCCCCAGTCATTCTCGCTTGATGTGTCTCAGCCGATGGGGTCCTGCGAGGCTCTCGCAAGCCAACTGATCCAGTGCCTCGAAGGGTGACGCTGTTTTGGCTGGCTCTGAACGGAGCCCGAGTGGCTGCAGCAGTGAAGGCCCAGCTGCCTCCCCAGCTTTTAGTCCAGCCTCCTGTGGCAGCTGCCTCTTCCTCTTCAGCTCTCCAGCAGAGCCGGCGGTAGCAGAGGGGTCCAGTGTGGCCAGAGGCAGAGGCACTGAATAGGGGGCAGCTGCTGCAATCCACATGAGGGAGAAAAGCCCTCACAGCTAGACTACATTAAGCAGATAAAATTGAAGACAGTTGTGAGGATTTCCAGATGTTGACCTTATGTCATCTAGAAGTCAGGACTGATGGTCACCTGGTGATCCACCTGGCATTCCTGGATGTTCAGGAAAACTTTACTGCTTGCATAATGCAGGCACCTGAAGTGTGTTCTTAGTTGCTCTATGATCTTAGTTGCTTTCTTTTTGGATTCAGTAGCTGGGAAGTGAAGAAAACAGAATGGTCGGATTGCAGAAAGCAAGCCAGGTGATGGACTGATGCAGACCTGGGGACTGCTATGCAGGACATATTTGTGGTTGGGTTGGAGGCCAGGGGGCTTCTTTTCCTTCATTTGAGGAATCCCAGAACTCCAGGATTCTCCTGAGTGGGCTGTCCAGATGGGGTTCTTGCTGAGATGCAACTACGGGACATATGAAGGGGGAGTCATAGAATCATAGAGTTGGAAGGAACCTCCAGGGTCATCTAGTCCAACCCCCTGCACAATGCAGGAAACTCACAAACCCCTCCCCCTAAATGCATAGGGTCTTCAGACTGGTTGTGGTTCTCAGACAGAAGGAGAGGAGAGGAGATCAGCAGGGGTCAGTGGAAACAGCAAGACTGGCCCCTCCTTGGAGGCAGGTGGCTGGAACAGGGATCCCCAGCCTTTTTGACTTTGGGGGCACCTTTGGCATTCTGACGTGATGTAGTGGGCACTGCTCCAAAATGGCTGCCACAGGAGATGGAGCCAGCCACAAAACAGCTGCTGTAGCTTCCTTTCAGCCACACAGTGGAGACCCTTGTGCTGTCGGGGCAGCTGCTTTCAAAAATCTGCACAGCTAATCAAACCTCTAATGGGCCAATAAGGAGCCTTCCCAGACAAAAGCCTTATCTGGCCATACCCACTTTCTAAAAACTCTTAGGGGGTGCCAGGAAGGAAGGAAGAAGGTTTTTATACCCCACTTTCCTCTGCTCACGACCTGAGTTTGATCCCAGTGAAAGCTGGTTCAGGTAGCCGGCTCCAGGTCGACTCAGCCTTCCATCCTTCTGAGGTCGGTAAAATGAGTACCCAGCTTGCTGGGGGGAAAGTGTAGATCAGGGGTGACCAACGGTAGCTCTCCAGATGTTTTTTGCCTACAACTCCCATCAGTCCCAGCCATTGGCCATGCTGACTGGGGCTGATGGGAGTTGTAGGCAAAAAAAAATCTGGAGAGCTACCGTTAGTCACCCCTGGTGTAGATGACTGGGGAAGGCAATGGCAAACCACCCCATAAAAAGTCTGCCGTGAAAACGTTATGAAAGCAACGTCACCCCAGAGTTGAAAATGACTGGTGCTTGCACAGGGGACTACCTTTACCTTTTTTTTCTCTACCTGAAGGAGCCTTACAATCACCTTCCCTTCCTGTCCCCAGAGGAGACACCCTGTGAAGTAGGTGGGCTGAAAGAGCTTGAGAGAACAGGCACTGGCCCAAGGTAGGTTGCATGGGGAGGAGGAGGGGGAATCGAACCTCCAGATCAGAGTCTGTCCCCATCACACTGGTTCTCAAATGCCAGCAGGCGCCTGGTGCCCCGTGCTAGACAATGGGGTGGCTCCGAGTTTTTCAAGGTTTTGCACTGGGCACGTTAAACAGGGATGCAGTATCTGAGCTGGACTGTAGAGATTTGTAATCTGTTTCCCCACCCTTTTAAAGCCATGTTTTCTTTTCTCTTTTCCCTCCCGTCTCCCATTGTTCAGTGGGAAGAAATCGGTGAGGTGGATGAGAATTACGCCCCGATCCACACATACCAGGTGTGCCGCGTGATGGAGCAGAGCCAGAACAACTGGTTGCTGACCAGCTGGATCTCCAACGACGGGGCCTCCAGAATCTTCATTGAACTGAAATTCACTCTTCGGGACTGCAACAGCCTCCCTGGAGGCCTGGGGACTTGCAAAGAGACTTTTAACATGTACTACTTTGAGTCGGATGATGACGAGGGGAGAAACGTGAAGGAGAACCAGTACATCAAGATTGATACCATTGCGGCAGATGAGAGTTTCACGGAGCTGGACCTTGGGGATCGAGTCATGAAGCTCAACACGGAGGTGCGGGACGTTGGGCCCCTGACCAAGAAGGGGTTCTACCTTGCTTTCCAGGATGTCGGGGCTTGCATTGCGCTGGTCTCTGTGCGGGTGTATTACAAGAAGTGCCCCGTGGTGGTTCAGAATCTGGCCATCTTTCCAAACACCATCACTGGGGCTGATTCTTCGCAGCTGCTGGAGGTTTCGGGGTCTTGTATAAATCACTCGGTGACTGATGAACCTCCCAGAATGCACTGCAGCGCTGAAGGGGAATGGCTGGTGCCCATTGGGAAGTGCTTGTGTGAGGCGGGCTATGAAGAGAAGAACAACACCTGTCAGGGTAAGGACTTGGTCTGAAACAGCTTTGGGGGAGGAACGGTTGATCTTTGCCCCGGGGCGTGTCGTAAGGGAGAGGCCAGTTTATTAATCTACGCTTGTCACTTCACATGCGCTGCACTGCAGATGAGGCTCTTAAGCTGCCTCTTGCAAGATGCGCTTCCTCTCCACACAGGCTGTTCGCACATTTAGCTACAGAGCTGCCTGGTGACAAGGAATTAAATGGTGTGCAGCAGGCATCTGTGAAATTAGTCACAAAATTCTGCCCTTGGGCTTTTGTTTGATGTTATGCCAAGAACCTCCAAAAGGGCTTAAGCTTGACTGTATGTGGTGGATTTGTGAGCACACTGTTGGTCGTGGAAATAGCCTGATGTTGAAGACCGAAAACAATGGCTTGCCTTTGATTGTTATGTAAGCTCTTGAAAGCAATGGCTAGGAATACAAGTTTTGTTGGGATATCAGATTTTGGAATTAGAGTTGATGAGCTTGGCGAGAGCTAGAATGCTTTTTATATTGTTTATTTGATTTCGATTTTCTGAGATCTCATGTTAGAGCATGTTCTCCCATTTCTTCCCCCGAAGTCTCCCACTGCATTAAGCATGCCCCTAATATAGGAGGGCGGGTATGTCTGCTTGGTTGAATCCAAGACCATCTCAAATAATGAATGGTCCTGTTTGGAGGGGCTGTGGCTGGGTGCTTCTGGCAATGCTGTGGGTGCTGATATTGGAATGCCCCTTTTCCTCAACTGTGAGTGATTCTTGGATTATTCTATCCTAGGGAGTGGGAGAAAAATTAGGGAGCCTTTTGACTGAAGTGAATTTGGGGGTTACTTTGGCTGTTGTGGTTGTTTTTTCATGTATTAAAGCAAGTAAAAATGATTTCAAGATGATTTTTTCCTCGCCTGGTTAATGCAGATTCTAATATGGCACTTGGCAAAACCTGTAGGTTTACTGAGCACTAGCATGTAAAGAAAAACAATAGCCAAGTGGTCAAACATTGGAAAAGGGTGAAAAGCCCCTCCAGGGTCGGTGTTTCCTCTCTGGTTCTGGAGAGACAGGCTGCAGTTCCAGCCAGGAAGGGCTTTGATTTCCTCTAGAGGCTCAGAAACAGGATAGCAAATACATCATCAAGCAACATTTCTTGCACCAGGAGAAGGGTGTTTGTGAACAGAAGTCCTCTCTCTCTCTGCTTCCCAGCAGCCTGCCCTTTTCTGGGGTTGCTGCTGTGACCAGTGGCCAGTAAAAGCAGTGGCCTGTGTTTTGTTAACTTTTGAGCAGATTTGGACCATTTGTGAATGTGGCCTTGGTGGTTTTCTGGCAGCACCTACTTACTTGTCATGGCTCTTCTGCCTTTGTGCTTGTGCTTCCTCCTGCTTGGCTTGCAGTGTTCAGGGATCTATAGCGTGAATAAACTGGCTCCTTATTTGTCCAGGTCAGGCCTTGCTACGTTGACCCATGCAGTGGCCATCTCCAGACTGGACGACTGCAGTTCGCTCTGCTTTGGGATGCTCTTGAAAATGCTTCAGAAACTGCAGGTGGTCCGGAATGCAGCTGTCTATTGCTGGCTGGAACATCATGGTCAGCTCATATTACTCCAATTCTGTGGCAGCTGCAGTGGCTACCAGTTAGTTTCCATATCTAATATAAGGTGTTGGTGTCAACCTTCAAAGTCCTTCATGATCTGGGACCCTCCAACCTGTGGGACCATCTCTCCCTTTACAACCCCATGCTCCCTTCAGTCATTGGCTAAGGGCCTCTTGCATGTGCTTGGCCGCAGAATGGGCTCAGTTAGCTGTCACTAGGGGACAGGCCTTCTCAGTTGTGGCCCCTACCCTGTGGAATATACTCTTGGATGACATCCATGCCTGGCCAGGCTTGTTTACTTTCTTCAGGATGTGCAAAGATGAATTATTTAGCTTGGCCTTTGGAGAGTAACCATGTTTGGGCCGTTTAATAGTGGTATAGTGATAGCCACATATTAGAATAATAGAATTGGAAGGGGCCTCCAGGGGCATCTAGTCCAACCCTGTGCACAATGCAGGAAATTTGCAAATACCTCCCCCCCACACACACACACACATCCCTGCAGGCTCCAGGCCCAGAAGATGGCAAAAACCTCCAGGATCCCTGGCCAAATTGGCCTGGAGAAAAATTGCTGACTGACCCCAAAGTGTCTGTCAGCATCTCCCTGGGCGTGTAAGAAAGGGCCACGAGGACTAAGTACTGATGCAACCCTTCTTGCTCTCCTTCTCAGGATCTGCCTAATTCACAGAATCAGTATTGCAGTCAGATGGCCATTTAGATGCTTTAAAACCTCCAAAGAACCACTCTGTTAGGAATTTTTAATTTTGCTTTAATATTGAATATTTTAATGTTTTAATAATTTAATATCCAGAGGACAGGGAATGATCTCCACAGGCCCTGCCGTGTAGGCAGGGATTGCCTGGGGTTTTTTTGCACCCCAGTGCAGATGTGATCACCCATCTCTTATCCAGGCCAAAGTTCCTAATCCACAACGAAATCTGGTTTAATGTGTAGCTAACTCCTGCTGGATCAGGGTGCTCTTTTGGAGTTTGCTCTGCACGGAATAAAAAAGTAGATAATTTTATATTACCAGCCAAATTATCTTTGAAATGAAAGAAACGAACATCCTGATATGGTGCTAGAAGTGCAGCAGTTTGTTGGCGGCATCTCTCTTGATGGTGATCAGCCATGTTGGCCCCTCTCCTCATGAAGGTCAACCGTGCTGTGGCATAATTGCTGTGTCTCTCAGCAAGCTTGAGGTCCTCAGAAAGCCCTGCTGAGTCAGACCCACCTTCCATCTAATCTCTGGTTCTGACAGGGGCCAGTCCAATAATTCAGGAGGCCCTGAAGAAGAGATGAAGGGGACTTCTGCCCCCGGCTACTGCCTCCTCTCGCTTCCCATGGCATTGTGGACGAGGGTTCTCAGCGGAGTGCCTCTTTTGAGTGGTAGGTGGCTGTCAGTGGAATCTCTGGGGACAGTGTTGGTTGGTCCCCTCTTGGTTTGCAAGCACTTGGGAGTGCTCCTTGCTATTTGTTCATTCATAACAATTTGCTGCATAACACTGTGAGATGTTGAAGAGGTTAAATTATATACACTTCTGTAGTTTATGTGGATCAGTGTTTGAAGTTTCCCCCCTGCATAATGGAATTTCAGTTGCTTGAAAGTGCATTTGTTTCCAACTTTCCTCCAGTACTGAATTACATTCTAGTGGCAGCAGAAATACTCACCTAACTTTTGTCCATTTTTAGAGTTATGAATATGATGTGTTAGGAAAGACTAAAAAAAAAAAAATCAAAGATTTGCCCGATGTCTCTTTTACCCATATTTGTGAAGAATTTTATTTGGTTGTTCCTTGCACAAAACCCCCACCAATGCTATTTTTAATCCTCCCTCCCTCTGATGACCCTGAAATCTTGAACAGTACCAGTTTTACAAGTTGTTGTTGACCATTCAGTTGTGTCTGATTCTTGGCTCTATTTCCATCCATGTATAAATGTCACTGCTTATGTTTTAGTGTTTTTGGGAAGGAAAAAAGATTAGAAACTGCCTTGTTTTGGGAGAGGGAAACTCTTTGCAAACAGTGTTTGTGTGCAGTGGCACCTTTATGACCAACAAAGTGTTATTCCTGGTATAAGCTTTTGGGTGCATGCACCTGAATCAAACAGGAGGTCTCCCCCCCCCCCCACTTACCATTGCATTATAAATAGTTAAACCATCGAACATCTTTGTGGTGCTTTTCTGTTTTCTTGTATGGATAATGGATCCTTCAGTTGTAGGGAAGATCCACATTCTCAAATTACTCGCCAGCACTGAAGTTTGCTGAACCAAAGAGTGGCTGCCAGAGAAACTGGCAAGGGCCTGCCTTTCTGGCTAATAAAATGCAGCTTTAGAGTAGCAGCTGGTATTGACTCAGTGGATGGTGGACTAAGCTGGCGATCCTGAGAGGCCTCCCAACACTTTGAGCAACTGGATCTGGAGACCCTGAGCACTTTTTCTTGCCTGCTGAATGGCTGAGGTCTGTGCTTCTCTGGTGCTGACTGCTGAGACCCCACCCTACAAATACAGCTGGGGGGGGGGGGGGCTGCGATTGAGTGGCTGAACATCTGCTGGGCATGCAGAAGGTCCCAAGTTCAATCCCTGGCAGCATCTGCAGTGGAAGACCTTTCTCCGCTTGAGGCCCTGGAGAGCTATGTCTGTCTGATGAGACCAGCCTGACTCTGGTGTGGAGCAAGGGGGGGTTCTGATAAAATGCATGGAAATGATTTTACTGTATATCTTGTTTTAAAATTTTATGTTTGTTTTTAACTGTTGCGAGCCGCCCTGAGCCCATTAGGGGAGGGCGGGGTATAAATTCGATTAAATAAATAAATAAGTTCTGCTTGGTCTTCATAGATTTCCACCTCACCAGCCACAAGAAGTGTCCAAGCAGAATGGCACTTGAAAATTAGGGGAGGGGGAGAAAAGAAAAAGAGAACTCAGGGTTAGTGTACAAAAGCTGGTGAAGGTCATTTGAAGCATGCAAATTCATCAGTCTTTGGTTTAGCCTGGAGCTAAGCAATGTAGGTCGTTTTACAGATCCAGTGTTTGAAAAACTGCGGCACACTTAATGCGGGCTGCAGCCCCAACCCCAATTTGCTTGCTAATGTATTTTTTCCCTCCTGGAAAGAGAATGTAAAATTGAACTGCAGCATTTTGCACTTTCTGAAAGTCATCTTTCTATCAAAGTAAGACAGGAAGCAGCTCTTGCTTGCCCTTTCAAACATATGGCAGCGATTGCTGCCTCTCTTTCCTAAAGCTGTTAATTGGCCAGGACGGGTTCCGTGCATCACCCTGTCAAAGAAGGAGGCAGCGGCTGCTCAGCCCTCACGGCTTGAGGCGCTCTGACCACACGTGGGACTCCAGCACAGGGCTTGTCTCTCTCCTGATGTGACTCACCTGTAAATTTGCATGGCTCAGCCACTCAGTTCATATTTACTTAACGAACCAAATTTCTTGGTAGTTTACTGCTGATAGTTTACATCACAGCCCATTTGTCAGTTTCCATCACAAGATGGCCAGCAATGAATCGCTGCTGTTGGGAAAAGTATTCCTGAGATTGCTTTGCGGTTATTATCCACACACCCGGAATTGCTACAGATGCGATAATTAAAGTTAGGTACCAGGAATATTGACCGGCACCTGCTGGGTTCTGGCTTCCCAGGTTATAGTATCTGTGATATGGAATGTGTCTAGAAGCGATGGCGCAAATTTGAGTAACTCAGGTTCTTCTGAGGCTCTTCAAACAGAGCTAGCTCTGAAGCTGAGTTCTGCATGAGGGACCCCTGCCCTTAGTCTCCTGTTGGAGTTAGCAAGTTTGCAACACTTCAGTAATTATCGAGTTAACTTTGTTTTGTTAGTCAACAGGAAGTCACATGTGTTTACTGTAACTCAAAGGTGGAATTCTAGCAGGAGCTCTTTTGCATATCAGGCCACACACCCCTGAAGTAGCCAATCCTCCAAGAGCTTACAAAAAAGAGCCTTGTAAGCTCTTGGAAGATTGGCTACATCAGGAGGGTGTGGCCTAATATGCAAAGGAGCTCCTGCTAGAATTCCACCCCTGCTGTTAGCTAAAGAGAAAGCTCACAATATCTGTAGGAGGTCTTAGTTAAATCAGCTGGGTGTGTTGTGTAAAGTATTGTGATTGGAAATCAATGCATTTGGTATTTTGCATTTTATGGTTCCTCTTCCTTCCTTTGTCTAAGTTTGAAGAAGAGAAGCCATCCTCTAACTGTAAAGATGTTGTAGAATTTAGTCTCTGTTATTTTTCTTCCCAGTTTACCTTCCCTTGTAGTTTTAAGTAAAGCTATCATATTCTTTTAAACATGCACATGATCTCTGCCTATTCTTTGCTCCGCTGCTAATTTCAAACTCTGCTAAATAATATTTTTCTCTAAAAATATCCAACACCTCCCCTCCCTGAGTTTAATCTTCTGATGGAGGGACTGGGGTTGGGTTGCCAACTCTGGGTTGGGAAATTCCTGGAGATTTTGGGGGGGGGGGTAGAGCCTTGGGAGGGACTTCTGTGGGATGCAGTGCCATAGAAGCCACCCTTCAAAGCCAGCATTTTCTCCAGGGGAACTGACTTCTGTCATCTGCAGATTAGTTGTAATTCCAGGAGATCTCCAGGAATGACCTGGAGATTGGGAACCCTGGATCAGGGTGCCTCACACAAGTTCTCTGTGCTTCAGTGAGCACGTATGGAAGTGTCCACTGGTGAACTGGAAATGTAGCTCCTCATCCTTCCTAGAATGAGTGGATGCTTCTTCTGGACGGAACTAGGCCCAAGCTTAAACAACTTTATAAGGGTATGATCCAAACTGGATTGAAACTAACTTGTTTGAACTGGACCTATTTTCAGCTGGTCTGGGAGGGGTGGAGTTCCAGGTGATGCCAGTGTGTTGTGTACAACATTGCTGTTGGGGTGGGGCAGGCAGGAGCCCATGGAAGCGGGGGATCCCCCACTGCCACCTGAAGGGTGGTCACCTTATTCCTGGTGTCCACTGAGTGTTTATAGAAAGTGGGCAGGGCCAGGTGGACTGGAGACTGGATGGTGTTGCTTTGGCAGCACTGGAGAGCAATCTTCGCCATGTGACTGAAAGTAAGCTGTGGCAGCCATTTTGTGTCTGGCTCCACCTCCTGAAGCAGCCATTTTATGCCAGTCATCATGTAGTTGCACTCACCCTGAATGTCAGAATTCCAAAGAGGTACCCCCAAACTCAAAAAGGTTGAGGACCCCGATGCATGCCATGACATCAGCTAGTTCATTACCATTCCATTGTTTAAGGTATCTCAGCATCTGCTGGCTCCTAAATCTGAACTCTTATTGTCTCAGGAACAGGCAATTTGCTGTGATATTTTTGCAAGGACCATATTGAAGTGAACAGTTACTCCAAATAGTTTAAAATCTCTTTGGAACTGTTGAATACTTGAGGCCTGGAAACTGAGGTGCTGCTTGAAAATGGCATTGAAATAGTTTCCATGTGGATAAATGTTAGGGAAGTTGTGGCCATAACTTTACTCCCCTTTGACATTCTTCTTAGATTCTGGAATTAGTGGACTGGAAGCAAGGAGCAAGTTCCTCTCCAGTTGTCTGCATTTTAGTGGCCAGAGTCTGCTGGTCTGAATAGGCTCAGGATCTATTCTTGAGTGTGGAAAAAGAGGAGCGATTGCACCCAAGGGGATTGTGCAAAAACAGGTCATGTCTAGAGGAGTAAAGCAAAGCAAAGCAAAACACACACAACCCTTTGCATTAATTGTTCTACTGGGAGGTGACTGCGTATCATGGAAAAAAAATGGATGGAAATCCTGCATATGTGGAAAGCTCTGCGTTTTGGAAACAGGATCAGAAGGGAATGCAATAGCCATTACTAATACCTTGGGTACGTTTTTCCGATTATATTGAAACGGCTGGGTGAACACTATCTTTGGTGCTTATAAACACCATGATCTGAAAATTAATTGATGTTAATGAGACACTTTCCATAGCAACCCCAGCTTAGCCTGCTAAACGGCTGGCTCTGACGGCACCATAGTGCGGAAGAAAACAATTCAGAAACACTGGCAGCGCCACCAGAATAGTTTGTCAGGGCTGGAAGAAAAGTTGCAGATTGTTTATATCATATTTAGCTGGCAGCATCACTAGGGATTTCCCCAGCCTTGGTGGATTTCTGCTCTTGAAAAAACTTGTGTGGGTTTGGGGGGAGGGCTGTGTGATGGTTCAATGCGTTTTTGGAACAATTGAGACATCTTGGATTGCTTTGATATTTCTGCAGTAATGTTAATTTGTTGGTCTCTGTTAGAGTTTTTATGGTCAGGTATGATTAAAGCCTCTAGTGCAGGAGTGTGAAACTCATTTGTTATGAGGGCCAGATCTGACATAGAATCATAGAGTTGGAAGGGACCTCCAGGGTCATCTAGTCCAACCCCCTGCGCAATGCAAGAAACTCACAAATACCTTCCCCTAAATTCACAGGATCCTCATTGCTGTCAGATGGCCATCTAGCCTCTGTTTAAAAACCTCCACCTCCTCCCGAGGAAGCCTGTTCCACTGAGGAACTGCTCTAACGGTCAGGAAGTTCTTCCTAATGTTGAGCCGGAAACTCTTTTGATTTAATTTCAATCCATTGGTTCTGGTCCTACCTATTGGGGCCACAGAAAATAATTCCACACTATCCTCTATATGACAGCCCCTCGAGTACTTGAAGATGGTGATATCACCTCTCAGCCGCCTCCTCTCCAGGCTAAACATCCCCAGCTCCTTCAGTTTTTCCTCTAGGACTTGGTCTCCAGACCTCTCACCGTTTTCATCTCCCTTCTCTCGACCCGTTCCAGCTTGTCTATATCCTTCTTAAAATGTGGTGCCCCAAAATGAATACAATACACCAGGTGAGGTCTTACCAGATCAGAGGTTTTACCAGAGCTGCTGCTGGATTCCTTAGGAGCACCTGTCCTTTAGCATGTCTTCGCCACAGCTATTGGACATAGATGACACAGGCTTCACAGGTGACTATCCTTCTGAGCAGAATGATATGTCCCACTGTTGTCCTAGGCCTTACCTTCTGCTTTCTGCCGCAGGAGCTGATGGTCGGCTAAAGCAGCTTTGACCATTTTGGCTTCTCTTTTATCGCTTTTCATCAGGACAAACTCTGCTGTGATGATGGAGCACTGTCAGTGGTGCAGTCAAGGATCAGCCGCCACCACCACCATCGATCAGAGAGTGGGGCTCTGAAGTATCTGGTTTTTCAGGACATTCCACATTTTCTTTGCAACTTTTCTTATGTTTTCATGTATTTCAAATGAGCCCATCCAAAGCAGTTGGCATTTCTAGCTCCCATTATCTCCAGTGGGCTTTCAAGCCTCTCCCATTGTTGTCAATGGGCAATCCTGCCATTCCTTTTACTACATCCCCCCCAAAGAAACCCCAGATCCTATGGCAATACATTTGATGTAGTTTTGAAAGTACTACTCAAATGGTACTTTCTCCCCCTTATTCTCTAAGCATTACCTAGTTGGTTGCCTCTTTGAAACTAGGCTTGCCAGGAACCCAAGTCTCTTTCAGGCTTCTCCTCACTGCCAGTAGGTTGAAATACAGCAGATGGTTATATTCAGCAACATGAATAATTGCTCCAGTGAGATCACAAAAGTGAGTGCTTACAAACTGGGTTTATTTTGGTTGCTTTGTGAGTGAGTGAGAGTGTGTGTGTTCACTTTCATTTAGTGGAAGTGCAGATGCTGTGGGACAACTGTATTCAGGGAAACTGCACTGCTGTAATTTATTTATTTTAGGAAATGGGAAGGTCTCCTGGCTCCACCCCCAACGTCTCCAGGTATTTTCTGAGTTGGACCTGTACAGGCAAGGCCCCTTTTTTGAAACTTGGTTTGGGGTTTGTGAACTGGGCGAAGCGTTGGAAAAGTGATATATTGCTTATAACTATTTTGTTTGGAGTAGAATAACAAGTGATCCAGGCAACCCAATCAATTTTATCTGCTGTTGTATAGATGGAAAGCTAGTTACTGAGAAGGGAAAAGTGATGTGAACATGGGACAAAAGCATCAATCACTTGTATTGGAAAAAGAGATTTTAAAGCAGTGTGGTCAAGACTATGTTGTGTATGCTACTGAATTTCTAAGCCCTCTCTTGACCCACTTCTGTTGGGTCCATTCCCCCCCCCCAAAAAAAAATTGCCCTGCATCTAGATAAGCACAAGAGAAGCTAAAGTGTTTGCCATGACTGTGTCCTTCAACAGGAACTGTTCAGATGCTTGTGTGGAAAAAAACTTTTCAGAGGAGGGGGAACTGTGTAAAAGCCCCTCCTGCCCTGGGGGCCTTTAAGCTTGGGTTTCCAAATTCTGGGTGGAGTCTGGAGCTCTCCTGGATTTGCAAGGGATCTCTAGATCACAGAGATCAGTTCTCCTGGAGAAAATGATGACTTCAGTGAGCAGATTCCGTGGCATCACATCTCTGCTGAACTCCCCCCCCCCCAACAAACAAACAAACAAACAAACAAACCAACCAACCAACCAACCAACCAACCATTTCCTTTCCAGGCGTTGTCTTTTCAAGCCATAGCTGGCAACTTCACTTTTACCCCCTTTCATTCGGAATTCTTCTCTCCTGCTTTCAGATTGTTTCCCTCCATTTCCATGCAAGGCTGGGGGTGGGGGGTGGTGTTTATTTTAACTTTGGATTTTTTTTAAGACCACTTCCCCCCCACCCCTCCCCTTCCCTCGTTAATTTTCAGGCTCTTTCAGCTCAAGCAGGATTTTGTATGTCACAACTCATCTGCTTAAGTGGGCTTGATGGTCTTACATACTTGCTCTGAGCGTATTACAGATGAAGGTGGTTTGTCATGGCAGCTCCATGGCAAGGAAATTGAATGTGGCTGATGGAGGGTCATCCCAGTCCATGGCTGCGAATGCAGAATCACAGCACTTTGCAGGGACCTCTCTTGAGGGTGGAGAAGAGATGTGGACAGGTGGGGCTGGCTTTAAAAGAGCTCATTGTTTTTTTACCTCAAAGACAGCGTGTTTCTTTCCAGCTAATCTCCTAGGGTTGCAGGTGGGGGGGTGGAGATCTTCCATGATTATAACTGATCTCTTGGGTGACAGAGATCAATTCACCTGGAGAAAACGGCCACTTTGGAAGGTGGGCTCTGTGGCATTGTTCCCCCCCCCAAACCCTGTTTTCATCAGGCTCCACCCCCAAATCTCCAAGTATTTCCCAGTCCAGAGCTGGTGGCAACCTTTATGCATAGCCCAGATTTTGTTTTCCTTCACTTGAGAAATGGAAAACTGTTTTGTCTCCACAACAGGTGTGTGTGTGGATGTGTGTGTGGTAATTGTCCTGAAAAGTCATTTGCAAGCAGATTTTAGCTAGCAAATTATATAAAAGCCCAGAAAGAAAGTTGTTTTGCATTTTCCAAGTGTGCTTAAAACTCAACATCAATATATAGGTAATGTAAAGTATTTGTAAAGTACTGGGGTTGGCGCAGTAAGAGACCAGAGTCGGAGAGTGATTTCAGCAAGCTTTACTTCAGGAACACACACACAGACTGAGCTCTATTCAAACTTCCCGCTCCTTTATACAATTCTTGCCCCCTTCTGATTGGTCCTTAACTATGTACATGGATTGGCTATTTACAGGGCCCTAAGGGCCTATCAGGGTACAGTATGAGCCTGGATGTTGATTGGCTACTTATGTTTCAATCCTTCCCCTGATTGGGCACGCTTAGGCCTTCTCTGGAACCCTGGTGTGGAGTACAAGCTCTGGCTTGTTCAGCTTCCCTCCAAAAGTAACAGTTCTCCCATTTAAGCCTAGGACACAACAGTATTTCAACTTTATTTTCCTCAGAGCCACAAACTTGTGCCTGAAAGCAAGTGTTAAAGTGTAGCCTGTAGTGGAGAGTTCTTGCCCCCGGATTCACAAAAATCAATCAAACGGGAGTAATTCATGATAGCTGGAAATTGGCATTAATTACCCCTATTTATAAGAAGGGAATAAGAATGGATCCCTCAAATTACAGACCAATTAGCCTACCTCCTGTATTGAACAACATATATGCTGCCTTTTAAACAAATAAATTAAAAGTATGGAAGAAGGTAACATGATTTGGCAAGAGCAGTTTGGCTTTTGGAAGGGCTGTAAATGGCCACAACATTCTTTGACCCTATCAACACTTATTAACACTAAAGGAGAATCTATATTTGCTGCTTTTGACAACCTTCGAGCAGCTTTTGATTCAGTATCCCTTACTCGTTTATGAGAGAAAATGAATTCTACCTCTATTTCTAAGTGGTTGTTGGCCTTGATAAAGAACTTGTATATTGGGAATGTTCTGCAGTTAAAAACGTTTAGTACACATTTATTTCTGAGAAACTTGGAATGATTCTCATCATGCCTCTGAGCTTATTAAAGTCTCCCCTACTGAAATCTAACATACATGTGTAGCTATGAACTTCCTTGATCCCCACAGCAGGGATTCTAGCAGGAATGGTTACCTCCCCCTGAGACCTCCACCATCTTCACCCCATCACGCATCTCTTGCCTGTTGGTCAATACTGAGTCAAGTATGTCTGAGCCCCTCATAGCTTCCTCCACCACTTGATGAAAGAACTTGTCATCCAGACAAGGCAGGAACACAGATGTGTATTGCTACTATTTCTATCTTATCAATAAAGCCAGCTTTCTGACTATACTGGAAGCTTTCTTTAATTGAGGATAGTCCCAGAGCTGTCAAGCTGTTCAAGGAGGGCAGCATCCACCTCCTCATCTGTGTGAGGAGGTCTGAGCAGACTTCAACCACAGTGCTTCAACCACGTCTTCTGTAATGTGTTACCTTCCGCTGAGATGAAGGGCTCTTTTACTAGGATCCCTCCTGAGAATTGCTTCTGTATTTATTATAAAGACCATGCTGGCTCAGTTGTTCATAACCTTTTTAGTTGGCCACATTACACCTCACTTTGTACCCAATATATTACTCCCTGGACTGACAGTCTCCAAAACATGTTAAAACCCCCTAAATATTTTGTTGTCAGGCAAGATAAAAAGTGCACATGTGATTTAGCCATATTTATCTATGCAGTTATAAGTTACTTATAAATATTCCAATGTATGGCTTGTAGACTGTTAAATTTCAGGAAAAGGAAATTTTGATGGTTTCAAAGATAATTAAAATGAAAATAGATCTTTAACCAAGTCAGGTGCTCTTTCCTTGGCAATCAGTATCAGCCTGATCAAGCCTAGGAAGAAAATGCACTTAGGATCTTCGTGCAGATTTGACCTCCTCCTCCTCCTCCTCCTCGTAGAACGAAAGAGAACAAATGCAGATTCTACAGCCAGAATCTCAGCTCAACATTAACAGCAGCAGGGTTGAAGCAGCGGTTCCTGTAAGCTGCCTGCTGAAGCCCTTTGGTGATCTCTCCATAATGCTCACCCTATCAAGGGGATTTATTGTGTGTGGCAACGGAGCAGAATTGCATACTGATGGCATTTTTTGTGATTTAATTTTTATCCAATAACATGCATTTCTGAGCTCATCTGGAATTTGTGAATACACAAATTGTATTAATCTGGTATAAATAAGATTTAATCTCCTTTAATGCTCTATTTAAAATTCTCATAACCCCTCCTGACTAGTTAATCGTGTAAGCTGCTATCTGTGAGGAAGTTTGTTGCTTTGCAGGGGCTCTGGGGAGGACAGTGTCGTTCCGAACACAAAATTATCAGGAGGATCTCAGCTGATTGGGCATCATCAGCAAACTTGGCTCCTACACTGTTGACTCCCGATTCCAATATATCTATGAAGAAATTAAATAGAGCGGCTCCCAGTATAGATCCTTGTGGACCCCAGTGCTAGCTCCTCTCCATCGTGAGAACTGCCCATATACTTCTCTCTGCTTCCTGCCATTTAGCTGATTTTTAATCCATCAGGGGACTCGTCCTCTTATTTATTTTACTTTCTGCCTTGCCCTTCTCCCCAGTGGGCACCCAAAGGGGCTTCCATCCTTCTCCTCTCCTTCATTTTGTCCTCCCTGAGAGGGAGGCCAGGCTGTGATTTTGTGACTGGCCCATGGTCACCCAACAAACTTCAATGGCGGAGTGGGGATTAGAACCTGGATTTCCCAGACCTTACTCCAAGGCTCAGGAGCCACACATGGCTAGTTGACATGCCACCTTGGGCTCTTCTGGACACCTTTCCCCAGTGTGGCACTTGCCCCAGATTCCAGGAAAGTGAGCAAGGCTTGTGGTTGGCAAGTGGTTCCTGCCTTGAAATAGCCACACCCGGGGATGGGTGAACGGCAAGCCTGATGCCAGAGATGGAAGGGTCTGCTTTTGCCAACCAGCTGCCCCTTTCCTAGAAAGAGCCCCATGGTGCAGTGTTAACGCTACAGTACTGCAGTGCTAAGCTCTGCTCACAACCTGAGTTCGATCCCCGGAGGAAGCTGGGTTTTCAGGTAGCCGGCTGAGGTTGACTCAGCCTTCCATCATTCCGAGATCGGTAAAATGAGTCCCCAGCTTGCTGGGGGGTGGGGGGGTGGGAGTGGGGAAGCGTAGATGACTGGGGAAGGCAATGGCAAACCACCACGTAAAAAGTCTGCTGTGAAAACGTCGTGAGAGCAACGTCACCCCAGATTCGGAAATTACTGGTGCTTGCACAGGGGACCTTTCCTTTCCTTGCCCCTTTCCTTAAGCTCTAGAGACTTCTGCATGCATGCAGACAGCTGCCAGGTGAAGAGCAGGCAGGCTGCACTTAAGAGGGAATGGAGCTACAATGGCTGTCATCCAGGAAAAGATGGCCCTTTCTGCACTTGCACCTGAATCTGGGTTTTCTCTGAGTTCGGCTCCCAGTCATTTATCTTGCATTTATCCCTGGTGTGTTCAGTGCTGTCCAGCCACTTCCAACTTATTTCATTTCCATTTCATTTTATTCGATTTATATCCTGCCCTCCCCACCGAGGCGGCTCAGGGCGGCTCACAACATAAAATTCTAACAATAATGAATATTAAAATACATTAAATAGTTTACAGCAGTTAAAACAATAAAACGATCTATCAATGTGCTATCCTACAACCTTCCTTTGGTTTTTTTCAGGTACCGGTCAGTTATATGCCAACTGGAAGAGGACTGTCTTACAGGCCCTTCAGAACTGCCCAAGGTCCCGCAGGGCCCTCACCTCTTCCGGTAGCTGGTTCCACCAGCAAGGGGCTGTAATGGAAAAGGCCCTGTCCCTGGTTGACTTCAGATGGGCCTCCTTTGGCCCAGGGATTGTTAGTAGATTTTGAGAACCAGATCTAAGCACTCTCTGGGGAACGTGTAGGGAGAGACGGTCCCTAAGGTAGGCAGGTCCTAGGCCATATAGGGTTTTAAAGGTAATAACCAGCACCTTGTACTGAACCCGGTATATTATTGGCAGCCAGTGCAGTCCCCGGAGCCCTGACTGAATGTGCTCCCACCTGGGGAGCCCTAATAACAGCCGGGCGGCAGCATTCTGCACTAGATGCAACTTCCGGGTTCGGCACAGGGGCAGCCCCATGTAGAGGGCATTTCAGTAGTCCAACCTTGAGGTGACCGTTGCATGGATCACTGTTGCCAGATCGTCGTGTTCCAGGAAAGGGGCCAGCTGCCTTGCCCACCTAAGATGAAAGAATGCGGACTTAGCAGTGGCTGCTATTTGGGCCTCCATTGTCAGGGCAGGCTCCAATAGTACCCCCAAGCTCTTGACCCTGTGTGCTATTGTCAGTGGCACACCGTCAATGGCTGGTAGGGGAATTTCCCTTCCCGGACCACGTCGACCCAAGCAAAGGACCTCTGTCTTCACTGGGTTTAGTTTCAATCTACTCAGACTGAGCCATCTAGCTACGGCTTGTAACACCAGGTCCAAATTTTTTGGGACACAGTCAGGCTGGCCGTCCATGAGTAGATAGAGCTGGGTGTCATCAGCATATTGGTGGCAACCCAACCCATACCTCCGGGCAATATGGGCAAGGGGGCGCATGTAGATGTTGAATAACATTGGGGAAAGCACCGCCCCCTGAGGCACCCTGCAATCAAGCGTGTGCGTCCGGGACAGTTCACCCCCAATTGCCACCCTTTGTCCCTGACCATCGAGGAAAGAGGAAAGCCATTGTAAGGCCAGCCCCTGAATCCCTGCGTCGGCGAGACAGCAAGTCAGCAACCGATGGTCAACCGTATCGAACACTGCCGATAGGTCTAACAATATCAGTACCACCGAGCCGCCTCGGTCCAGATGCCACTGAAGGTCATGCACCAGAGCAACCAGCACTGTCTCCATCCCATGACTCGGGCGAAAGCCAGACTGATGGGGATCGAGAACGTAAGCATCCTCCAGAAAACTCTGTAACTGCAACACCACTGCCCTCTCAATGAATTTACCCAAAAAGGGTAAATTCGAGACTGGCCAATAGTGTGCCAATTCTAGCGTTGATTTTTTCAGGAAAGGGCAGACCACTGCCTCTTTAAGAGGTGCTGGAAAATGCCCTTCCATCAGAGATCTATTCATGATATCCCGTACAGGATATCTGAGCTCCCTCTGGCAAGCTTTAATAAACCAGGAGGGGCAAGGGTCCAGATCACAAGTTGTAGGGCATACAGACAAGAGGATCCTGTCAACTTCCTCCAGGCTGAGAACATTGAAACAGTCCAGAACATGATCCGAAGACAGGCACGGAGCCTCAGGTTCGCATACTGTCTCTAATGTGTCGGGGGGGTCATGGCGGAGCGATGCGATCTTATCTGCAAAGAAATTCGCAAAAGCCTCACAGCAAAAGCCACACAATTCCTTAGAATTTGGTCTGCCTTGTGGCAGTGTTGTAAGAGTCTGAATTGTATTGAACAATTGTGCCAGGCGTGAAATTGCAGACGCAATCTTAGCCGCAAAGTATGTTTTCTTTGCAGCTTTGACTGCCATCTCATAGGACTTCATAAGCTCTCTATAAGATGTTATAGTCGCTTCGTCTCGAGTACGCCGCCATTGCCTCTCTAGTCGTCTGAGTCCTCGCTTGGTTGTACCAAGGTGCCGGCTTTGGATGAGGGCACAGTGGACGCCTAGGTGTGATTTCATCGATGGCTCTGGAGAGTCTGTCATTCCAAGACTCCACCAGGTCATCCAAGGAATCGCCAGGAGGCCAGGGATCCCATAGAGCCGTCTGGAACCGGTCCGGGTCTATCTGGCTCCATGGGCGAGCTAAAATACGCTCGCCGCCTAAACGGGCTTGGGGTGGGACATCCACACGAGCCTTAAGGGCATAGTGGTCTGACCATGGCACTGCTTCAGCAGTAATATCATCCACTAAAACTCCCGCCGCAAAGACCAAGTCTAACATGTGCCTCACCTGGTGAGTGGGCATTGTAACAATTTGGGAGAGTCCTAGCGTCGCCATGGATGACACTAGGTCCATCGCCTGACTGGAGGTTGCATCATCGGCATGGACATAGAAGTCACCCAGGCTCAAAAGCCTCGGGTACTCCAATGTCCAGCCTGTTGCGGCCTCCACCAGGGATAGTAAGGCGCCAGCTGGTGCGTTAGGCGGTCGGTACACCAGCCAGATCACCAACCCCTCTTCAACGTCCCACGCCAGACCGACACATTAAATGCCCTTGATCTCTGGAGCCGGGAGAGCCCGGAAGGAGTAAATCTCTCATATAAATGGAGCCACCCCTCCCCCCCGCCCGCTAGTCCGTGACTGGTGAAAGACCGAGTATCCTGGGGGGGCCATCTGGGAGAGAGCTACTTAGAGCCACCATATGAATTATTGTATTCCAAAAATGTCGTCTCATTAACAGCCTAGCTCTGGTCTTGCAGACTCGTGGTTTCCTTGATGGAGTTCGTCCATCTCACGTTGGGTCTTCCTCTTTTCCTGTTGCCTTCCACTTTTCTTAGCATTATTGTCTTTTCCAGGGACTCTTGTCTTCTCATAATGGGACTAAAGCATGATAGTCTCAGTTGAGCTATTTTAGCTTCTAGGGAGTTGAGTTGTTCCTAGAACCCATTTGCCATTTTGGTGGCCTGTGATATTTGTAAACCCTCCTCTAACAGCAGCCACATTTCCAAGGAAACAATATGGGAGAAAAAATATGGCTGGGTGCCACTTCTGGGGTTTGGTTGTGGAGCCCCTGGAAAACAAACATTGTGAATGCCCCAATCTCTGGAGTTGGCAAGCAGAGGTGGACTTTTTGCTGGCCTAAGTTTCCCTCTCCACCACTATTGCCTTTTGTTAATCATCACAATCATGACCATCATCAAATTTGTCTGTGGGCAAGAAAAGGTTTGCCACCTGGTACTTTTGAGAGATGAGTATCATTGTCCAGCATGGGCTGTAGATTGTTAATGGTGTGTTGAACCGGTTTGAGCTGAGAACTGAATGTGGCCACCGGTGGTGTTCTGTTGTTGTTCCATTTGAGCCTATCATGTTGCAGGTTATCCCTGGGTGTCATGTGGCCTTTGTCGATCCGTTTCCTTGCTGCGTGGAGGGTGGTATTGTCATTCCAAGAATGTCTCTTGTAGATCTGCTACGGCTCCAGTAGAAATCCCATCCTCCATCTGATTTCATAATCACACACCTGGGTTTCTACTCAGAGAGAAGTATCATCTCAGTGCTGGTGGCTGTATTCAGCTGTGATGTGCTTCCTCTTCTGGTGCTTCTGGAAGCAGCGTGACCATCTGTGACAAGTGCACATCTGTGTTCAGGAAAATGCTCCCTCCTTTCCACCATGGCAGTCAGCTCTAGTGATGCAGGCAGAGTTGTGTGAACTGGGCTGAGATGAATCTGCTCCCCAGGAAATGCAGTCAGAGAGGAGTTCATGAATGGTTCCTTTTTCTTTCTGTTTGTAGTCAAGTGGATCCGGATTGCAGATTGCAGTGGCTAAATGTCACAGGCGAAAAAGGAGGCTGTGTCATAGGAACTGAGCAGATGGTTCACCATAGAACTCCAGAACCTGCATAGCAACTAAAATGAGGGGATTTTCCTTTATTAGTAACAATTAAAATATGCTGCACCAATTCAGGTCCGAAGCAGTTAGAAGAAAGTTTGAGTCCAGTGGATCTTTAAGAACAATCTTTAAGAGGTAGAGGAGGTGGTGGCTGCAGGCACTGGCCTGGCACCTTGACCAAGAGCAGCCCCAAGGGGGCTGCCTGCACTGAGCTTGGGGTCAAACTAGGCCTTGTCACCCCTTATGGTCACCAACTCTGGCTTGGGCAACCTCTGGAGATCTAGATGAAGACCCCGGGGAGGCCCCACCTTTGGGGAAGGAAGGGACCTCAGCAAGGGGTTTATAATATTGGCCCTTTCGTCCACATTTGAGCTGGTTTCCCCCCAGGAAGAAAGCCAGAGAAGATGCCTGGACAAGTGAGTTCTGACCTATGGGCTGTATGCTTAACATGTCTGCTCTAGGGCATATCCGGCTTTCTGGGGCTGGCTTCTGTGCTATGTTCCTATGCTTTGCACAGCAGCAGCAGCAGCAGATTTCCCCTGCCTGCCCTTCAGCCTGGCTGCCTTGGAGCCTTGCAAGGGATGCCAAGGACTGGGGCACTCCCCCGAGGAAAATCCCCTCCTCCGCAGGTGCCACTATACTGAGGAGAGGAAACAGAGCAAAACCACCATTCTCTCCTCCCCTTTGCAGCCCCCCTCTTCTGCTGGAGCTGTGAGATGAATCCAGCCCCCTGAGACAGGAGGTAAAAGCCCTTTTCCTTTGAGTTTTATGACCCGGGTGGGAGGTCGCTGGCGGAGGTGAATAGGCATCATCTGGGAGTCAAAGGCCACCCAGATGGACCAGGGATGGCACCTGGGGTGACTTCCCTGCCCCTGATCTCAGCATTAAGCCATAATATAAATGCATGAACTGTTGTGCTGTGTGAGAATTGATGAGGACATTTCCTGAGAGTTTTATCTCTACAGGAAAAGATTCTCTTTTGTAAGACAGTCATCAGTTCAGCTTTGAGCGATTGTAGCTCTGAATTCCGATTCCAGTTTACATCAGGATCCTTTTACTTTTTTAGAAATAATTTTCTGGCAGCTGAGACTTTACGAAGTACAATTCTGGTTATTTTTTTTCTCTAATCACTGATTCTTATCCACTCTATATGCAATGGCGGGAAGTACTGTCCGACTTCTGACTGATAGTTGACGTGGTGATCTTGTAGGAGTTTCAAGGCAAGAGACATTCAGAGGTGTCTTCCCATGGTCTGCTTCTGCATAGCAATCCTGGGCTTCCTTGGTGGTCTCCCAGCCACCCTTGCTTAGCTTCTGAGATCTGGAATAATAATAATACCTTTTATTTATATCCCGCCCTCCCCACCGAGGCAGGTTCAGGGCGGCTCACAACATATAAATACAATGTGTAATAAAACCATAATTCACAATAATTACAATTATATAAAACTATCATTAAATCAACTTGTATTAAAATTAACATGGTGCTATGACTCAGATCTTCTATAAAATTCAGTGGCTAAAACATATCCAGTGAATCTTTCTTGGCTCGGTATTAAATGAAGGCTATTTTAAAGAGGTAGGTCTTGCAGGCCCTGCGGAATTGGTCTAGACACCGCAGGGCCCGCACCTCCTCCAGGAGTTGGTTCCACAATAGTGGAGCTGCAATGGAGAAGGCCTGATCCCGAGTAGTCTTCAATCTGGCCTCCCTTGGCCCAGGGATATTCAGCTGGTTCTTTCCAGCTGACCTCAGCACTCTCTGGGGTTCGTATGGGGAGAGACGGTCCCTCAAGTAGGCAGGTCCTCAGCCATATAGGGCTTTAAAGGTAATAACCTTTTTGTAACGAACTCGGTACACCACTGGCAGCCAGTGCAGTCCGCGCAGCCCCGGCCATATATGCTCCCATCTTGGGAGTCCCAACAACAGCCTAGCTGCCGCATTCTGCACTAGCTGCAGCCGCCGGGTTCGGCACAAGGGCAGCCCCATGTTACAGTAGTCCAGTTTCGAGGTGACCGTTGCATGGATCACCGTTGCTAGGTCCCGGCGCCCAAGGAAGGGGGCCAACTGCTTTGCCCGTCGGAGATGAAAAAACGCAGACTTGGCAGTGGCCGCTATCTGTGCCTCCATTGATAATGAAGGCTCCAGTAAAGGTTGGTGCAAATACACAAAAAGGTTGGTGCAAATACACAAAAAGCCCTGGCATGTTTAGCTATACAGTCCCTACTCTAATCAACACTTACCCCCTTGGGTAAAGGATCTTTCCCCTGCAGCAAGCTCTCTAGTCTACAGCCTGCCTCTAACTCAGCCTTCCAGGAAAAGAACACCCCCTGCCTGGTCTTGACCCTTTTATGCTTTCCTCCCAGGCCCCACCCCTCTCTGGGCTAGTTCCCTTCCAAAACCTTGCCACTCAATCAGAGGGACAGGAGGGATCCTGGAAAATGTAGACTGTTTTGTAACTTGGAGCCTGCAGGCCTCACTAGGCCCAGGATCATTTCTTTCCCCTCTCCCTCTCCTGTCCTCACCCTTTGAAACTGAGGCTGTTGAAGTTCACAGCTCCTTCTGCCTTGACTTTGCTGTCTGCAGCAGGAAGCTCTTCTGGGCTTGCAAAGAAAATGCAGAATGGATATTCCACTAAGGTCTTTGCACCCAGACAGACTACACTGGGAAATTCCATTCAGTGTTTTCCTTGCAATTTTGTCTGTCCTGCAATGTATTTCAATGGAGAGTCCCACAAGTAATTTCACTTTCCAGCATTTGTATAGCCAGTTGAAGCTGTTGTTTCCTAGAGTTTTCTTGAAAATAAAGGGTTGATGCTTTGAGCTAGCTTGTCTCTGCTGAATGGACCTGGGGACAGATGCCTACTGAGTTTGGGGAGGGAGAGAAGCTGGCAATGCTGAACCATTTCATGTTTTCCTAGGCTCAAAGCATTTTATTTTTTGTTTTTTTAAAATTTCTGCTTGTGATCCTTGTGCTTTTTTCTTGATGTTTTATTTTAAAAATTGCATTGCCAAATCACACTGTTTCCCCACGTTTCCATTTTAAACAAAATATTTTGTTTATGCATGTTTGTATTTAAAGTAAAAAAAAAACTTGTGTTTTTCTGTGTCCTTTATAAAGTTTATATCTCCACTACTTGGCATTACATCTTATAGCATGCATGGCCCATCCCTACAAAGTCCCATTTATGTCCGATCCGGCCCCCGTAACATATGAGTTCGACACCGCTGTGGCAAAGTTCCCTTCTCCTTCTGTCTGCTCCCCTGTTCCTAGCACCTCTGTGCTAGGCTGTCTGCCTGGAAGGGAATTGCTTTACCTGGAGTCCTGGCTGTGGTGGGCAAAACCACCTGTCCTGCTCTAGAGCAGTGGTTTCCAACCTTTTTGACCCCGGGGACCGACCCCAGGGCCGGCCTGCCGACTACGGCCCCAGGGCCGGCAGGATGGGGGCACTCAATTCATCCTCCCCCAGCGTTTCCTCCTCCCTCCTTCGCTTCCTGCACAGCCTCGCTGCCTCCTCCTCCCTGGTTTTCCTCCCATTTCCTCCTCCCTCCTTCGGCCCCCTGCGCACAGCCTCACTGCCTTCTCCTCCCCCCATTTTCCTCCCCTGTTTCCTCCTTCATGGGTGCTGTCCGTGCAGCCTCCTCACCTACATTTTCCTTCTAACGACTTCGTCGTCGGCACAGCCTCGCCACCTTCCCCCTCCATTTTCTTCCTTCCAACTTCGCCACTGGCACCCCCTTGCCACCTCCCTCCCTCCATTTTCCTCCTTCGTCGCCACTGTCAATGCAGCTTCGCCTCCTCCCCACCCAACCCCGTTTTCACCATTTTAAGGCCAGGGAAGGGGCCTTCCCTTCCCCGGCCTTAAAATGGTGAAAATGGGGGGAAGAGGAGGCACTGCGGGTGGGGGGGGCGGCAATGCTGTGTGGCCCATCTCATACAGGCCATGGCCCGGTACCGGTACCCGGCCCGGGGATTGGGGACCCCTGCTCTGGAGAACTTACTGCAGTCCAATGCTTTTGCTCTGGAAATTTTGCCCTTACATGTTCTTTGGCTGTCGTATTCAGCATTCCCTGGTAACACAGTCAGCACATTTAACAGTGGGAAAGCACTGGTGGTGTTGCACAGAGGCAGCTCACCCTAGTGGCCACAGCAGCTGCATGCAACAGCTGGCACTCTGGGGGAAGGGATGTGAATGTGGGCAGGCGGCTGGGATTGCAGGTGGATGGGGGGCATGAGGGGTGCATGGGAGGGGCAGAAGAGGGCCCCTGGACTCCCAAAACATGGAACCAGCACTGGAGGAATCCAAGCCACTGGGTGTTTTTTAAGAAGTCTTTTCACTTTTGGGTTTTTTTTAATAATTTATTTTTGTAGCAATAAAGTTTATGTGCTTCAAAAGCTCCAAGATGTGTGTGTATTAATATCCTGTTGAATAGAAATGCACCCTCAAAGAGACCCTTTTCTAATTTCCTTCTATTTCAATGCCCAAGAGATGTGTTATGCAATTTCATTTTATTTTTATTACTTTTTCACTTTTCCCCCTGCATGTGGAGAAGATTAAAGCTCTGTTCAAGCCATAAGGGAGACAGATGACTTTCTAACATGAACAAGGAAATTTCAAATGATTGATATTCAATTGCATACTGTGCGCAGCCACACTTATTACCGTATATGTGTTATGCAATATGTATATTGGCAGGGATGGGATTGTTAGTTCTTACTGGTCAAACAGTGTTCCAGTTGGTAGGATTCCATGGTTTATATCTGCATGGCCACAGTTATCACTTCATTCTGTGTTCTCAGAAGTAATGCATGTCAGCATTTATGGTTGACAGGCGAGTATGAGAAATGGGCCCTTTGGCTTTTACATCTTGCGATTCTCATCACTGATTGATTCAAAGGGTTTTACTTGCGCAAATATATTCTTTACACATGACTAATTCCAAAATGAAAATGAGGTTCTCACGGTGTGACACTACTTGTGGTTTTTTCAGACATTTGGAAGGAAAGGTGAACACCAGCCAGGCTAAGTAGGAAATACCTTCTTAATGAGTATTCTCATGTTTGCTGAGAAGGCCCAGACAAGCACTTGAAGACATCCTTT
This sequence comes from Heteronotia binoei, assembly GCF_032191835.1. Lineage (NCBI taxonomy): Eukaryota > Metazoa > Chordata > Lepidosauria > Squamata > Gekkonidae > Heteronotia > Heteronotia binoei. The sequence continues at coordinate 102,768,403 of NC_083232.1, read as the reverse complement.
TTGTTGCCTTCCTGTCCCTGATCATTGAAAGCCACCTCCAAAATTGTCATTTCTTTTGAGCCTGAAGCAGAGGCTGCCTGGATATGTTCAAGACTACTCCAAAGCCGGTCCAGAGTCTCAGGTGCCAATCAGGAGCCCACCTGTACACCTCGCCTCTGACTCTGAGGCACTCCGCTCTCAACTGCTCCATCTCCCCACATTCAGGAATATGAAATTCATTGACCCCTCAGGACATTTCATTATAGTTATTTATCTTGAGTATTTATAACTCACTTTTCACCTTAAAGGAGCCCAAAATAAAACCATGAGAGAACTAAGCCAAGTAGACAGGCAGAGCAACACTACGTCTCGGGTTTGCCAAGGTTTAGTGGGTGGTTCATCCCAATCATTGGCTGTGAGCCAAAGGGCAAGCTTTCTCATGACCTGCAGGAAGGGGAAGACATTTATTATTTTTTATTATTATTTCTCATATAGCAGGGTTACACATATCAAAATATAAAATATGTACCAAGTTGATACAATGGATAGGCAGACATATTCACAAAGAAGAGCATCTTGTCTTTGGAGAGGTGGAGGAATGATGAGGCACAACATGGGTAGCCAACAGGTTAGAGTAGGTTTAATATATCCACTGGTGGTTCTCATTATTGTGTTGAGTTGGATATGAAGTTTGTGGCCACGGGGGCTGTTGAGCCATCCTGAAGCACCATATTCTGCAGCACTAGACACCAATCCCAAAGCTGACAGCAGATTGGTGTAATTCTTTGAGAATGTTGTTCCATGTTCATATTTCTGCTGGTACATTGGTAAGATGGTTGCCCTCACAGATGACCTCCAGAGGCACCTGGATCAAGGTGGGTCAGCACTACTGTTACTCTTAGATTTGTCAGTGGCATTCAACACTGTGGATTATGATCTGCTGAGTCACTGCCTTTTCAGTGTCTGGATATGGGGGACCACTTTACAGTGGCTTTCCTTCTTTCTCCATGGTTGGGGCGGCATTAGGGGAGAGGATGTCCCCACATTATGTACCTTAAATGTGGGGTGTCACAGGGGGTGATCCTCTCTCTGATGTTATTTAACATCTACATGTACCCCCCCACACTGAGTTGGACAAGGGGTTTGGGCTGGGTTGTCATCAATATGCAGATAACACCCAGCTCTATCTGTTGATGGAATGCTGGCTGGGCTCTGCCCCAGATATTTTGGACAGGGCATTAGGGGCCAGGGCTGGATGGTTGCAGCAGAGCCAGCGGAAATTGAATCAAATTAAGATGGAGGTCCTGCTCCTGAGTTGTGGGGGACTGGAGTTAGCAATCAGGCTCTCAATCTTCAATGGGGCACCACAAGTGCCAGCGCCGAGGATAAGGAGTCTCAGGATGATGTTGGATTCCTCACTCTTGATGGAGGCCTGGGTCACTTTGATTAGCTGATGGGCCTTTTATCATCTTCGGCTAGTCTGGCAGTTGGTTCCCCATCTCATCTCTCAGGACTTGGCTATATTGATCCACTTTCAGGTCACTTCCAAGCTAGATTATTCTAACTTGCTCTTCATGAGACTACCCTTGAACCTAATCTGGAAATTTGCAGCTAGTGCCAAATGCTACGGGCATGCCTTCATCTGGTGTTGTGCCAGCTGTGCTGGCTGCTGATTGAATACCAGATCTGGTTCAAGGTTATGGTCTTGACCTTTAAAGCCCTGAGGCCTTCATGCCTCTCTGCATATGAGCCCTGGAGAGCTTTGGGCTCTTCCCATCAGCACCTCCTGCTGATCCCCGGCTCGATGGATGGATGCCTTTTCTGCCCTTGCCCCAACCTGGTGGAACATGCTTCTCTTTGAGATTGGGGCCCTCTGGGACTTCTTATAGGGCCTGTAAAATGGAGCTGTTGCTCCAGGCTTTTGGCTGAGGTGGCGAACGTTCCAATATTCAAGCATTCTGGCCTCCCCTGTTCATGGCCACTTTCCCATGCCTTGCTGCGCTAGATACCATCCGGATACCAGACAACATGACGGCCAAGTCTTATGTCTGTTGACAAGAGGGCACCCGGTCACAGTGTCGCCTTGCAGAGGCAAGTCTGAGGACCCAGTGGGCGGGTGGAGTCCCACTTGACGACACTCAAGGCAGCACACATTGGAATCACGGAAGCAGAGTTAGAATCATAGGGTCATCCATACAGGGTCATCCATACAGCATATTTGTTAAAATTACCGTGTCTGACCAAAGCACTGCACATTCAGATGTAAGCACTTTTTACATGGAGCGGGTCTCTCTCTTGGTGATTAGAATTAATTTGGAGCACTGGAGATGACTTGGTGCTTGTTGGTGGTCCAAATTTCTCAATAAGCCAGGTCAGGATAAAGCATTGCCCGGTGGTATCTATAGCTGCATACAGGAAACCAAGTGCCACATGACTTGGATGGAAGACTATGAAGGAAGTCCAGAGTTGCTATATAGAGGCAGACAATGGCACACCACCTCTTTTTTTTCCTGTCCTGAGCCTGATAGCCAGGCCGGGGGTGGCCAAAGTGTGGCTTGGGAGCCACATGCGGCTCTTTCATGGATATTGTGTGGCTCTCGAAGCCCCTGCCGCCTTGTGGCCAGATTGGAGAAGGCATTTGTCTCTTTAAATCACATTTCCAAGCCAAGCCAGCCTGTGGTTGGGACAGTGCATTTAAAGTTCAAACTGCTTTCTTTCCACCTCTCTCTCCACCCATCTCTCTTTCTTCTTCCCTCCCTGCTCTCAAGCATCTGATGTTCATGTCTTGCAGCTCTCAAACATTTGACATCTATTCCATGTGGCTCTTACATTAAGCAATTTGGCCACCCGTGGCCCTGGCCATCAGATTTTGGAAACTAAGCAGGGTTGGCCCTAGTTAGTACTTGGATGGGAGGCCACCAAGGAAGTCCAGGGTTGCAGCTTGGAGGCAGGCAATGGCAAACCACCTCTGAATGTCTCTTGCTTTGAAAACTCTATGCAGGGATGTCAAACATGCGGCCCACAGGCCAGAACAGGCCCCTGGAGAGCCCTGATCAGGCCTACAAGGAAAAGGCTGCTGTCTGCTTCCTTCTTCCTCTCTTGCTTCCTTCTGCATCACAATTTGCTTTGCCAGGATTCCTCAAATGCACAGGAGTTACAGAGCAGAGCCTCGATTTTCTCCGTTGGCTGAGGCTTCTTCCTTGGAAGGGGGAGAGTTTGCTTTGCCAGGCTCTCTCAATCGCATAGCAGAGCTAATGAGCCAAGCCTCTCTTCCTTCTGTTGGCTGAGGCTTTTTCCTCTCCTTGTCCCCTGGGGACAGAGGGAAAGAGCTAGAGTTTTCCTTTTCCTTTCCTTTACATGGGAGAAATACAAAGAAAACACCCTTAAGACCAACAAAGTTTTATTCAAGGTATGAGCTTTTTGCCTTGCTACAGAGAGATACAGATAGAGAGTTTTGTTGGCTCATTATGCCAGAGCTCTTCTGGGTGCAATTGGGTTTGCCTTCCCCTTTTCACTGTATTCATGCCTTCATGATCCAGTCTTTCTCAGTAGGAAAGCAATGTGAACTATTTAGATGAGGAATAACAATAAGGCAGTCAATTGGTGGGACTTTATGTTAATAAAGAAAAGTCAAAAATTTTGTGTAAAAATATGCAAGTAAGAAAACAAAAGGAATTGCAGAGATTAACGGGATGTGAAGTTACCCCTAAAGTAAAATATTTGGGTGTGGAAATAACAATGAAGAATATTGATCTGTTTAAAAACAATTATGAAAAGTTATGGCGTAAAATGGACGAAGATATGATAAAATGGAACAAGCTTAATTTGTCATTGCTTGGTGGAATAGCTGCAATTAAGATGAACATTTTGCCGAGAATAATGTGTTTCAAACTATTCCAATTGTGAAAGAGAGTAAACAATTTAATAAATGGCAAAGAAAGATTTCAGAATTTGTATGGGCTGGGAAAAAACCAAGGATTAAAATGAAAGTTTTAGCAGATGCTATAGAAAGAGGAGGATTTCAACTACCAGATTTAAGATTATATCATGAAGCAGTTTGTCTAGTGTGGATAAAAGACTGGGTGACGCTGTTGAATAAAAAACTTTTAACGTTGGAAGGTCATGGAAATAAATTTGGCTGGCACGCTTATATGTACTATGGGAAGAAAAAGTTTGATGGTTTTTTTTCTCCCCATTATATAAGAATGCTAATTATATATATTTAAATGCTAATTTAATTTATGTCTGACTATCTGTTGTGAGCCGCCCTGAGCCACCCTGTGGGAAGGGTGGGATATAAATCATAAATAAATAAAAAAAGAAAAAAAAGAAATAATCTACTAAATATTTGGATGAGGTACAAGAAATATGGCGATGAGAGAAAACCACTATGGATAGTGCCAGCAGAAGTAATAAGAATAACAGCTGAGACAGGAGAGGATAAAGGGATGTCATATAATCAATTACTAAAAATATAAAGCGGTAAAATAGAATTGAAAACCGCTGAAGAGTTGAATAATAAATATGATTGGTTTCAAATGCAACAAATAAAATGTTTGGTGGAAAGCGATGTTAAAACTGAAGGAATAAGACGAGAACAAACAGAAATGGAAAAAGTTCTGCTTGGAGATAATGAAAAATTAATTTCGAAAATCTATAAGTTACTTTTAAAATGGTCTACGGAAGATGAAGTAGTGAAATCTCAAATGATTAAGTGGGCAATTAATGTAAATGCAGATTTTGGCAATCGCAGGACTGATGCCAGGGAGGAACCAGCTTTGAAAGCAGAGGGGTGTAAATGCCCATCTTCTTTAAATTTCAGCAGGCAAATGCAAGTTTGTCAAGAGAAAGCAGGTTTTATTTACTTCACAAAGTCAATGTAACCCAAAGTTTACAAGGTAAAAACTCGCTCAATGTTTACAACACAAATACGCTTCTCATGAGTGAGCTTGTCCCTTTTGCTGGGGAAGTCCCTCTTGTTCTCCCTCTCAGCAACCGTCCGTTCCTCGAGCATCCGTCAGTCGTCAGGCAGCGGTTCCCTCAGCTCCTGCACAGAACACAAAAGCTCCCCCAAACCTCGCTCACTTAGGATGCATTGATATTTCCTGGAATAATCACCTTCAGCTGGGACTGGTTCATCTGTGAGGTTCCACAGCATCACCAGCTGAAGAAACATAAGACTAGATAAGGGCAATTAACCCTTTGCAGCTTGGTGCTGTCATTTGGAGATACAGGGGTCGGAATGAGTGAATCACCACTCCTATCTCCTCGATGTACAGAGGTCTTCCGCATTTCCCACTACCTTCCACCCCTTGGTGATCGCCCATTCTTTCCTGCGTTCTGCTACAAAGAACAACAAAAATAGTCTTATGGACAAAGAAAACATATTGACACATTGAATTGAGGTGCTCCGCCATCTGAAAAAGATACATAAAAATGTGTTATTCTTCCTTGCTACTTCTAAGCCAATAGAAGTTGTCCGATTATGGCCACCCAATAAGTAGCTCCTGGTGCTTTACTCGATATCCAGGAGGCATACCTTCTGTCCTGGGATCAACCGGGCATCTCTCTGTTTCAACTGGAGCCCAGTAGCATGCAAGCAATTGGGGTTCAAAGGGGAAACAGTTTTCCGCAGTGTCTCGCAGCCTCTGTGACCAAAAGCCTAATGGCACACGCTTTTCTCCCTGTCCCTTCTGCCATGAACTCCGTACAGCCACCTCTTGATTAGGAGATACTTGTAGCTCAAGTGGGAGTCCTTTCATTCAAGGACCTGAGGGCATAGCAGCTTCTGCAGCACACTTCACATCTGCTAGGGCTGCCTGCTGATGCTCCCCCCTTTAAGCTGAGCTTTCTCTCTTGCTACCTGGTAAGGTGGGTGTCTCCAGAAGCCCCTCAAGCCAATGATAGGTTGTGCCTCACTCTTGGAGGGAGGGGCCTGTAAGGCAGCTATCACACTCAGCACTTTCTCTGGTATATGTGTGACCGGTCCAACCCCTACCACCCCTTGGAACTGCACCTGTTGAGCAGGACCCTGTATTTTCTTTGGATTCGTCTCCCATCCTTGGGATTGCGTATGTTCCACTGCAGTGGTTCAACCTTGTTGCACCTCTGCTCTGAAATCATAATAACGATAAAATGAGCAATAAACAAGAGAGGAGTCAAAGTGACTTGACTTAGGGGCATGCGTGGGTGAGGGTCTCCGGGAACAGCCGTCTTCAGTAGCCTTCTCACCAGAGCCTTGCCACACCCCTAGTCTAAGGATATTGGGATTTCCCATCCCTCTGGTCAAGTTGGATATAAAGAACTCCTTTCCTCTGGAGGAGCTGTTGGAGAGACTCCTCTCACCCGAGTAGTTCTCCGGTAGTTCTTAGAAGTGGGAAAGTTGCTCACTGATGGGATTAGGCTCTTCCTCCTACACAGGATTGGTTTTCCAAGCGATCTGGTGTGGGGGAATGGCCTATCCCCTGGACTCTTCCCAGTCTCACCAGCCCTGTGATCCAAGCAGGATGTGCTTTTTCACCCCAGCGAGCTGAAAGGATTTACCATTACTTTTTTTCGCCCATAGAGAGCGGCAGACAGTTACTTTTGCTGAGGCGACAACATAATGTTCGATCCTGACAAGGTCAGCTGGCAGACGGACTTCTATGGAGAGCCCTACATGGAGTAGGGCCTCCCCCCACACCCCGCTTCAGAGTTTGAGTGGGGAGCGGGGAGCCTGTTGCTCAGTTCTACGCAGCACCACATTAGCGGTGCTCCGTAGATGACCAGGATGCCAGCAGCCTCAACGATAGCTCCTCAGATGTTATGAAGCTGTAAGAGGCATCAGCGGCTGGTGGGAGGGGAGGAGGGGACGGGATCCTCCAGAGCGGAAAAGCTCCCCCCCCATAGTCTGGGTGGGTGGGGCTGGAGTAAAATGCAGCTGGAAGGAAAGAGGCTGTGTCTGAGTGGAGGAGCCTCTGCTTGGCCTGCAGAAGGCCCCGGGTTCGAAGCTGTAGAGTGAATGCAGGGGGAGGCAAGGGAACGAGTAACCCCCCTCCCTTTGGAGGGATGAAGGAAGAAATAAGTCTGGGGCAGCCTTTTTCTGGCTTAGTCTCACTAATACCAGCACTGCTGCTTTTACTTTGGTTTTTGCAGCCTCCCTCTATCAAGATGGCTGAAGGGCTAGAACATTCTTACAATGACCCAGGCATGCCTAGACGATTGGGGGCTCCTTCAGGACAGAGAGCCAGTGAATCTGATCCAGACCTGATAGGGGAAGATGCCAAAGCCAATCTCCTGCAGTGGCTAAAAGGAGACCTTATCAAGGGGTTTAGTTCTTCCAAAGCTTCAGCCTCCCCCCTCCTTCCCCAGCCTAGGAAGAGAATTAAGGCAGTTTCAGCTCCAGTGGAACCCGAGAGGAGCAAGCTTGCCTTAGCCATTGAGTCTCCCATAGACAGTTCCCAGGACGAGGATGATTCCGGTGACTCTAGCCAGTCCCCGGGGAGGGAGGAAGGGGAACTATCAGAGGAGGAGGAGGGGGAGGTGACCACTGTAGTAAAGTCTAGGCTGTTCTCGGCAAAGGTTTCTTCTGAATTCCTACCCAAGGTGCTCCGGGAGCTTGGCTTTTCAACCACGCCCAAGGAGGATGAGGGTTTAGACCCCAGCCTCTCTTCGGGATCCGAGAGAATGAAGCCTGAAATGGGTATTGATCAAACAGGGGCACAGTCTGCACCGGAGACGCCAATGCTGGCTCCTCCCTCCCAGGAAACCACTAGTTGGGAGGGGGGGGATCAGCCAACAACACCAGCTGATTCGCCCAATACCATCGGGCATACCTCCTGCTGCTTGCTATTTCTTTCTTGCCTGAGAGGGAAAATGGCTGAAATATCTGGAGCCTCTCCGTGGAACATCTTCAGGCGGCTGAAGAGTTGGAAAGCCAAGTGAGGAGGTCGTGTGCATCCTCATTCTGGTCAGGGCTCCATTGTGGCAACGAAGCCAGGAGGCAACCAAACTCACAGTGGAGACCCTGCAGGCCCACAGGTTCATTTGGTGGCCTCTCTTTTGACTTCAGGCACCGCGTGCACCAGAGAGGCCAACACCAGCATCACTCTCCCAGGAAACAAGCAGCAGACGGGGATCAGCCAACAATATCGGCTGATCCGCCAAGTAACATCATGTGTCCCTCCAGCTGCTGGCCATTTCGTTATTGCCTGGGGGGGAATGGTTGGGAAATCTGGAGCCTCTCTGGGGAACATCTCCAGGGAGCTGAGGAGGTGGGCAGCCAAGCAACGAGGTCAGGTGCATCCTCATTCTGGTCTGGGCTCCATTGTGGCAACAGAGCCAGGAGGCAGCTGAACTCACGTTGGAGACCCTGTGGGTGTACGGCTTCATTTGGTGGCCTCTCTTTTGATTTCAGGCACAGCCTGCACCGGAGAGGCCATCGCAAGTCCCACCCTCCCAGGAAACCAGCAGCAGGGGGGATCAGTCAACAACATCAGCTGAGTTGGCCAATACCATCGGGCATCCCTTCTGCTGCTGCTGGCCATTTCTTTCTTGCCTGGGAAGGAAAATGGCCCGAAGATCTGGAGCCTCTCCGGGGAACATCTGCAGGCAGCTGAGGAGTTGGGCAGCCAAGCAAAGAGGTCATGTGCATCATCATTCTGGTCAGGGTTCCATCGTGGCAACAGAGCCAGGGGGCAACCGATCTCATGGTGGAGACCCTGCAGGCCCATGGCTTCATAGTCAACCTGACCAAGAGCCACCTGGTCCCATCACAATGGTTGGTTCACCTGGTGGTGCTAATAAACACCCAACAGGACAAAGTGTTCCTGTCTGCCGACAGACTGGGGAAATTTCAAGCTCTCCTGGATGAAGTTCTTTCGTTGCCAAGGTTTCAGCTGATGACATTGGCCCAACTTCTAGGCATGATGGTATCTTGCCAGGATGTGCTTCACTGGGCATGGGTTCTCACTCGACCATCACAACACTTTCTTATCCCCTTTCATGGATTATCACCTTCAAACTGCCCAAGTGGGTGAAGCTGCAAACAGAACTCCAGCTTCGACTTCAATGGTGAAGAGCTTCCTCCCACTTTGATCGGGGTGTACCAATCTGGGAACCACCTAGAATCACCATGACGATGGATGCCAGTCTTTCAGGGGAGCACACTGCCAGGGGAGCACACTGCCAGGGCCTGATGACACAGGGATAGTGGAACTTGCAGGAAGCCAAGAGGAGCATAAATTTCCTAGAACTATTGGCGATTTGTATAGGCCTTCTGCAATTCCAAGACTTGCTCAGAGTTCAACACGTACTAGTGAAAACCGACAGTGTGATGGCAGAATCCTATGCGAATGGACAAGGAGGAACCAGGATCACGTCCCTGTTCCAGGAATCTTATGCACTGATGGCTTGGGCTGAGGACATTCTTCTTTCGATCAAAGCTGCCCATATAGCCGGGAAGGACGATGTCTTGGCAGACTGGCTGAGCAGATAAACGATATACCAGACGGAGTGGGTGCTGGACATTTTGGATCCTGTGCCACAGGTATGGCAAGATGGATCTGTTTGCCATGGGCAAAGGATCTCTAAAGGATGGGAGGACAACGCAGAAGGCCTTCAGATGCCCTCAGCAGTGGTTAGACCATTAGGATGAAAGTTCTTGGTGAGAAGGTTTACTGAATAGATGGTAAATAGTAAACCATGGCTGTATGGGAAAAGAAAGGATATGCATACAAAACTTTCTCCATAACTAATGCCGAATGCTTTTAGCATTGCCTGATGAAGAGAAATTACCATAATGTAGTAGTTAAAGTTATTATAAATTGGTAAAGTTTAACAAATGCTTTGAACTATATTAAGAGTTATCCCCCAAGCCCTCCCCCTCCCTTCCCCGAAGAACAAGTAAATGTATTCCTAAGTAATAAAATACAAAAAACTACAAATAACTATAAATCCATATTACTAAAACTATGAATAAAGGTTTAGCACTTCACCAAAAGGCGTCCACCAAGCACTCCTGCAAAAAAGAGAAAGAAGGAAGAACATCATAAGCTGAGTGAAGACAGATAATCATACTTAGATAAGAAGAAACCAAGGAGCCTGCCTCATGGCTTAGTGGTTCTTACATTGGTACCTTCCACCTGCCTCCGGACCCAACTTCCTCTACGTTGGTACCTCTCAAAATCTTGTAAACACCAGCACGTTAGGTAAACTCCCTGGAACTGTGACATTCGGGTGATACTACCCACACTGCGGCACTGGATACTGACAATATCAACCTTGCCCAGCAAAGCAGAGAAGATTCTGAATTGGTGGCTGCCAGTGAGGGTGGTGCTCTGAACCATGTACTGATCAAAGCAGACCACCTGACGAACCCGTGCCATCATGTCCGAATCCACACTGACCCTATCCAATGCAAACATGTCAACCCGCAGGCACCAGAGTAAACATGACCACCCCCACAACCCGTGTTCCCTCTATGCTGAGTTAGCATGAACCAGCTCACAGATTTTTAGCCTCCAGCTCACACCTTTTTGTCTTAGGTCAGGAAAAATGGCCCCAGAGCACAATAATTTATGCAGCAGCTCACAACTTTAATGCTAGTAGCTCCCAAAGTAGAATTTTTGCTCACAAGAGACTACAGCTTAAAGGGAAAATTGGCCACAACCTTCCCCATCAGAATCGGGGTGCTCAGAACTGGAAGAGTGCCAGGTTCCTCAGAGGTCGGTTCTGAAGGGGTTGCGTTGACTTCCAACATTAAATTTTCTTCCTAAGATTGTATAGCACCTTCCTACTCAATCGGAACTAGTTCTCCCTACCTTCTTTCCAATCCCACATCCGAGGAACACAGATGGCATTCCCTGGACATCAAACGGGCCCTTCTCTTCTATCTCTATCGAACCTGTGGTTTCCAGATGACTCCTCACTGATTTGTAACCTGTGCAGACCATCACGTAGATTCTAAGGTGTCATCTCAGGGAATCTCCCGATGGAGAGTGGAGACTATTAAATTGTGCTACCTGCTGAGAAGCCTCTCCCAGGACCCCTGAAGGCTCATTCCACCAGGGCAGTAGCTACTTCCACGGACTTTCTCAAAGGCATTTCCCTCTCAGAGATCTGCAGAGCAGCCACGTGGGCCACACCCAATACCTTTATTAGACACTACAATCTGGATGTCTGGGTGCAGTGGAGATCTGTGGTTGGAGCTCTGTACTTCGTTTGGTTTGCAACTGATGTCTGCCAGCGCCTACCTCCAGGTTGGACTCATCTTGTTATTCTCCCAAGGGGTGAAGCAGGGAGACTACGATGAAGATTAGCAGGTTGCTTACCTGTAACTGATGATCTTGGAGCGGTCACCACCCACCCATCCTTCCCCTCCGTTGTCAGTCTAGCTGCTCTCTTAGTGGATTGTTAAGCGGTCAGAAGGAAACTGGCAGGATCCTGGCACCCTCCCCTGGGCGTGCGTGGTGGAGTTCCGGAGCATGCCAGTGGGAGTTCTCAAAATCTTTTACTCTGGAGCTTTCTATCACCGTTGGAGTTGGCTCAGGCGCTGGTTTCCCCAAGGGTGTGAACGCACAGGTGACGACTCAAAGATAATCAGTTTCAGGTTAGCAACCAGTTTTTCTTGCAGCACCTTGCGCTTTCAAGTAATCTTGTGTTCCTTTTGGAAATCTGTTTTCTCGATTCAGTTCACCAAGATTTTTTGAAACTCCACAGAACCGTAGGTTGTTGCTTCTGAGTTTCGTTTCCGAGACTTCACTTTGTTGTTCTGCTTGTGTTAAAGAGCTTGCTTGCAACTGTTGGCACTGATTCATTTCTTCTTGTTTCCTTTGAAGTTCTTCTTGCTTTGTCTTGGTTTCCTCAACACCTTGTTTACTTTCTTACATTTTTGGACTTGTTTCTTGCAGCCGAGATGAGATCTCAGGCCTTCTCTTTTGTATATCCTCCTCTAATGTCCTCAGGTAATAATCCTGGTCCTGAGGCTTTCTATCACTTGGTTGCAATGGAATTAGGATGTTTTTATTTTCTTGTTTTAGCTCTGTCATGAAAGAGATGACCCTAACTTATCTGCTGATATTTCTATATTGTCTCCAGAGCTGTGATCCTTCTTGGCTGTCCTCATACCAGAAGCCCTTTTCCTCCATTTCCTACCTTCCTTCTATGCGCTAAACAGTTTTTCCATATAAGTATGCAGTCATAAAACCATGTGATCTTAAACAGTCTTAAAACAATATAACTGTACCAGTTAAAAGTTTATAAAAAGATATAATTGTTAATATTTGCTATAACTGTTAAAGTTTGCTATTAAAACAACTATTGTTCATATCATTACTGAACATCTCCACAAACATGAACATATTAACATGCGTTAAATGTAAATCAAATCCATACATTTCCAAACAGAAGAAACAAAGAAAGGACTTCAGACAATACCTCAGATCTTATTGAGGGTGCACACGACCTCTTCGCCGGGCTGCCCAACGCCTCAGCCGCCTGCAGATGTTTCCCGGAGAGGCCATCCAGGACCAGCAGGAGGGGCGCCTGGTGTTATTTGGTGGATCAGCCGATGGTGTGGGCTGATCCCCCTCACTGCTGGTTTCCTGGGGAGGTGGTGCTGGCGTGGGCCTCTCCGGTGCAGGCTGGGTCTGAAATCAAAAGAGAGACCACCAAATTAGCCTGTGCTAAGAAGGCTTCTGAGCGGGGAATTCTGGGAAATGGATTTATCTGAAGGAAATGGGGCACAGTTCTGGAAGACGCATGCAGTGCTCTTGCCAGGCAGATGAGAGGCAGGGAGATGGCTTGGAGGTCATTGTAAAGGCCAGCCAAGCAAGACTCCATCGAGTCAATGGGGCAGGGCCATGATTGTCCCTCAGGCCAGCCAATCAGCATTCTCACAGCCAGCTGGGAAAGCGGGGAGGATTCCCTCATGAACCGAATAATCTGTTCCTCGCACCAGCAGCTTCTTCTGGAAAGGAGGAGAAGCTGTCGCTGCAGGATTCAGATCTCTTTGGATCTTGTGTCTGTCTCCAAAGCAGGAGGATCCACAGGGGATCCCTGGGAAGCTGCCTAGTCAAAGCAGACACTTGGGCTAACTACTTCCGATGCATTTTCACTCCACTTTCTCCTCAACTGAAAAGCCCTAAACGTTTTAGCCTTCTCCTGTAGGGAAGGAGTTCCAGCATTTGGCTTCTTATGTCTGGTCCTTTCTGAACTTTTCACTGCTGTGCTCTGCGGGTCCTTTTGTAAGTGGAGAGCCCATAGTTATGCACAGGGTACCAATGGGAGCACACCAGCTATGCCTGTATCCAAACATATTCATCCGCATAGTCATGAAGTGACCCATGGATGAGAGGGACTTGTGGAAGACTGGGCTCTCTGGAGGGCTCAGGAGAGCTTCTGCACACAGAAGGAGTAAAAGAAGGTGGGGAGAAACCATCAAGGAGGGCAGGTTCCCAACCCTCTTGGTCTCCTTGCAGTCACTGACAGGATGAGGAGTTGGGTCTGGGCCTGGCCTACCTCCAGCAGGATGGTATCATGGACTCCATCAGATCCCTGGATGGAGTCACTGCTGGAGACCACGGGGCTGGTCGTTGAGCAGCTTGGTATGGAGGTCTGGAAGGTGAGGAAACAAAGGAAAGCTTCAGACTTTTTGCAAGAGCAGATATTCTGAGACAGTGAACAGCATGAACCCCTCTGTCACTTCCATGCAAGTGTTGCTACCTGCAAGGAGGTGTCACAGACCTCTTCTGGTCTTGGCTATTAACTTCCTAGGTGGCTCTGGAGAAGACATTCAGCCCCCACCCCGCATCCAGTCATGCTGTGGACCACTAAAGTCTGCTTAGAACATGGAGGGCTCTACCTCGGCAGCAGAGCATGTACGGAAGGTCCCCTATTCAGTTCCTGGCATCTTTGAAGGATCTCAAAGTTCTCTCTTCCAGAGGCCCAGGAGAGCTAGTGGGGAACGATGATCTGACTCTGCCTAAGGCAACCCCAGAGGCTGATCTGGTTTCACAGTGGATGGTTGGTTGGTAGGAGGGCTCAATGGGTAGAGCCCCTGTTCGGCATGCAGGAGGCCCCCTGTTCATTTTCCACTTAAGGAGATCTCAGGCATCAGGTACGGGGGAAGAGGTGAGCTACAGCCAGTCAAAGTTAAGCCAAACGAAAGGTAAGCATCAAACCAAGTGTCTCAGTCTACTAAAGACAGCTTGATATGTTTGTGGAAGTTCCCCTAGTACACTGATGGGTCACAGCATTAGCACAAAGAACGTTCGGTTGAGGTGTTCATCCAAAAAGGATCTCTGGTGTTCTTCTTTATTATCAAAGAATGTATATTTCCGCTGTGTTCCCAGGCCTTCTTCTTCATCGACAGCTGCCACAAGACGACTTCTGTTGTGCCTTTCCCCCCTCCCTGACTCAGTCCCAGGCCCCAGCAGGTTCTCACTGCCTGCCTGTGTGTCTGTATTCCTCTCTCGGTCCCTTACCTCACTGGAGACCTCCTCCAGATCCTCGACGAAGAGGTCATTCTCAACGATGTAACGCCATAGTCCTTTAACATTCCGACTGGAGTCTGCAGTCTAAATAATAAAAACATAAGAGAAACCATGTTGTATCAGGCCAGTGGCCGATCCAGTTCAACACTCTGTGACACACAGTGGCAAAAAAAAAAGAAACCCCAAGTGCCATCAGGAGGTTCACAAGTGGGACTAGAAGCCCTTCCACTTTGTCGCCCCCGCACAGCACCAAGAATACAGAGCATCACTGCCCCAGACAGTTCCAACACTATGCTGTGGCTAATAGCCACTGAGGGACCTCTGCTCCATATGTTTATCTAATCCCCTGTTGAAGCTGGCTATGCTTGTAGCCGCCACCACCACCTCCTGTGGCAGTGTATTCCACATGTTAATCACCCTTTGGGGGAAGAAGTACTTTCTTTTATCTGTTATAACCCAACTGCTCAGCAATTTCATTGAATGCCCATGAATGCTTGTATTGTGCGAAAGGGAGAAAAATACTTCTTTCTCTACTTTCCCATGCGTAGTCTTGTAAACCTCTATCATGTCACCCCGCAG
This sequence comes from Heteronotia binoei, assembly GCF_032191835.1. Lineage (NCBI taxonomy): Eukaryota > Metazoa > Chordata > Lepidosauria > Squamata > Gekkonidae > Heteronotia > Heteronotia binoei. The sequence continues at coordinate 102,753,374 of NC_083232.1, read as the reverse complement.
TCGACGTTTCTCCAAGTCAAAGAGCCCCAAGCGTTTTAACCTTTCTTCATAGGGAAAGTGTTTCAACCCTTCAATCGTTCTAGTTGCCTTTTTCTAGACTTTCTCCAATGCTATAATATCCTTTTTGAGGTGCGGTGACCAGAACTGCACACGGTACTTCAAATGAGACCACACCATCGATATATAAAGGGGCATTATGATAGTGGCTGATTTGTTTTCAATTCCCTTCCTAATAATTCCCAGCATGGCGTTGGCCTTTTTTATTGCAATCGCACACTGTCTTGACATTTTCAGTGACTTATCTACCATGACCCCAAGATCTCTTTCTTGGTCAGTCTCTGCCAGTTCACACCCCATCAACTTGTATTTGTAGCTGGGATTCTTGGCCCCTATGTGCATTACTTTGCACTTGGCCACATTGAACCGCATCTGCCACGTTGACGCCCACTCACCCAGCCTCAACAGATCCCTTTGGAGTTCCTCACAATCCTCTCTGGTTCTCACCACCCTGAACAATTTAGTGTCATCTGCAAACTTGGCCACTTCACTGCTCACTCCCAACTCCAAATCATTTATGAACAAGTTAAAGAGCATGGGACCCAGTACTGAGCCCTGCGGCACCCCACTGCTTACCATCCTCCACTGCGAAGACTGCCCATTTATACTCACTCTCTGCTTTCTATTAATCAGCCAGTTTTTGATCCACAAGAGGACCTGTCCTTTTACTCCATTACTCCCAAGCTTTGGTGATTTGTTTTTCTCTTTCCCCCCATGGAGATCATCCACAGGATGGCAGCCATTGATCCAAGGGCCATAAATCAGAACGAGTGGTTCAGAAACAGTCTGCCTTTAAGTACCAGGAGTTGGAGGAGAAGAGCCAGGCGAGGGGCACCTTGTCTTTCTTCTAAAACCAGCAGGCCAGTTTCTTTTCCAGAGAGCCAGCCATGGGAAAGGGGCCTTCTCCTCTCCTCCTCTACAAGGCAACTGAGACCAGTCTCCAGGGTGTGTGTGTGTGTAAATCTCCTGGAATTACAAGTGGTTTCTAGACTACGGAAATCAGATTCCCTGTAGGAAACTGCGGCTTAGGAAGGTGGAGGACTCCCCTTCCACTTTATGGGCTCTATCCCCGATATCTTCACGTCTTTCCCTACGCAGTTGTTGGGCACCTGCCTTCTATCCTGCCTGTGATGGCACCTGGCAGTCTTGCCCTGAGTTTGAAACGCTAGAGAGAAAAAGAGAGGTGGATCTCCTTTCTCTGCCCTGCCTGCCAGCTTCTTAAGTGACATCTGGCCGGTCTCTCTCAGAAACAGGAGGCTGAGCTCAATGGGCCTTCTTGATCTGACCCAGCAGGGCTCTCCTTGGGATGGTTTCTCCCATCATTAGAACTAATTTCCCCAAAACTTCTCTCCCCTTTTGTCTCTGCAGTGGATTTCATGTGCACCCTCGAGTCTCCCCTAAGATAGATAGATAGATAGATAGATAGATAGATAGATAGATAGATAGATAGATAGATAGATAGAGAGAATGTCATTCTTACAGGTTTCGCATCCATTTGAATTTGTTTTGAAGCCAGCCAGAGTAGAAAATTCTGTTGTCTACTCGACAGAGCCCTGGCATCAAATGGCAGTTGGCCGTGGGCGAGGCTCCCATCTGCCCAGCCCGGCCAGGTTCCGAGGCAGCATCACAATGGGTTCTGGAGTTTTCCACCTGTGGAGAATCCACCCCGTCCGTTGCTGCTCCAGAAGCATAAAATGGAAGGAAGGGGCTTTTCAGTCACTGAATCTTGGTCAGAAGATTGCTTCATGCTGACCAGGAATCCCTTCCCCATCAGTGTCGCTAGTGAAATAATGCACACCCCAGTCCTTTGGGCCTGGAGTCAGCCCAGGATGCGATAGCTCTCCTGCTCCTATTTCCCCGCAACCCCTGACGGGGACAGTGAAACGTTGGCTGCCATCACACATGCTAAATAGTGCCATTTCAATCCACTTTCAGTGCAGTCTCATACTGGGTCTTGCCAGTTCACATGGCAAAATCCAGTTGGAAAGTGCAATAAAAGTGGATTGAAGCTGCATTATTTAGGGTGTGTGATTGCAGTCTTAAGGTGATAAGAACCCAAAAGAGCCCTGCCCTGGTAGCTGCTCTCTATTCCCTCCCCTGGATTAGGGCTATTTTTTATCCTCTGCAGCACGATGCTAAGCGGGGAGGCTGTGTGTGTGTTTTTGTGTGTGGGGGGTGTCTCATTCCATAAGATTAAGAGAGTTATTCTAGAGATTTTTGTCACCCTTTACAAGGATGTTTACTTTGACTTGGGTAGCCCACGGTAGCCTGATCTCATCAGATCGCAGAAGCGAAGCCAGCTAGTATTTGGATGGGAGACCTCCAAGGCATACCAGGGGTGTGATGTGGGGGCAGGCAGCGGCAAACCACCCCTCAGTGTCTCTTGACCTGAGAACCCCACGGGGCGTCTTAAGTCAGCTTTGACTTGATGGCCCTTTCCGCTAGGAGGTTTGCCGTGATCCGCATAGCCCAGGCTGGCCCCATCTTACCAGATCTCAGACGCTAAGCCAGATCAGCTAGGATTAGTATTTGCATGGAGACCCCCAAGGGATTCCAGGGTCTCTACACAGAGGCAGCCGCTTCTAAGTGTCTCTGGCCTTGAAAATTCTACGGGGGTTGCTGTAAGTGGCTGCAGCTTGATGGCAGAACCAAAAGCTGTTTAGCAGTTTTGAGGCTTAATGATTGAAGGCTGAAAATCTCTGTGCAGTTCATATTTTGTAATGTTGAATAGCCAGTCTCAAAGCCCCCACAACTCCATTGGCTAGCTTGGAGAAGGCATTTGTCTCTTTAAATCGCTTCTACAAGCCAAGCCAGCCACTGACTTGGAGAATGCATTTAAAGTTAAAATTGCTTTCTTTCCACCTCACCCTTGCCATCTGTTTTCCTTCCTTCCTTCCTTCCTTCCTTCCTTCCTTCCTTCCTTCCTTCCTTCCTTCCTTCCTTCCTTCCTTCCTTCCTTCCTTCCTTCCTTCCTTCCTTCCTTCCTTCCTTCCTTCCTTCCTTCCTTCCTTCCTTCCTTCCTTCCTTCCTTCCTTCCTTCCTTCCCTCTCTCCCTCCCTCCCTCCCTCCCTCCCTCCCTCCAACATCTGATGTTTCTTCTATGTGGCTGCTATGTTAAGCAAGTTTGGCCATCCGTGGCTTATAGGTACAGAAGAGTCCCAGAAGCATCCTTCAGCCGTGTAAGGGCAGAGAAGGCAAGATTTTGGGGCAATGTACTGGGTTCTTCTACAGTTGCAAGGGAGCTGCTTACAGGAATCTCCAAAACATAGACCGGGGGTGGCCAACGGTAGCTCTCCAGATGTTTTTTGCCTCCAACTCTCATCAACCCCAGCCAGCATGGCCAACAGCTGGGGCTGATGGGAGTTGTAGGCTAAAAACATCTGGAGAGCTACTCTTGGCCACCCCTGACATTGACCACTGCCAGAAAGCTTAGACCTTCATCCCTGCAAAGGCAGAGGAGGGGAGATGTTGGGGTAATGCCCTGGGTTCTTCTACAGTTGCAAGGAAGTTGCCTATCCATTGTGCTGGCAGCTGATTTGGTGGTGGTGGTGAGGGAGCAGAGACTACACCTTTGAGTAGAGGAGTGAAATGTACTTCCAGAGCAGGAACAGGCAACCTAGTTCCAAAGAGATGCACGCCAGACCATTCCTCTCTGCAAGCAGGGCTCGTTCTCTTCCTGGCAATCCAGCTGAGCACCACTGAGGACAGTGGCCTGGGAGAAGGTGACAGATGCAGCTTATGGTCATCATTGGCTTTTGGCCACACACAGAAGCAGCTGTGTTGAGCATGCGCTGGGGATTGGCTTGCCCCCATTGTCTTTGGCCAAGCACAGCTGTCATTTCTTTCCATTATTTCCTAGACCACCAAAATGGTCATGTAGCCATGGTATTTGTGTGTGGGGTGGGGGTGGGGGCGCATAGATTGCCTATCCTTGGACTATAGAGGTGTGCTAATGGTTTCCGTTTCCCTGGCCTCATACCTGGGAAGAGAGAAACCAAATGAGATTGGCAGGAGGTGATGCTGTGGGTTACTTTCTGCAATGAATTTACGTAGCAAGTGAATGTTTTTGAAAACCTCCCTCTTCCCCAAATCTCTTTAATTTTATTGCCTTCTCTTTCTGCTTCTGGAACTGAAGATCTTCACGCAGTTCTCCGATGCAGCCTGCACCCACCTTCTGAAACGCTTTCATGAACTGCTTCTTCTTCAGAGGCAGAAAGATTTCAATGGCCTAACATGGTTCATCGTCATAAAAACTGTTTGCTGAAAGCCCCCTTCCCACTCCCAGAATTTATATTACATCACTTAATTAGCTCATGGGGTTTCCTACTCCAAGACGAGGTGATGGCCAATGGCGGAGATGGTTTTATCTGACAGATGCATGGAGAAAAGATGTATCTGGTGGTATTAGTTATCATAACTGAAACTCTCATGGATGGAAACAATATTCTGCTGAACCCTCATTGCTAAGGGTAGAGAGCAAGGAATGGTCTTTGTGGCCATGAAGACATCTTGCTTTGATGTTGTTGTAAAGAGAATGCTTGACTACATCAGGGGTGGCCATATTGTGGCTCAGGAGCTACCTGTGGTTCTTTCACACATATCATGTGGATCTCGCAGTCCCCACCACCTATGGCTTGGAGAATGCATTTAAAGTTACAGTTGCTTTCTTTCTGCCTCCCTTCCTTCCCTACCTCCCTTCCTCCCTCCCTCCCTCCCTTCCTCCCTCCCTCCCTCCCTTCCTTCCTTCCTTCCTTCCTTCCTTCCTTCCTTCCTTCCTTCCTTCCTTCCTTCCTTCCTTCCTTCCTTCCTTCCTTCCTTCCTTCCCTCCCTCCTTCCTTCCTTCCTTCCCTCCTTCCCTCCTTCCCGTCAAGTCTGCTATGGGTTACTCAATATCTGTATTAAGGTTGGTTCTGAAGTGAAGGAGTCTGGGTACTTTACAGTGTACACCGGGGGCTGCTAGCTCACTCTCCTGCCCCCTCTCTAGAAATGCCTTTGTTGTGTAACCTGCTTTGAAATGCTAACCTGTGAACAAGATAGTGGCGCCTTCCCAGCCTTGTTCTCTGTGGGGAGTATGGGGTGTCAAGACTTCGGTCTGGGAACGAAAGAAGTAGCATCCTAGTGTGAAGATGTGTTGCATAGATTGCCCCCCGTAGGAATCCTTTAGATTCATACTTTAAATACTGGATTAGTGCATATGTGTTTCAGTCCTTCAATCTCTGCCATGGTCCACAGTTCTGATTACAATAAACTTGCTACTTTATCAAGAGACTCGTTATTGAATTCAGCCGACTTGACATTTTGAAGGACTCCCTATCTTGGAGTTCAACCTTTCCGGCAACTGAAAAGGCGATGTCCGAACAGTCTCCGGAGAATGGAGGATTCCCAACCAGAGTGGAGGGGGCCGAGACACCCTGGCACATCCATACTGCCAGAAGGACCGCGGCCTCCCCTCCACAGTTTCAGCTGGTGGCGACCCCACGGCAATACCAGCCAAGAACCTCCACTACGCTGATGGATCAAGCCCCGGTCCGTCGGGAGGCGATCATGACCCGCCACACCAAGCGGGTCCAACTGGCCGAGGCCGCCGCCGTCCACCCGGGCGAGGCGAGCGAAGGCGCCAGCGCTGCGGGGGCGCAGGACCTCGAGAGTGGAAGCGAAGGGGCCGAGTGCGGAGCGGAGGACGGAGGGGCGAGCCCCAAGGACCAGACCGATGAGGAGTACGAGACGTTTCGCGCGATGGTCCGCAGGGAGATCGACGGGGCGGTGAGAGACCTAAAGGACCAGATGCAGACCCTGACCGCGCAGCTGGGCAGAGCGCTGGGGGTGGCCGGGGCTCGCCAGCAACAGCCAGCCCCGGCGGGTCCGCGGGGACCCCCGGCTCGACAGGGCCCCGCCGCTCCCCCACCCGGAGCGGCCCCGCAAGCCCCAGCGGCGCCCCCCGCTGCCCCGGTCAGACAAAGAGACCTGGGGGGGGGCCGGGAGCTGGACGCCACGTTCGACGGGGACCTGGAGGAAGTGAACTACTTCGCGATCCAAGCAAACAGCTACATGCACTACTGGGGGGACTCATTCCCCGATGAGATGAGCCGCGTGGACTACCTCGGGTCGAAGCTACGGGGCGCAGCGAAGAAGTGGTATGTGAGCCTATGCGAAACCAACAGCCCGGTCCTCCACTTCGTAAACACTTTCGTGCAGGCCCTGCTGACCCAGTACGAGGACCCCCTGCAAGAAACCCGAGCGCTGGCGGCGCTGCGGAACATGAAGCAAGGGGCCCGATCCATCCGGGAGTACGCGGCCGACTTCCAGGCCAACGCCGCCCGGGCTCGGAACTGGAACGAGGTGATGAAGATCGAGCACTTCACCAATGGGCTGAACCCGAGCATCCTGGATAGAGCGCTCACGCAAGCCCGCCCCGATACCCTAGTGGGGTGGATTCAGCTGGCGGGGGAGGTGGAGACCAACCTGAAACGAGTGGCGATGCTGCGCCAAGCACTGGCCGCCGGCAGGGGAACGCCGAAAGCAAGCCCCGGGAAGGCTGAGCCACCTAAAGTCAAGAAGCAGGCGGTGGCTGCCCCGGGGGGGCCCCGACGTTGTTTTCGGTGTGGGGACCCCAACCATCTAGCCTCCGGCTGCCCCCAATCAGCCACCGGGGCCGCCCCACCGCAGGGAGCCACCCGCCCGGGCACCACCGGCCCCAAGAAAACCACCGGCCGCCCTAAGGACGCGGCGAAGAGCAGCGCGCTCCTGGTGCAAGACGACCTACAAGAGGAGGAGGTGCGTCTGTCAGAGGAGCTGGCCGAGCTGGCGTGGGAAGAGGAGCCGGCGGGAAACGACGCCGACCTGCTTTGAACGGTGCCAACCAGCAGGTCAACCGAGAGGAGGCACCGCTCACGGTGAGACCCACGGGAAGGTTGTACTTTATAGTGGTCAAATTGTTGAACCCAAAGCTAAAAAGGTTCCTACAGATCCGGGCCCTCATAGACTCGGGCTGTAATAGAGAGCTGATTTCCCCCAAGGTGGTGGAGGCTCTGGGATTGAACCGCTTACATCTGCCCCACCCCATGCACTTTGAACAGATGGATGAGTCAGTAATGGGGGGGGGAACCCTGCACGCAAGAGACTGAGCCGTGCCCCCTGGGGATTGAGGATCACTGGGACTCAGAGACGTTTGTGATCGCGCCCGCCTGCGGCTACCCCGTGGTCCTGGGAGTGGGGTGGTTGGAAAAGCACGAGCCCCTCATCCGCTGGAGAGCCCAGACCATCAGATTTCCCGACCCAAGTTGCAACCAGCACCTTTGGCAGGCAGCATGGGGGCCACGAGCGCCAGCCGCTCGGGAGAGGGCGTGCGTCCTGGTGGAAGAGGTGCACCATGTCCCGGACGCCTACCGCGACCTGATGGAGGTATTTAGTGAGCGGGAGGCCAACCAGCTACCCCCCCACAGGAGCACAGACTGTGCGATAGAACTAATCCCCGGGGAAAGCCTTCCCAGGGCCAAGCTCTACCAAATGGGGTGGGCTGAGAAGAAGGAGCTGCGAAAATTCCTGGACTTGAACTTGAAAAGGGGGTTCATCAGACCCGCGACGGCCCCCCACGCGGCCCCCGTGTTGTTTAGAAAGAAAAAGGACCACAGTCTTAGGCTTTGCACGGATTTTCGTGGGATTAACGCGATTTCCATGTCAAACGCCTACCCCATCCCCCTCATCAAAGATTTGCTAAGCACGGTGGCGGGGGGGAAGATTTTCACAAAGCTTGACCTGCGGGACGCGTACTTCCGAGTGCGCATCAAGGAGGGGGATGAGTGGAAAACGGCGTTCAACACCCCGATGGGGCAATTTGAATATTTAGTCATGCCGTTTGGATTGCAAGGGGCACCGGGGGTGTTCATGAATTTCATAAATGATGTATTGCGGGAATTTCTGTACAAGGGGGTGGTGGTGTACCTTGATGACATCATTATTTATTCGCAAGACGAACAATCCCATGTGAAACTAGTGAGGGAAGTGCTGGCCACCCTGCTGAAGCACCAGCTCTACGCCAAGCTGTCTAAATGCGAGTTCCACCGCACGGAACTAGACTATTTGGGCTTCCGGGTGTCTGGGGACGGGCTGGCCATGGATCCAGCCAAAGTTCAGGCAGTTCTAGAGTGGGCCCCCCCGAGGACACGTAGACAGCTCCAAAGTTTCCTCGGATTCTCCAATTTCTATAGGACATTCATTGAGGGGTTCGCCCAGATCGCTCTGCCCCTAACAGACCTCCTGAAGACGAAGGGGAAGGGGGAGGAGGCAAAGCGACCAGGGGCCAGGCTGAATTGGACACCGACTTGTCAGGCGGCTTTCGACCGGCTTAAACAACTGTTCACAAGCGAGCCGGTCTTAAGCCACCCAGATGAGCGGAAGGGGTTTGTGGTCCAATGCGACGCCTCCGACGTCGCCGTAGGAGCCATTCTCATGCAGAGGGATGAGGAGGGGAAGCTGAGACCCTGCGCTTACATTTCGCGAAAGTTCTCGGAGGAGCAGAGGAACTGGTCAGTGTGGGACAAAGAGGCTTTCGCTGTCATGTTTGCACTGAAAACTTGGAGGTCCTGGTTGGAGGGAGCCAGGGTGCCCTTTGAGATATGGACGGACCACAAAAATCTAGAGGCACTAACAGGGAAAAGAAAATTGAGTGAAAAGCAAATCAGGTGGGCGGGCTTCTTCTCCAGATTCGACTTCACCCTGAAACACATCCCGGGGACCCGCAATTTCCTAGCAGACGCCCTGTCCAGGCTCCCACAGCATGAGAGCCAGAGAGAGGAAGTGGTAGATTCCCTGATCCCCCCCACACAAGTGGCGGCTATGGTCACTACCCGCTCGCAGAGGAAAAAGGAATTGAGCGGGCTAAGCAAAGAACGAATCACCCTAGAGGCCGAACGGGAGGGAGGTGGGCGGCCGGAGGGGTTGCAGAAAAGAAAAGACGCTCTTTGGTACAAGGGGGAGAAACTGTACATCCCGGAAATATTAAGGAAAGAAATTCTCCAACTATGTCACTGCTCCAAATTAGCTGGGCACTTCGGCTATGTAAAAACCTTGCACTTGGTGCACCGGCAGTTCTGGTGGCCGTCCCTAAAGAAGGATGTGTCGGACTTTGTAGCTGGTTGCCCGGTGTGTGTGATGGCAAAAAGGAGGGGGGGGAAACCCCCGGGACTCCTACAGCCTCTGGAAACAGCAAAACGGCCATGGGCCATGGTGTCCATGGACTTCATAGTCGAGCTACCCCCCTCCCGGGGGAAAACAGTCATACTGGTGGTGGTGGACACGTTTTCAAAACAAGCCCACTTCATCCCCTGCAGCCAATTACCCACGGCCAAGAAACTAGCGACTTTATTTTTCGACCACGTGGCCAAACATCACTCCATCCCTGACAAGGTCATAAGTGACAGGGGGCCTCAGTTCGTTGCCACCTTCTGGCGGGAGTTTTGTAAGTTACTAGGGATGGAACAGGGGCTAAGTTCTGCCTATCACCCCCAGACGGACGGACAGACTGAGAGAGTGAACGGGGTGCTAGAGCAGTACCTACGGTGCTTTGTGAGCCTACGCCAGTCGGACTGGGTGGACCTCCTCCCCTTCGCTGAATACGCTTACAACAACAGCGCTCACAGTTCCACAAAAGCATCTCCCTTTGCAACAGTGTTCGGGTATGAGGGAAAGCCGATTCCCATGCTGCCAGGGGGGGAGGGATTGACGGGCTCAAGTTTCGAGCAATGGTGGCAAGGTCCCAGCCAATGTTGGCCAGCCATTCAAGAAAACCTGAAGCTGGCCAAGGAGGCGTATAAGAAACAGTACGATAAAAGCCATGTGCCAGTCTGGGACTTGAAGGTGGGGGACTCCGTGTACCTGTCAACAAAAAACCTGCCTCTGGCACAACCGTCTAGGAAATTGGCTTTTAAGTTCTTAGGGCCATTCAAAATCAAGCGGGTAATCAACCCGGTGACAGTAGAGTTAGACCTCCCCCCTGCTCTTGGTAAAGTCCACCCTGTTTTTCATTGCAGCCTACTGCGCAGATCTCCGGGGCCGTCCAAATGGCATTCACAAGATTCACCAACCCTCCCCTCGAAGGGGGAGTGCCGGAGCCTCTCGGGGCCCGAGTTCCGGAGCCATAAATGTGACTCGCCCTCCTTGCAAGGCCACCCGGCAGGAGGGGGATCCTAGGGGGGGCAGTATGTCAAGTCTGCTATGGGTTACTCAATATCTGTATTAAGGTTGGTTCTGAAGTGAAGGAGTCTGGGTACTTTACAGTGTACACCGGGGGCTGCTAGCTCACTCTCCTGCCCCCTCTCTAGAAATGCCTTTGTTGTGTAACCTGCTTTGAAATGCTAACCTGTGAACAAGATAGTGGCGCCTTCCCAGCCTTGTTCTCTGTGGGGAGTATGGGGTGTCAAGACTTCGGTCTGGGAACGAAAGAAGTAGCATCCTAGTGTGAAGATGTGTTGCATAGATTGCCCCCCGTAGGAATCCTTTAGATTCATACTTTAAATACTGGATTAGTGCATATGTGTTTCAGTCCTTCAATCTCTGCCATGGTCCACAGTTCTGATTACAATAAACTTGCTACTTTATCAAGAGACTCGTTATTGAATTCAGCCGACTTGACACTTCCCTCCTTCCTTCCTTCCCTCCTTCCTTCCTCCCTCCCTCCCTCCCTTCATATAGAGGATGGTGTGGAATTGTTTTCTGTGGCCCCGGAAGGTAGGGCCAGAACCAATGGGTTGAAATTAAATCAAAAGAGTTTATGGCTCAACATTAGGAAGAATTTCCTGACCGTTAGAGCAATTCCTCAGTGGAACAGGCTTCCTGGGGAGGTGGTGGGCCCTCCTTCCTTGGAGTGTTTTAAACAGAGGCTAGATGGCCATCTGACAATGAAGATCCTGTGAATTTAGGGGGCGGTGTTTGTGAGTTTCTGCTTTATTCAGGGGGTTGGACTAGATGACCCTAGAGGTCCCTTCCAACTCTATGATTCCTTCCTTCCTTCCTTCCTTCCTTCCTTCCTTCCTTCCTTCCTTCCTTCCTTCCTTCCTTCCTTCCTTCCTTCCTTCCTTCCTTCCTTATCTTAATTCTCCTGATTTACACCCTCCTAAAATACACCAACAGCACATCTCTATTCTCCTATGTGCAGATGACGTGGTGATCCTAGCTAAGACACCAGTCGGTCTTAAGAGAGCTTTTGTGGTGAAAATCAATTAGAAATAGCCAAGTTTATGGCCTTTGGAAATAGGCAACAGAAGATATTTTGGGCTATTGATGGACATCCATTGGAGCAGACATCTAGCTACTAATATCTGGGCATGGTCCTTCAAGCCTCTGGGGCAAGGAACGCCCATAATGAATTTGTAGCAGTACAAGGAGAAAGAGCTGCAAAATGTGATACATAAATGCCCATTTCATACCAGCAGCACAAAAATTATTTCAGCCGAAAGTAATTTCTCAAATGCTTTATGGTGTTTTTTCTGGACCCCTCATCTTCATCTTCGTCATTTCTTCCTCTCAAATGGGTTCAGGCTAAATCCTTAAGGGGTGCTCTTCAGGTCCCAAGAGGTGTGTCTAAGGCGTGATCAGACTGAAAACGGTAGAAGCTAGAATTACCCTGGCTTCACTTAGATACTGGCTTAACATCAACTCTGATATTAGATGATTTTCAATCTAAGTGGTTGAAGGCAGTCCACAAGAAACTAAATTTTCTTGGAGTTCCTCCCCAAGCTGTTTTGGTCTTTAGCAGGGATCAGGCCAAGACAGTGCTGAAACCAGGGGTTTTTTTTAGAGCAGGAACTGCTTTGCATATTAGGCTACACCCCTTTGATGTAGCCAATCCTCCTAGAGCTTCCAATAGACGCTGTAAGAGGAGCCCTGTAAGCTCTTGGAGGATGGACTACATTAGCGGGGTGTAGCCTAATATGCAAAGCAGTTCCTGCTACAAAAAAAAATAAAGAGTAATGGACACTGAGAGACACTCCAGTCTTGCTTAACACCCAGCCTATTTAGCACCTGAGCAAATCAGGTACTGACTTGTCCCTCCTGCTTACCTTTCCAACTCAGATGACCACAAGAAGAGATAAGCCTTCACCCTAGCAAGCTGCTCGGCCCTTCCCTCGGCTGTGCTTGAGGGGATACAGGAAGATACTTTTCAATCAGAGACTTTGTCAGTGTGATTTGGGGGAAGTTGAAACCATTGAATATGTGTTCCTCAGGTGCCCAGGGTATAAGTTGGTTTGAAACAAATATATTTTACCCCTGGTTAAGGGAATGCCTGGTCTGACGGACTCTTGATTCTGTCAATTAAAAGATAAAGGTAGTCCCCCGTGCAAGAATCAAGTTCTTACCGACCCATGGGGTGATGCCACATCGTGACATTTTCTTGGCAGTCTTTTTAATGGGGTCGTTTGCCATTGCCTTCCCCGATGGTGCAGAGTGGTAAGCTGCAGTACTGCAGTGCAAGCTCTGCTTATGACCTGAGTTCAATCCCAGTGGAAGCTGGGTTCAGGTAGCCGGCTCAAGGTTGATTCAGCCTTCCATCCTTCCGAGGTCAGTAAAATGAGTACCCAGCTTGCTGGGGGGAAAGTATAGCTTATGCTAATTATCCACTATCAAATAAAAATCAGTTGATTATCAAACATGTAACTAAATTTTGTGCATCTCATTACTGCATCCAAAAAGAAAATATTATTTAAACTTGGACCATGGTTTTTATATTTTAACAAATTTGTCCATACTGGTTATCGTAGTTACTGTTTTTACTGGCTTGGTACCATGATAAAATTTGAGTGAAGAAGATATTGGATTTATATCCCGCCCTGTACTCTGAATTTCAGAGTCCCAAATGGTTACTACCTCCTTTACCGTCCTGCCTGCCCCCTCCACAACAGACACCCTGTGAGGTGGGTGGAGCAGAGTGAGCTCTTACAGCAGCTGCCCTTTCAAGAACAACTCCTACAAAAGCTGTGGCTGAACCCAAGGCCATTCCAAGAGCTGCAAATGGGGGAGTGGGGAATCAAAACTGGTTCTCCGGGATAAGAGTCTGTGCACTTAACCACTACAGGAAACTGAATAGAGCTTTAGCTTGAAATGTTGCAGTTTTACTATTATAGTTAGACATAACTGCACTACTGTCTGTTATTTTTGTGACTGGCTCCGACTCCTGCAACAGCCATGTTGTGGTTGTTCCTGCTGCCCTGTGCTGGGATTCCCGAGGTGGCTGCAGGCTCAGAAAGGCTGGCGAATCCAGAGTTAGCAGAACAAGATTCAAGCCCATTCAGCTGCCTCAAAAAGGATCAAAACTTTTCAGGGCATAAACCTTTATGAATCCAAATTTGAAGAAGAGCTATACTCTGGAAAGATACTGGATGAAGTGAGCTTTGACTCACAACATTTTTGTTGGTCTAGAAGACGTTCCTGGGCTCAAATATTGTTCTGGGGATCATAGAATCACCGAGTTGGAAGGGACCAAACAGGCCAAAGAGTCCAACTCCCTGCTCAATAAGGATCGGCCTAGAGCATCCCCCTGACCAGTGTTTGTGCAGCTGCTGCTTGAAGACAGCCAGTGAGGGGGAGCTCACGACCTCTCTAGGTAGCTGATTCCACTGTTGAACAGCTCTTACGATAAAAAAGTAATCGCCAGAAGCATTTCTGATTATGCCCATATTGTTCTGAAAGGGGGAAAAATCTGACCTTGCAAAGACTCCATTGGAGGGAAATCTCCCAGGATTGCAACCCAAAAGGCCTCAGTCTATATATATGTTTGTGCGTGTATATACAAGGCTCAGTATTAAGTCCCACCTGATTGTCCGGATTTATACTGCCGGATGTTAAGGAAGATCCCTTCCTGTGAGAGTGGAATCCTGTATTCGGTGATAAGCAGCTGTATTTGTAGAAGAATGTCATGCCAAAAGGTTTCTATAACTTTGCAGCCCACCAGCAATGTGCCACAGGGGCCTAAGTACCCACACAAGGAAGAATGAGGGGGTGGTGAGATTAAGAACAGTTTCTTGGACGTAAGGGACCAACGAGGGAGGGTTTTGTAATACGGCCGTTTCATCATAATAATGATTGGAGAGTTTAACATTTTAGAAGGCCAAATGTGATTCGATTGGTCACTGGTAATCATAGTTTTATAATCTGTCTGCCATTGTCATGAAAAAACGTCAGTAAGGCTTTGTCAGCATCTTGTTGAACTCAAATGTTGTAACTATTGGAAGTCAAACCTTTGGAGTTGTGTCCCATGTTGTCTAGGAGTGTTTCAGAAATGGGGGGCATTAAATTTTTTCAAAGTTTGAATGCGAGCCTTCACATTATTTAATCAAAGGTAGAAATACCATGGAATTGGGTGATTCAGCTTTTGTTCCAGCATCAGTTTTGACTATGGGACAGTTCTTGTAGATGTGCCATTAGAAGTGCCGTACTGGCCATATTGGCTTGACTCTAGATTTTGGCAATCGCAGGACTGATGCCAGGGAGGGACCAACTTGGAAGGAAGAAGGGTGTCATGCCCATCTTCTTTAAATTTCAGCAGGCAAATGCAAGTTTGTCAAGAGAAAGCAGGTTTTATTTACTTCACAAAGTCTATGTAACCCAAAGTTTACAAGGTAAAAACTCGCTCGATGTTTACAACACAAATACGCTTCTCATGAGTGAGCTTGCCCCTTTTGCTGGGGAAGTTCCTCTTGTTCTCCCTCTCAGCAACCGTCCGTTCCTCGAGCATCCGTCAGTCGTCAGGCAGCGGTTCCCTCAGCTCCTGCACAGAACACAAAAGCTCCCCCAAACCTCGCTCACTTAGGATGCATTGATATTTCCTGGAATAATCAGCTTCAGCTGGGACTGGTTCATCTGTGAGGTTCCACAGCATCACCAGCTGAAGAAACATAAGACTAGATAAGGGCAATTAACCCTTTGCAGCTTGGTGCTGTCATTTGGAGATACAGGGGTCGGAATGAGTGAATCACCACTCCTATCTCCTCGATGTACAGAGGTCTTCCGCATTTCCCACTACCTTCCACCCCTTGGTGATCGCCCATTCTTTCCTGTGTTCCGCTACAATGAACAACAAAAATAGTCATATGGACAAAGAAAACATATTGACACATTGAATTGAGGTGCTCCGCCATCTGAAAAAGATACATAAAAATGTGTTATTCTTCCTTGCTACTTCTAAGCCAATAGAAGTAGTACCGGTTATGGCCACCCAATAAGTAGCTCCTGGTGCTTTACTCGATATCCAGGAGGCATACCTTCTGTCCTGGGATCAACCAGGCGTCGCTCCGTTTCAACGGGAGTCCAGTAGCATGCAAGCAATTGGGGCTCAAAGGGAAAATAGTTTTCCGCAGTGTCTCGCAGCCTCTGTGACCAAAAGCCTAATGGCACACGCTTTTCTCCCTGCCCCTTCTGCCATGAACTCTGTACAGCCACCTCTCGATTAGGAGATACTTGTAGCTCAAGTGGGAGTCCTTTCATTAAAGGACCTGAGGGCAGCAGACTTCACATCTGCTAGGGCTGCCTGCTGATGCTCCCCCCTTTAAGCTGAGCTTTCTCTCTTGCTACCTGGTAAGGTGGGTGTCTCCAGAAGCCCCTCAAGCCAATGATAGGTTGTGCCTCACTCTTGGAGGTGGGGCCTGTAAGGCAGCTATCACATTCAGCACTTTCTCTGGTATATGTGTGACCGGTCCAACCCCTACCACCCCTTGGAACTGCACCTGTTGAGCAGGACCCTGTATTTTCTTGGATTCGTCTCCCATCCTTGGGATTGCGTATGTTCCACTGCAGTGGTTCAACCTTGTTGCACCTCTGCTCTGAAATCATAATAACGATAAAATGAGCAATAAACAAGAGAGGAGTCAAAGTGACTTGACTTAGGGGCATGCGTGGGTGAGGGTCTCCGGGAACAGCCGTCTTCAGTAGCCTTCTCACCAGAGCCTTGCCACACCCCTAGTCTAAGGATATTGGGATTTCCCATCCCTCTGGTCAAGTTGGATATAAAGAACTCCTTTCCTCTGGAGGAGCTGTTGGAGAGACTCCTCTCACCTGAGTAGTTCTCCAGTAGTTCTTAGAAGTGGGAAAGTTGCTCACTGATGGGATTAGGCTCTTCCTCCTACACAGGATTGGATTTCCAAGGGATCTGGGGTGGGGGAGTGGCCTATCCCTGGACTCTTCCCAGTCTCACCAGCCCTGTGATCCAAGCAGGATGTGCTTTTTCACCCCAGCGATCTGAAAGCATTTACCATTGCTTTTTTTTGCCCCTAGAAAGCGATGGACAGTTACTTTTACTGGGCCGACGACATCAGGTTTGGCCCTGACAATGTCAGCTGGCAGACGGACTCCTGTGCAGAGCCCTACATGGAGTAGGGCCTCTCCCCCCTGCCCCCGCTTCATTGTTTGAGCAGGAAGCGGGGAGCCTGTCACGTGGTTCTACGCAGCACCACATTAGCAGTGCTCCACAGATGACTGCGATGCCAACAGCCTCAGCCATAGCTACTCAGATGGTATGAAGCTGTAAGAGGCATCGGCGGCTGGTGGGAGGGGAGGAGGAGACGGGCTTCTCCAGAGCGGAAAAGCTCCCCCCCCCCATAGTCTGGGTGGGAGGACTGGAGTAAAACGCAACCGGGAGGAAAGAGGCTGTGTCTGAGTGGAGGAGCCTCTACTTGGCCTGCAGAAGGCCCCAGGTTCGAAGCTGTATAGTGAATGCATGGAGAGGTAAGGGAACGAGTAACCCCTCTCCCTTTGGAGGGATGAAGGAAGAAATAAGTCTGGGGCAGCCTTTTTCTGGCTTAGTCTCACTAATACCAGCACTGCTGCTTTTACTTTGGTTTTTGCAACCTCCCTCTATCAAGATGGCTGAAGCGCTAGAACATTCTTACAATGACCCAGGCATGCCTAGACGATTGGGGGCTCCTTCAGGACAGAGAGCCAGTGAATCTGATCCAGACCTGATAGGGGAAGATGCCAAAGCCAATCTCCTGCAGTGGCTAAAAGGAGAACTTACCAAGGGATTTAGTTCTTCTAAAGCTTCAGCCTTCCCCCTCCTTCCCCAGCCTAGAAAGAGAATTAAGGCAGTTTCAGCTCCAGTGGAACCCGAGAGGAGCAAGCTTGCCTTAGCCATTGAGTCTCCCAGAGACAGTTCCCAGGACGAGGATGATTCCGGTGACTCTAGCCAGTCCTCGGTGAGGGAGGAAGGGGAACTATCAGAGGAGGAGGAGGGGGAGGTGACCACTGTAGTACACTCTAGGCTTTTCTCGGCAAAGGTTTCTTCTGAACTCCTGCCCAAGGTGCTCTGGGAGCTGGAATTTTCAACCATGCGCAAGGAGGATGAGGGTTTAGACCCCAGCCTCTCTTCGGGATCGGAGAGAATGAAGCCTGAAATGGGTATTAATCAAACAGAGGCACAGTCTGCACCGAAGAGGCCAACGCAAGCACCACCCACCAAGAAAGCCACTAGTTGGTGGGGGGGGGGGGGGATCAGCCAACAACACCAGCTGAGTCGCCCTATACCATCGGGCGTCCCTTCTGCTGCTTCCCATTTCTTTCTTGCCTGAGAGGGAAAATGGCTGAAATATCTGGAGCCTCTCCGGGGAACATCTTCAGGCAGCTAAAGAGTTGGACAGCCAAGCGAAGAGGTCGTGTGCATCCTCATTCTGGTCAGAGCTCCATCGTGGCAACGGAGCCAGGAGGCAACCAAACTCACAGTGGAGACCCTGCAGGCCCACAGCTTCATTTGGTGGCCTCTCTTTTGACTTCAGGCACCGTGTGCAACAGAGAGCCCAACGCCAGCACCACTCTCCCAGGAAACAAGCAGCAGACGGGGATCAGCCAACAACATGGGCTGATCCGCCAAGTAACATCAGGTGTCCCTCCAGCTGCTGGCCATTTATTGCCGGGGGGGGGAATGGTTGGGAGATCTAGAGCCTCTCTGGGGAACATCTGCAGGGAGCTGAGGAGGTGGGCAGCCATCAGCTGAGTTGGCCAATACCATCGGGCATCCCTTCTGCTGCTGCTGGCCATTTCTTTCTTGCCTGTGAAGGAAAATTGCGAGAAGATCTGGAGCCTCTCCGGGGAACATCTGCAGGCAGCTGAGGAGTTGGGCAGCCAAGCGAAGAGGTCATGTGCATCATCATTCTGGTCAGGGTTCCATTGTGGGAACAGAGCCAGGAGGCAAGTGAACTCACGGTGGAGACCCTGCGGGCTCATGGCTTCATTTGGTGACCTCTCTTTTTACTTCAGGCACAGCTTGCACCAGAGAGGCCAACGCAAGCACCACCGTCCCAGGAAACCGGAAGCAGCGGGGAGGGGATCAGCCAAGAACATCAGCTGAGTCGCCCAGTACAATCAGGCATCCCTCCTGCTACTGGCCATTTCTTTCTTGCCTGAGGAGGGGGAAATGTCCGGAAGATCTGAAGGCTCTCTGGGGAGCATCTGCAGGCTGCTGAGGAGTTGGGCAGGCAAGCGAAAAGGTCGTGTGCATCCTCATTCTGGTCAGGGCTCTATTGTGGCAACAGAGCCAGGGGGCAACCGATCTCATGGTGGAGACCCTGCAGGCCCATGGCTTCATAGTCAACCTGACCAAGAGCCACCTGGTCCCATCACAATGGTTGGTTCACCTGGTGGTGCTAATAAACACCCAACAGGACAAAGTGTTCCTGTCTGCCGACAGACTGGGGAAATTTCAAGCTCTCCTGGATGAAGTTCTTTCGTTGCCAAGGTTTCAGGTGATGACATTGGCCCAACTTCTAGGCATGATGGTATCTTGCCAGGATGTGCTTCACTGGGCATGTTTTCACACTCGACCATTACAACACTTTCTTATCCCCTTTCAACGGATTATCACCTTCAAACTGCCCAAGTGGGTGAAGCTGCAAACAGAACTCCAGCTTCGGCTTCAATGGTGAAGAGCTTCCTCCCACTTTGATCGGGGTGTACCAATCTGGGAACCACCTAGAATCACCATGACGATGGATGCCAGTCTTTCAGGGGAGCACACTGCCAGGGGAGCACACTGCCAGGGCCTGATGACACAGGGATAGTGGAACTTGCAGGAAGCCAAGAGGAGCATAAATTTCCTAGAACTATTGGCGATTTGTATAGGCCTTCTGCAATTCCAAGACTTGCTCAGAGTTCAACACGTACTAGTGAAAACCGACAGTGTGATGGCAGAATCCTGTGCGAATGGACAAGGAGGAACCAGGATCACGTCCCTGTTCCAGGAAGCTCATTCACTGATGGCTTGAGCAGAGGACACTCTTCTTTCGATCAAAGCTGCCCATATAGCCAGGAAGGACGATGTCTTGGCAGACTGGCTGAGCAGATAAACGATAGACCAGACGGAGTGGGTGCTGGACATTTTGGATCCTGTGCCACAGGTATGGCAAGATGGATCTGTTTGCCATGGGCAAAGGATCTCCAAAGGATGGGAGGACAACGCAGAAGGCCTTCAGATGCCCTCAGCAGTGGTTACACCATTAGGGTGAAAGTTCTTGGTGAGAAGGTTTACTGAATAGATGTTAAATAGTAAACCATGGCTGTATGGGAAAAGAAAGGATATGCATACAAAACTTTCTCCATAACTAATGCTGAATGCTTTTAGCATTGCCTGATGAAGAGAAATTACCATAATGTAGTAGTTAAAGTTATTATAAATTGGTAAAGTTTAACAAATGCTTTGAACTATATTAAGAGTTATCCCCCAAGCCCTCCCCCTCCCTTTTCCCAAGAACAAGTAAATGTATTCCTAAGTAATAAAATACAAAAAACTACAAATAACTATAAATCCATATTACTAAAACTATGAATAAAGGTTTAGCACTTCACCAAAAGGCGTCCACCAAGCACTCCTGCAAAAAAGAGAAAGAAGGAAGAACATCATAAGCTGAGTGAAGACAGATAATCATACTTAGATAAGAAGAAACCAAGGAGCCTGCCTCATGGCTTAGTGGTTCTTACATTGGTACCTTCCACCTGCCTTCAGATCTAACTTCCTCTACGTTGGTACCTCTCAAAATCTTGTAAACACCAGCACGTTAGGTAAACTCCCTGGAACTGTGACATTCGGGTGATACTACCCACACTGCGGCACTGGATACTGACAATATCAACCTTGCCCAGCAAAGCAGAGAAGATTCTGAATTGGTGGCTGCCAGTGAGGGTGGTGCTCTGAACCATGTACTGATCAAAGCAGACCACCTGACGAACCCGTGCCATCATGTCCGAATCCACACTGACCCTATCCAATGCAAACATGTCAACCCGCAGGCACCAGAGTAAACATGACCACCCCCACAACCCGTGTTCCCTCTATGCTGAGTTAGCATGAACCAGCTCACAGATTTTTAGCCTCCAGCTCACACCTTTTTGTCTTAGGTCAGGAAAAATGGCCTCAGAGCACAATAATTTATGCAGCAGCTCACAACTTTAATGCTAGTAGCTCCCAAAGTAGAATTTTTGCTCACAAGAGACTACAGCTTAAAGGGAAAATTGGCCACAACCTTCCCCATCAGAATCGGGGTGCTCAGAACTGGAAGAGTGCTAGGTTCCTCAGAGGTCGGTTCTGAAGGGGTTGCGTTGACTTCCAACATTAAATTTTCTTCCTAAGATTGTATAGCACCTTCCTACTCAATCGGAACTAGTTCTCCCTACCTTCTTTCCAATCCCACGTCCGAGGAACACAGATGGCATTCCCTGGACATCAAACGGGCCCTTCTCTTCTATCTCCATCGAACCTGTGGTTTCCAGACGACTCCTCACTGATTTGTAACCTGGGCAGACCATCACGTAGGTTCTAAGCTGTCGTCTCAGGGAATCTCCCGATGGAGAGTGAAGAGTATTAAATTGTGCTGCCTGCTGAGAAGCCTCTCCCAGGACCCCTGAAGGCTCATTCCACCAGGGCAGTAGCTACTTCCACGGACTTTCTCAAAGGCATTTCCCTCTCAGAGATCTGCAGAGCAGCCACGTGGGCCACACCTAATACCTTTATTAGACACTACAATCTGGATGTCTGGGTGCAGTGGAGATCTGTGGTTGGAGCTCTGTACTTCGTTTGGTTTGCAACTGATGTCTGCCAGCGCCTACCTCCAGGTTGGACTCATCTTGTAATTCTCCCAAGGGGTGAAGCAGGGAGACTACGATGAAGATTACAGGTTGCTTACCTGTAACTGATGATCTTGGAGCGGTCACCACCCACCCATCCTTCCCCTCCGTTGTCAGTCTAGCTGCTCTCTTAGTGGATTGTTAAGCGGTCAGAAGGAAACTGGCAGGATCCTGGCAACCTCCCCTGGGCGTGCGTGGTGGAGTTCCGGAGCATGCCAGTGGGAGTTCTCAGAATCTTTTACTCTGGAGCTTTCTATCACCGTTGGAGTTGGCTCAGGCGCTGGTTTCCCCAAGGGTGTGAACGCACAGGTGACGACTCAAAGATAATCAGTTTCAGGTAAGCAACCAGTTTTTCTTGCAGCACCTTGCGCTTTCAAGTAATCTTGTGTTCCTTTTGGAAATCTGTTTTCTCGATTCAGTTCACCAACATTTTTTGAAACTCCACAGAACCGTAGGTTGCTGCTTCTGAGTTTCGTTTCCGAGACTTCACTTTGTTGTTCTGCTTGTGTTAAAGAGCTTGCTTGCAACTGTTGGCACTGATTCATTTCTTCTTGTTTCCTTTGAAGTTCTTCTTGCTTTGTCTTGGTTTCCTCAACACCTTGTTTACTTTCTTACATTTTTGGACTTGTTTCTTGCAGCCGAGATGAGATCTCAGGCCTTCTCTTTTGTATATCCTCCTCTAATGTCCTCAGGTAATAATCCTGGTCCTGAGGCTTTCTATCACTTGGTTGCAATGGAATTAGGATGTTTTTATTTTCTTGTTTTAGCTCTGTCATGAAAGAGATGACCCTAACTTATCTGCTGATATTTCTATATTGTCTCCAGAGCTGTGATCCTTCTTGGCTGTCCTCATACCAGAAGCCCTTTTCCTCCATTTCCTACCTTCCTTCTATGCGCTAAACAGTTTTTCCATATAAGTATGCAGTCATAAAACCATGTGATCTTAAACAGTCTTAAAACAATATAACTGTACCAGTTAAAAGTTTATAAAAAGATATAATTGTTAATATTTGCTATAACTGTTAAAGTTTGCTATTAAAACAACTATTGTTCATATCATTACTGAACATCTCCACAAACATGAACATATTAACCTGCGTTAAATGTAAATCAAATCCATACATTTCCAAACAGAAGAAACAAAGAAAGGACTTCAGACAATACCTCAAATCTTATTGAGGGTGCACACGACCTCTTCGCCGGGCTGCCCAACGCCTCAGCCGCCTGCAGATGTTTCCCGGAGAGGCCATCCAGGACCAGCAGGAGGGGCGCCTGGTGTTATTTGGCGGATCAGCCGATGGTGTGGGCTGATCCCCCTCACTGCTGGTTTCCTGGAGAGGTGGTGCTGGCGTGGGCCTCTCCGGTGCAGGCTGGGTCTGAAATCAAAAGAGAGACCACCAAATTAGCCTGTGCTAAGAAGGCTTCTGAGCGGGGAATTCTGGGAAATGGATTTATCTGAAGGAAATGGGGCACAGTTCTGGAAGACGCATGCAGTGCTCTTGCCAGGCAGATGAGAGGCAGGGAGATGGCTTGGAGGTCATTGTAAAGGCCAGCCAAGCAAGACTCCATCGAGTCAATGGGGCAGGGCCTTAGGATTGTCCCTCAGGCCAGCCAATCAGCATTTTCACAGCCAGCTGGGAAAGCGGGGAGGATTCCCTCATGGACCGAACAATCTGTTCTTCGCACCAGCAGCTTCTTCTGGAAAGGAGGAGAAGCTGTCGCTGCAGGGTTCAGATCTCTTTGGATCTTGTGTCTGTCTCCAAAGTAGGAGGATCCACAGGGGATCCCTGGGAAGCTGCCTAGTCAAAGCAGACACTTGGGCTAACTACTTCCCATGCATTTTCACTCCACTTTCTCCTCAACTGAAAAGCCCTAAACGTTTTAGCCTTCTCCTGTAGGGAAGGAGTTCCAGCATTTGGCTTCTTATGTCTGGTCCTTTCTGAACTTTTCACTGCTGTGCTCTGCGGGTCCTTTTGTAAGTGGAGAGCCCATAGTTATGCACAGGGTACCAATGGGAGCACACCAGCTATGCCTGTATTCAAACATATTCATCCGCATAGTCATGAAGTGACCTATGGATGAGAGGGACTTGTGGAAGACTGGGCTCTCTGGAGGGCTCAGGAGAGCTTCTGCACACAGAAGGAGTAAAAGAAGGTGGGGAGAAACCATCAAGGAGGGCAGGTTCCCAACCCTCTTGGTCTCCTTGCAGTCACTGACAGGATGAGGAGTTGGGTCTGGGCCTGGCCTACCTCCAGCAGGATGGTATCATGGACTCCATCAGATCCCTGGATGGAGTCACTGCTGGAGACCACGGGGCTGGTCGTTGAGCAGCTTGGTATGGAGGTCTGAAAGGTGAGGAAACAAAGGAAAGCTTCAGACTTTTTGCAAGAGCAGATATTCTGAGACAGTGAACAGCATGAACCCCTCTGTCACTTCCATGCAAGTGTTGCTACCTGCAAGGAGGTGTCACAGACCTCTTCTGGTCTTGGCTATTAACTTCTTAGGTGGCTCTGGAGAAGACATTCAGCCCCCACCCCGCATCCAGTCAGGCTGTGGACCACTAAAGTCTGCTTAGAACATGGAGGGCTGCACCTCAGCAGCAGAGCATGTACGGAAGGTCCCCTATTCAGTTCCTGGCATCTTTGAAGGATCTCAAAGTTCTCTCTTCCAGAGGCCCAGGAGAGCTAGTGGGGAACGATGATCTGACTCTGCCTAAGGCAACCCCAGAGGCAGATCTGGTTTCACAGTGGATGGTTGGTTGGTAGGAGGGCTCAATGGGTAGAGCCCCTGTTCGGCATGCAGGAGGCCCCCTGTTCATTTTCCACTTAAGGAGATCTCAGGCATCAGGTACGGGGGAAGAGGTGAGCTACAGCCAGTCAAAGTTAAGCCAAACGAAAGGTAAGCATCAAACCAAGTGTCTCAGTCTACTAAAGGCAGCTTGATATGTTTGTGGAAGTTCCCCTAGTACACTGATGGGTCACAGCATTAGCACAAAGAACGTTCGGTTGAGGTGTTCATCTAAAAAGGATCTCTGGTGTTCTTCTTTATTATCAAAGAATGTATATTTCCGCTGTGTTCCCAGGCCTTCTTCTTCATCGACAGCTGCCACAAGACGACTTCTGTTGTGCCTTCCCCCCCCCCCCCCCTGACTCAGTCCCAGGCCCCAGCAGGTTCTCACTGCCTGCCTGTGGGTCTGTATTCCTCTCTCGGTCCCTTACCTCACTGGAGACCTCCTCCAGATCCTCGACGAAGAGGTCATTCTCAACGATGTAACGCCATAGTCCTTTAACATTCCGACTGGAGTCTGCAGTCTAAATAATAAAAACATAAGAGAAACCATGTTGGATCAGGCCAGTGGCCGATCCAGTTCAACACTCTGTGACACACAGTGGCAAAAAAACAAAAAACAAAAACAACCCAAGTGCCATCAGGAGGTTCACAAGTGGGACTAGAAGCCCTTCCACTTTGTCGCCCCCGCACAGCACCAAGAATACAGAGCATCACTGCCCCAGACAGTTCCAACACTATGCTGTGGCTAATAGCCACTGAGGGACCTCTGCTCCATATGTTTATCTAATCCCCTGTTGAAGCTGGCTATGCTTGTAGCCGCCACCACCACCTCCTGTGGCAGTGTATTCCACATGTTAATCACCCTTTGGGGGAAGAAGTACTTTCTTTTATCTGTTATAACCCAACTGCTCAGCAATTTCATTGAATGCCCATGAATGCTTGTATTGTGAGAAAGGGAGAAAAATACTTCTTTCTCTACTTTCCCATGCGTAGTCTTGTAAACCTCTATCATGTCACCCCGCAGTCGACGTTTCTCCAAGCCAAAGAGCCCCAAGCGTTTTAACCTTTCTTCATAGGGAAAGTGTTCCAACCCTTCAATCGTTCTAGTTGCCTTTTTCTAGACTTTCTCCAATGCTATAATATCCTTTTTGAGGTGCGGTGACCAGAACTGCACACGGTACTTCAAATGAGACCACACCATTGATATATAAAGGGGCATTATGATAGTGGCTGATTTGTTATCAATTCCCTTCCTAATAATTCCCAGTGTGGCGTTGGCCTTTTTTATTGCAATCGCACACTGTCTTGACATTTTCAGTGACTTATCTACCATGACCCCAAGATCTCTTTCTTGGTCAGTCTCTGCCAGTTCACACCCCATCAACTTGTATTTGTAGCTGGGATTCTTGGCCCCAATGTGCATTACTTTGCACTTGGCCACATTGAATCGCATCTGCTACGTTGACGCCCACTCACCCAGCCTCAACAGATCCCTTTGGAGTTCCTCACAATCCTCTCTGATTCTCACCATCCTGAACAATTTAGTGTCATCTGCAAACTTGGCCACTTCACTGCTCACTCCCAACTCCAAATCATTTATGAACAAGTTAAAGAGCATGGGACCCAGTACTGAGCCCTGCGGCACCCCACTGCTTACCATCCTCCACTGCGAAGACTGCCCATTTATACTCACTCTCTGCTTCCTATTAATCAGCCAGTTTTTGATCCACAAGAGGACCTGTCCTTTTACTCCATTACTCCCAAGCTTTGGTGATTTGTTTTTCTCTTTCCCCCCATGGAAATCATCCACAGGATGGCAGCCATTGATCCAAGGGCCATAAATCAGAACGAGTGGTTCAGAAACAGTCTGCCTTTAAGTACCAGGACTTGGAGGAGAAGAGCCAGGCGAGGGGCACCTTGTCTTTCTTCTAAAACCAGCAGGCCAGTTTCTTTTCCAGAGAGCCAGCCATGGGAAAGGGGCCTTCTCCTCTCCTCCTCTACAAGGCAACTGAGACCAGTCTCCAGGGTGTGTGTGTGTGTAAATCTCCTGGAATTACAAGTGGTTTCTAGACTACAGAAATCAGATTCCCTGTAGGAAACTGCGGCTTAGGAAGGTGGAGGACTCCCCTTCCACTTTATGGCCTCTATGCCCGATATCTTCACGTCTTTCCCTACGCAGTTGTTGGGCACCTGCCTTCTATCCTGCCTGTGATGGCACCTGGCAGTCTTGCCCTGAGTTTGAAACGCTAGAGAGAAAAAGAGAGGTGGATCTCCTTTCTCTGCCCTGCCTGCCAGCTTCTTAAGTGACATCTGGCCGGTCTCTCTCAGAAACAGGAGGCTGAGCTCAATGGGCCTTCTTGATCTGACCCAGCAGGGCTCTCCTTGGGATGGTTTCTCCCATCATTAGAACTAATTTCCCCAAAACTTCTCTCCCCTTTTGTCTCTGCAGTGGATTTCATGTGCACCCTCGAGTCTCCCCTAAGATAGATAGATAGATAGATAGATAGATAGATAGATAGATAGATAGATAGATAGATAGATAGATAGATAGATAGATAGATAGAGAGAATGTCATTCTTACAGGTTTCGCATCCATTTGAATTTGCTTTGAAGCCAGCTAGAGTAGAAAATTCTGTTGTCTACTCGACAGAGCCCTGGCATCAAATGGCAGTTGGCCGTGGGCGAGGCTCCCATCTGCCCAGCCCGGCCAGGTTCCGAGGCAGCATCACAATGGGTTCTGGAGTTTTCCACCTGTGGAGAATCCACCCCGTCCGTTGCTGCTCCAGAAGCATAAAATGGAAGGAAGGGGCTTTTCAGTCACTGAATCTTGGTCAGAAGATTGCTTCATGCTGACCAGGAATCCCTTCCCCATCAGTGTCGCTAGGGAAATAATGCACACCCCAGTCCTTTGGGCCTGGACTCAGCCCAGGATGCGATAGCTCTCCTGCTCCTATTTCCCGCAACCCCTGACGGGGACAGTGAAACGTTGGCTGCCATCACACATGCTAAATAGTGCCATTTCAATCCACTTGCAGTGCATTCTATTACTGGGTCTTGCCAGTTCACATGGCAAAATCCAGTTGGGAAGTGCAATAAAAGTGGATTGAAGCTGCATTATTTAGGGTGTGTGATTGCAGTCTTAAGGCGATAAGAACCCAAAAGAGCCCTGCCCTGGTAGCTGCTCTCTATTCCCTCCCCTGGATTAGGGCTGTTTTTTATCCTCTGCAGCACGATGCTAAGCGGGGAGGCTGTGTGTGTGTTTCTGTGGGGGGGGGGTGTCTCATTCCATAAGATTAAGAGAGTTATTCTAGAGATTTTTGTCACCCTTTACAAGGATGTTTACTTTGACTTGGGTAGCCCACGGTAGCCTGATCTCATCAGATCGCAGAAGCGAAGCCAGCTAGTATTTGGATGGGAGACCTCCAAGGCATATCAGGGGTGTGATGTGGGGGCAGGCAGCGGCAAACCACCCCTCAGTGTCTCTTGACCTGAGAACTCCACGGGGCATCTTAAGTCAGCTTTGACTTGATGGCCCTTTCCGCTAGGAGGTTTGCCGTGATCCGCATAGCCCAGGCTGGCCCCATCTTACCAGATCTCAGACGCTAAGCCAGATCAGCTAGGATTAGTATTTGCATGGAGACCCCCAAGGGATTCCAGGGTCTCTACACAGAGGCAGCCGCTTCTAAGTGTCTCTGGCCTTGAAAATTCTACGGGGGTTGCTGTAAGTGGCTGCAGCTTGATGGCAGAACCAAAATCTGTTTAGCAGTTTTGAGGCTTAATGATTGAAGGCTGAAAATCTCTGTGCAGTTCATATTTTGTAATGTTGAATAGCCAGTCTCAAAGCCCCCACAACTCCATTGGCTAGCTTGGAGAAGGCATTTGTCTCTTTAAATCGCTCCTACAAGCCAAGCCAGCCACTGACTTGGAGAATGCATTTAAAGTTAAAATTGCTTTCTTTCCACCTCACCCTTGCCATCTGTTTTCCTTCCTTCCTTCCTTCCTTCCTTCCTTCCTTCCTTCCTTCCTTCCTTCCTTCCTTCCTTCCTTCCTTCCTTCCTTCCTTCCTTCCTTCCTTCCTTCCTTCCTTCCTTCCTTCCTTCCTTCCTTCCTTCCTTCCTTCCTCCCTCCCTCCCTCCCTCCCTCCCTCCCTCCCTCCCTCCCTCCCTTCCTTCCTTCCTCCCTCCCTCCCTCCCTCCCTCCAGCTCTCAAACATCTGATCTTTCTTTCTTTCTTTCTTTCTTTCTTTCTTTCTTTCTTTCTTTCTTTCTTTCTTTCTTTCTTTCTTTCTTTCATGCCTTCATGATCCAGTCTTTCTCAGTAGGAAAGCAATGTGAGCTATTTAGACGAGGAATAACAATAAGGCAGTCAATTGGTGGGACTTTATGTTAATAAAGAAAAGTCAAAAATTTCGTGTAAAAATATGCAAGTAAGTAAACAAAAGGAATTGCAGAGATTAACAGGATGTGAAGTTACCCCTAAAGTAAAATATTTGGGTGTGGAGATAACAATGAAGAATATTGATCTGTTTAAAAACAATTATTAAAAGTTATGGCGTAAAATGGACGAAGATATGATAAAATGGAACAAGCTTAATTTGTCATTGCTTGGTAGAATAGCTGCAATTAAGATGAACATGTTGCCGAGAATAATGTATTTGTTTCAAAGTATTCCAATTGTGAAAGAGAGTAAACAATTTAATAAATGGCAAAGAAAGATTTCAGAATTTGTATGGGCTGGGAAAAAACCAAGGATTAAAATGAAAGTTTTAACAGATGCTATAGAAAGAGGAGGATTTCAACTACCAGATTTAAGATTATATCATGAAGCAGTTTGTCTAGTGTGGATAAAAGATTGGGTGACGCTGTTGAATAAAAAACTTTTAACGTCGGAAGGTCATGGAAATAAATTTGGCTGGCACGCTTATATGTACTATGGAAAGAAAAAGTTGGATGGTTTTTTTCACACCATTATATAAGAAATAATCTACTAAATATTTGGATGAAGTGCAAGAAATATGGCGATGTGAGAAAACCACTATGGATAGTGCCAGCAGAAGTAATAAGAAGAACAGCTGAGACAGGAGAGGATAAAGGGATGTCATATAATCAATTACTAAAAATACAAAGCGGTAAAATAGAATTGAAAACCGCTGAAGAGTTGAATAATAAATATGATTGGTTTCAAATGCAACAAATAAAATGTTCGGTGGAAAGCGATGTTAAAACTGAAGGAATAAGATGAGAACAAACAGAAATGGAAAAAGTTCTGCTTGGAGATAATGAAAAATTAATTTTGAAAATCTATAAGTTACTTTTAAAATGGTCTACGGAAGATGAAGTAGTGAAATCTCAAATGATTAAGTGGGCAATTAATGTAAATAAAGAAATACAGATGGACACATGGTAATATTTGTGGAAGAACTCTATGAAACTCTCAATATGTCAGAGTATTAAAGAAAATTGTTTTAAGATGATGTACAGATGGTATATGACTCCTAAAAAGTTGGCAAAGATGAACAATAAATTGCCAGATAGATGTTGGAAATGTAAAAAACATGAAGGTTCTTTCTACCATATGTGGTGGACTTGTGAAAGAGCGAAAAAGTACTGGCAGATGATTCAACAAGAGATTTCTAAGATCTTGGGATACAAATTTAACAAAGTTGCAGAGACTTTTCTGTTGGGATTACAAATGGAAAAATTTCCAAAAGAAGATAGAACTTTAATTTGGTACTTGCTCTCAGCTGCTAGGACATTGTATGCGCAGTTGTGGAAGCAAGGAGAAATACCCGAGAAATGGTATTGGATTGTAAAAGTTATGACATAGAGTGAAATGGACAAGTTAACGACCTTAAGAGACTATGATTTAGAAGTATTTAAGATGGAGTGGAAAAAGTTCAGAAGATACGTAGAAAAAGACTGGAAAATAAAAGGACATTAGACGATTTTTGATAATGACTAAGTACAAGAGGGAGGAGGATATTAATTTTGGATCTTATTAATTAAGGGTACCTTTAATATTGAGATTTTAAGTATATAACACCGGCTGGGGTCAAGTAACGGGGGGAGGAGTGGGTAGAAAGTAATATATGGGATAGATTTTTAAAAAAGTAATTATTAATGAAGTAAGAAATTGAAATGTATTACCATATGTTACTAATAAAATTGCTTGAAACAACCCCCCCCCCCCCAATAAGGCAGTCAGGTGGATTAGGCTGAGGGTGTGTGCCTAAGTTCACGCAGCACATTTCTTTTGCATACTGGGGTTTTTTAACCCAGACTTCTCAGATAAGTAGGCTGATACCGTCTCTCTATTCTTACATTGCCACATAGGAGCTATAGGTATTTCTCTGGGGAAGACTATAGTTTTGCAGACAAACACATAGTCCTCAGTCTATGTCATGGTGCCTTCACATGTTCTTAACCAGCACACAAAGCAGCTTATGTACAAGAGCTCACAATGCCCAACCATTTCATCTTTCCTCTGGGTCTTTGGCTCAAAGTATTGACCATGAGATTTCTGTTTGAATGTCAATATATCAAAAGTAGGTTTGTAACTTACAGATTCACACCTGAGCAACACATGAACAGCATATTCAAAATTGCTATAGCACAGGCATTGTCTCCAGAATTTGATGCAGTTTGGTGTAGTGTTTAAGTGTGCAGACTCTTATCTGGGAGAACCAGGTTTGATTCCCCTTTCCTCCACTTGCAGCTGCTGGAATGGCCTTGGGTTAGCCATGGCATTCGCAAGAGTTGTCCTTGAAAGGGCAGCTGCTGTGAGAGCTTTCTCAGCCCCACCCACCTCACGGGGTGTCTGTTGTGGGGGAAGAAGATATAGGAGATTGTGAGGCGCTCTGAGTCTCTGATTCTACTTCTTCTTCTGTTAGTTATTAGAGACTGTTGAATAAACAAAATATTGCAAGAGTGCTAATCTTTTAAGCATGCTTTAAGTTTTAAAAAACATCTTTAATTGTGCTTGTCTGTGTTCTTTATAAAGTTTATGTCTCTGCTACCTGTCATTACATTTTATGACATACCTGGCCCTTCCGACAAGGTCTCATTTATGTCGCATCTGGCCCTCCTAACAAATGAGTTCGACATCCCTGCTCTACAGGGTTTCTGTGAGTAGGCTGTGACTTGATTGTACTTCCCACCGCCAGAGATAATCATGTATGGCACTCCTTGGAGAAAAGGGAGGGCCATAAAATGGGGGGGGGGCTCCCCTGTTGCTGAGGATGACTTGTCTGTAAAGCAAGTCATCAGTATAATTATTTGTATTGACATACTCAAAATAGGGATATTGGCTGTATATCTCATTATATATGCTTTACCCATTTTCACTATATTTTATTGTATTCCTTTTTCCTGTGGCAAACTAGAATTATTTTTACATGTTAAAAAGTAAATTAGGTGGACAAGAACATCACTATCCAATGTATTTCTCTTTTAGCTGTATTGACACACTCAAACAGGGACTTTGGTTGCTTATCCCGTTACATATATTGAACCCATCTCCCATTGTTGTTGACAGACAATCTCACATTTTGACATACTACTGTTTTGTTGCTTTCGCATGCTCCTGCTACTCAGATCAAAGGTTTGCTCCATTTGTTAATTCTACTATTCTGTCATTGTACCCTTTTACATTCTAAACCACTGCCTACCAGATAATTTTACTTCACTGTCATTGGTTCTTAAATCTGTACCATGTTGCATTCTGGGCCACTGCCTACCAGCTATGTATGGCTCTGCTCAGCTATGTATGGCTTTGCTCACTGTGCTGGATTCCTCGTCTGATGAAGTGTGCTTAAGAGCACACGAAAGCTTATGTTCTAAATAAAACTTGGTTGGTCTTAAAGGTGCAGCTTGACACCTGCTTTGTTCAACTGCCCGCTTGGATTTGTCTGTGGAGCTGTCTGCTGAGTGGAGGGAGGGGCGCCAAGTGCTGGCATTCAGCTCCCGCTGTTAACCACGAATGCTGTCCTTCGGTGCTCTTAAAATTGCAGCTATCAAATGGATTTAGTCATCTCTTTTCATCATCTTGGAAAGAAATTTCATTGTCTTTAAAGGTCAGCCCTATACAGCAATAATCTTCAGCCCCAAATGAAATTAATAAAAGCAAAAAAGTGACTTTTGTAGTTATATGAGAACTTTTTTAAAAGTAAAAAGATATTGCAGCAAATTATTTTAGATGTGACAGTGATTGCATTTAGACTCCCCAGGCTTATAACCCCCCCCCCCCCCAAGACTGCTCAATAATTGCATGATCCAGCACTGAGAGTCTATAAACATCCCCATGATTTCCCCCTCCCCTCCCCTTTACTGGGCACTGCAAATTGATCACTAATTGCCTTTGATGTGATGCGCTGCCGGAGCCTTCTTGCTTCCCTCTCCTGGGGGGGGGGTGGTGGTGGTGGTCAGGCCTTTGGCCTCCGTGTGACTCCCAAATGAGATTTGTCAGTCAGGCGTGGCAAAATCAAATCTCGTCCCCAGCAAAAGAAGAAAGCTGGCTGGAAAATGATCTGATTTTCCGATTTCATGGCCAAGGTTACCCTGGGAAGTGCTGCAAGGGACATTGAAAGACCATAGCGAAGGTGACTTGCCCTACCCAGCCCTCATCGTGGGGCAACCAGGCGGAAAGCGACTGCTTGACAATTTTACAGTTGCTAAGTGTGGAAACTAGTGCAAGCCGAAGCCTGTGGCAGAGGCGATGTGTGGCAACAGGCTCAAAGCGCTGGAACCACCGATGTCCTTCGTGGCCCTTGGAACCAGAAATGGGAATGGTCCTGGCTTCTAAATGGGCTGTTCTGAGATGAGGCCGAGGGCATCGGGGAAGGGGGGGGGAGAGTTCATTTATTTATTGTTTAAGCTGTGGATGCAACAGTTAAAGCAATTAAAATGTAATATTATGAATTTGATAGTTACAAATTGTTTTCAAAATAGTTCATAGCTTTTTTATTGGGACAGAGGAGCCCTTTTTAAGAGTATTTGGAGAGTGCACTTCTTAGTAATTGGAAAATAATGAGTGCAAAATTGAGTGATTTTATTTACATCAGGTCAGATTTTTCTTTAACTTTTCCTGAAGCTCAGCTGTGAGAAGAACAAAAACTTTGACTTGTTTCCAGTGGGCTCTCTAACCTGAAGGCAAATGGATTTTTCAAGGTTTTTCCATCTAAAGAATAAAAGATTGTCCTCTGGCAATTAACAGAGACTTAATCTGGGTTTTCAAAAACCTGTTTTGCTCTAGTGTGTTTTGGTATTGTTGTCGTCTTTCATCTTTAAGATGTGTGAACAGAAAATTCATTTCCCTTCAGAAGCTAAAAGCCAGTCGGAAAAAGACCTGGAGGGGGTCATGTCTCAGGGGTGGAACATTGGCTTGGCATGCAGAAGGTCCCAGGTTTGATCTCCAGCAGCTCCAGGTAAAAGGTGGGGGACATGAAAGACCTCAGCCTGAGACCCTGGAGAGCCGCTGCCAGTCTGAGGAGACAATGCTGACCTTTGTGGCCCAAGGGGCTGATTCAGTAGAAGGCTGCTTCATATGTTCATGTACGACCTTTGAGGTGTCTTTGCCACTAGCAGATTCTTGGGGATGTGCAAGACGGTGATGGAGAGAGTCTGAGGCTGGGTCCAGACCAATAGCTTGGGGTGCACGGAAGGCGTCCTAAACCGGGCTGTCTCAAAATGGAGTGGTGGAAGCCCGTCCACATGCTCCCCTACAAAGCACCTGTATCCCACACAGGGCACACTTCAGTGTGGTCAGCTGACTCTCCTGCACCATCCCCGTAGCTTGGTTTGGGTCCCCCCCCATTCATTTATTGGTAATGCGCATGTGCACCCATGCACCTATGTGCTTGGAAGCAATGTATTTTTTAAAAAGCCGGAAGCAGCTTGGGGCAGCCTGGCAGGTTTATACTGCCAATGCGCTTCACATGCACACTCCAACATTCAGACGCCCGCTGAGGCGGATGCTGTGCTACCACTTCGGAAGTGGTAGCTTTTTGAACTGCATCTGAGACGCCAAAGGACAGGGAGCAGGATGGGCAGCAGATGTGTGTGCTTGGACTTGGCTTTTTGATCCGCCTGGGTCCTGTCCCTGCATTGGCTTTAAATGCCACTCTGGATGCAGCCTGGCTGGCTTTTATCAGCCTTCACTGCAGCCACAAGGTGCTCTGAATGAGTTTGGAGGCAAGGGCTTTTCTCCAGAGGTATCAGAGGAGGTGAGTAGAACAGTTTGGGGAATGTGTGCAGGAGGTAAACAGTGGCCCCCCTCCCCACGTAGAATAAATTTGAAGCTGCCTGTGACTGTATTTAAAAAGACAGTAACATCTGCAGTTGCATCTAGTTTTGTCCCGTTCCCCCCAGGGACAGTGAAGTTATTGTGGGGCAAAGATCATGGTGGTCCCTCCTGACGGAGAGCTGGCAGGCCTGTTCTGTGGGGCCAGGAGACCTCCGCCTACTACAGAGATCAGCTCCCCCGGAGAAAACATGGCAGTTATGCAGGCCTCGGTGTCAAAGTGACAAACCAGAAAAATCACCAAAGAAAAACGTAAAAAAAAAAATAAATCACAATTATTTACCAAAGTTCATTAAAGTGAAGAATACTCAATTACGTATACAAAATTTCCAGTACAATAACATAATCTAATACAATTCAACAATAATTCCTGTCCATTTACAATAGCCACTCTTCCAGGACTACAGATCGATGCTTTCTCTTTAAAAAACTTTAAGTCTTATATTCCAAGAACACAGCAAGGGAGCTAATCCAAAACCACCTTCTCTTGCTCCCGTATAAAGACTCAAGTACTTGTCGCTATCTAAATAAGATCCACTTTCTATGAAGTGGTGTGGAGCGCTGATGAACAGATGACCTAGTGTTACAGTTGATCTCCAGACTGCAGAGATCAGGTCCCCTGGAGAAAATGGCTGCTTTGGGGGGGTGGGCTCCATGGCTGTGTGCCCCACTGAAGCCCCTGCACTCTCCAGGCTCCACCCCTACATCTCCAGGATTCTCCCAACCTTGAGTTGGCATCCTTAAGGTTCCTCTACTCATTGGAGGCAGTTCACACATGCAGTGGTGTGTCATTCTGGGTCAGAACATGCCTGCAAGAAGCTCTAGCTCAATGTTTTGTCAGTCCCCTTTTGAAAATGCAGGGACAAATACTTCTGGAATGTCAGCCATTCCTTGCTTCTCATTGCTTTTCAACTCTGCATTTCCTTTCCTCTGTGGAAGTTACGTTGGATGTGTGGAAGAAGACCTTGCACTCACCTGATCTGAGAGACCACACGGCAGCGGTGGGTCTTCAAGGGGACAGGCTGCCTTTGCGTACACATCTTTGCAATATGGGGGGAGGGAGGCTCCTTCTGAAATCCCAGCAGCCTCTGAAACAGCCAGCTGTCAGCTCAGCAATGTTAGTCCATTGTTGCAGAACGATGGGCCTAAGGCCCTTCTATTTGCACAATGCTGGACAGTTGATCCTCCTATGTATATATATATGTATACACACACCACACACACCAACATTTCTGTGAGCTGGTAACATTTGCTGCCCTCTTTGCAAGGCTAAACTAGTTCTATGTAGTGGTCATCAAAGTGTTTCCCTCACAATAGTCTGTGAATGTCCAGTTTACAGCCATCATATTAGAACACATGCTTTTTTTGAGTGAGAGAGTTCTGAATCAGCTTGTGCTGTAAAGTGAGACGGTGAATGAGTTTGCATAGAATGTGCATTTAGCTGAGGTCTATTTTTAGTCCACTCACAGACACTAATTGCAGCTCAAAGAGAGCTGCGGAAATGGCCCAGATAGGTGATTTTTTTTGGGAGGGGGAAACCTTCAGTTGGGGTGCTCTAGCAGCTCAGAAACACATAAGCCCCCATCTTGGGGAGCCCCAAAGTTGCCCTGAACAACCTCTGGAAATAATTTCAGTTCTGCAGCCAGTGGCTTGCTGCCAGGCTCTGTATGGGCTCTCTGCCAGCTAGTCCTATTTCTTGCTTCTTTAGAAGTTACAGTGAACACACACACACACACACACATGGCCCAAAGGTCTGGATGACGCTTCCACCTTAGACCCATACCAGTCCAGCTTCCGCCCGGGCCATGGGACGGAGACAGTTCTGGTCGCCCTCATAGATGACCTCCGGCGACATCTGGATCGAGGCAGCTCGGCAGTACTGCTGTTGTTAGACCTGTCGGCAGCGTTCGATATGGTCGACCACCGGCTGCTGACCTGCCGCCTCGCCGATGCAGGAGTTCGGGGGCTAGCCTTACAGTGGCTCTCCTCCTTCCTTGAAGATCGGAGTGGCGATTGGAGGAGAGCTGTCCCAGAGACACCCACTTAATTGTGGGGTGCCTCAGGGGGCAGTTCTCTCCCCGATGTTATTTAACATCTACATGCGCCCCCTTGCCCAGATTGCCCGTAAGTATGGGCTGGGTTGCCACCAGTACGCTGATGACAACCAGCTTTATCTATTGATGGACGGCCGGACTGACGATGTCCCTATAAATCTGGACCGGGTGTTGCAAGCCGTGGCGGACTGGCTCAGGCTGAGTGGGCTGAAGCTGAATCCAGCGAAGACCGAGGTCCTTTGTGTAGGTCGCAGCGGGCCGGGAGGGGAGATCTCCCTACCAACCTTTGACGGTGCGTCACTGATTCCAGTGCGCAGGGTCAAGAGTTTGGGAGTGCTACTGGAGCCTTCCCTGACAATGGAGGCCCAGATAGCTGCCATCTTCCATCTTAGGAGGGCGAGGCAGTTGGCCCCCTTCCTGGAACGTAGAGACCTGGCAACTGTGATCCATGCAACGGTCACCTCGAGGCTAGACTACTGTAATGCCCTCTACATGGGGCTGCCCTTATACTGAATGCGGAAACTGCAGCTAGTGCAGAATGCAGCGGCCAGGCTATTAGTGGGACTGCCTCGGTGGGAACATGTGCAGCCTAGGCTGCGGGACCTGCACTGGCTGCCGATTGTGTACTGAGTTCGCTATAAGGTGCTGGTTATTACCTTTAAAGCCCTATATGGTCGAGGACCTGCCTACCTTAGGGACCGCCTCTCCCCATATGTCCCTCAGAGAGCACTGAGATCTAGTTCTCAAAACCTTTTAAAAGTCCCTGGACCAAGAGAGGTTAGATTGAAATCAACAAGGGAGCAAGCCTTCTCAACAATGGCTCCCCAATGGTGGAATCAACTACCAGAAGAGGTGCGAGCCCTGCGAGACCTAAATCAGTTTCGCAGGGCCTGTAAAACTGCCCTCTTTCAGCTTGCATTAAGATGAAACCCGGGAAATGACATCTAGCCTTCCTACATATAGTTGAACTGTAGCACTGAAATGTATAATTCACAATGGTTTAACTGTCTATTTAATTTTAACTTAACTTATGAATGTAATTTTATTTGTTTTAATTGCTTAATTGTTGTTGTAATATCGTATTTTACTATCATGATATATACCGTGTCGTGTTAGCCACCCTGAGCCTGCCTTCGGCGGGGGAGGGCGGGATACAAAAATAATTTATTATTATTATTATTATTATTATTATTATTATTATTATTATTATTATTGTGTCCACTGCTTCTGGGATCACATAGAGTTGTGCTTGGGTCATGATCAGATATCCCACAATGCCCAGAAATGCCTGTGCTTGGTCTTTGTGGTGGAGGTAGGAATTGGGTTGCCATCCTCCAGGTTGGGGTGGGCTGGAGATCTCCAGGTGACAGGGATCAGTTTCCTTGGAGAAAACGGCCTCTTTGGAGTGTGGGCTCTCTGGCATTATCCCCCGCTGAGCTTCTGTCCCTCTCCAAACCCTTCCCTGTCCAGGCTCCGCTCCCAAAATGTCCAGGTATTTCCAAGCCAGAGCCAGCAGCCTTGGCTGCAGGAGGCAAAGAGGCAGACCTAGT
Organism: Heteronotia binoei; assembly: GCF_032191835.1. Lineage (NCBI taxonomy): Eukaryota > Metazoa > Chordata > Lepidosauria > Squamata > Gekkonidae > Heteronotia > Heteronotia binoei. The sequence continues at coordinate 102,715,531 of NC_083232.1, read as the reverse complement.
TGTGTCGACAAGTGTCTCTGATTGGTTATCTCCTGGCAGTTTCAAAGGGGAAGGACTGCTCCAATGGCTCCTTGGCACAGACTGAACAAATGGACTGGCATGCTGCTCTTTGGCATGGATGCAGGTGGCTTGCATGTTCCTGGCATAGAAGCGTGCCTCTCTGCTCCTGTACCGAATGGCGGCCAGTTTACCAGCAATTCAGGCTATGCATCTCTGCTCTTTTTCCTGTCTCTGTACCCCAGAACTACGCATTTAGATGGGGAAAGGGAACTGATCCACTTTTGATTTCTGCTTGGATGGGATGGAATCATAGAATCATAGAGTTGGAAGGGACCTCTAGGGTCATCTAGCCCAACCCGCTGCACAATGCAGGAAACTCACAAACATGGATGGGGAGACTCTCTGGCATCCTGATGGCAAGTTGCTGTTTGGCAGCAGATCGATAAGCTGTGCAGTGATGGCTTGACTCTCACACTCCTTGTGCCCAGATGCATCCACACGCATTCATGATCATTTGCAAAAAATAACCCTCTTGTTTTGGAGAGCAGAGCAGAAACAGCTTCTGCTGTTTTCTTGAGAACCCTTTTGTCTCTTTGGTAAACTTCTCCCCGGACGTTGTCTGCCATGCGCCCTGGCATGAGAGTCATCCTCAAGGGGCAGCTTCTGAGTGCCCCTGAAGCCCAAAGCCTTGGTGGGCGAGGATCTGCTGCCCCCTGTGTGGCAGCCTTCTGCCTTGGGGTGCTGCTGGGATCTGGGCCAGATGTCACTGCTGCCCAGAAGGAAAGGGCCAGCGAACAAGCCGGTTGCTTTGGTGGTTCTTGGGTGCTGCCTGCCCACAGGCTTGTTTGCCAGTTCTCTGGGTAAACCGACTCCCCTGCAAGCAGTGGCCAAAGTAAGCCTCTTTTGGAAGTGCCCGCCAGAAAGGGTCTTTCCCTCTGTCAGTTTTCCAACCTGTCAAAATCATCCTGTCTCTGTCTTCTACCATACTTGATACCCTTCCCAATCTGCAGATTTAATAAGTATCCCCTCTTTTCCTTCATCATTTATGATGTGGAACAAAACAGACCCCAGGGCAGATCCTTGACGCGCTCTGCTTGTCACTCCTCCAAGAGGATGAGGAACCATTCACAAGCACTCTTTGGGTGCGTTCTGTCAACTAGTTACAGATCCACCTAATGGTAACAGGATCCAAACCACGTTTTACCCCATGGCGCAGAGTTGTAAAACTGTAGTACTGAGGTCTGAACTCTCTGCTCACGACCTGAGTTCGATTCCAGTGGAAGCTGATAAAATGAGTACCCAGCTTGCTGGGGGGAAAGTGTAGAAACCACCCCGTAAAAAAGTCTGCCATGAAAATGTTATGGTGCTACGTCACCCCAGAGTCGAAAATGACTGGTGCTTGCACAGGGGACCTTTCCTTTTCTTTTCCCCACAAGAACAGTATGTGGAACCTTATCAAAAGCCTTACTGAAAAGATAAACAATGTCTACAACATTCCCCTGATCCAGCAAGGTAGTCACTTTCTCAAAAAAAGAGATCAGGTTAGTCTGGCATGACTTGTTCTTGAGAAACCCATGCTGGCTCTTAGTAATCACAGCCATCTTTTCTAATTGCTTAAGAACTGACGAATGATTTATTCTAAAACCTTCCCAGGTGTACACGTCAAGCTGACAGGCCAGTAGTTACTTGGATCCTATTTTTTCCTCTTCTTGAAGATGGGGCCAACATTTGCCCACCTCCAGTCGTCCAGCACCTCAGCTGTTCTCCAGCTCTCTAAAGCTAGTTTTGCTAGTCTCTAAGGTGCCACTGGACTCAAAACTAGTTGTTTTGTAATTGACTGTAATTTTATAAAAAGGTGGTGCACATATGGCTCTTAAAAATGCGCCCCAATATGAACGTGCGCTTCTGTTGCCAGAATGTTGATTTTATTTATTTATTTTTGCGATTTTTATCCTGCTGTCCTCCACAAGCAGGCTCAGGGTGGGTCACAACAGGTGGAGAAGACCATTAAAATAATACAAAATATATACATTAAATGCAAAAAACATGATGGTGAGCTAAAAAGAACAGAACTCCATGATGTAAGCTAAAAACATGCCCAAGCACCGGTACATTGCGAAGTGGACAAAACATCAATTGATGGACAACTGAATAAATGCACATCAAAACAGTCTAAGCGGTTTGAGCCAGGGAGGCCAATGTGGTTTGACAACCCTGGCCTCAACTGTTAAGGCCTGAGTGAACAACTCCATCTTATAGGCCCTGTAGAACTGTAATAAGTCCCACAGGGCCCTGATCTCACTAGAGAGGGCATTCCACCAGGCTGGAGCTAGAGCCGAAAAGTCTGTGGCCCTGGTTGAGGCCACATGGATGTCTTTTGGGCCCTGGAAGATTACTGGAAGATTTTGTTCAGCTGAGCCTAAGGCTCTTTGAGGGACATATGGGGAGAGATGGTCTCTCAGATATGCTGGCCCTAGACCACACAGGGCTTTGAAGATTAATACCATACTTTGAATTTGATCTGGTACTCAACTGGGAATCAGTGCAGCCAGTGAAGCACTGGATGGATATGTGCCCGCAAGAGCATCCAAGTCCGGAGATGCGCCACTGCATTTTGAACCAGCTGAAGTTTCTGGGTCAGATTCAAGGGCAGCTGCGTATAGAGTGTGTTACAGTAATCTAATTTGGATGTTACTGTTGTGCAAGGTCAATGGCATGAGGTCAGAGATAGCAGACCAGCTGCCTGACCAGCCAAAGATGATAAAAGGCTGACCTGGCAATATTTGTGACCTGGGTCTCCATTGACCATTGAACATTCACTTGCCATGCTAAGTGCTGAGTCAGATAGAAGTTAAGTCAAGGTCCTTTTACAGGTGAGGAGCCAGTTGTGGCTTATCTTTAAGCATGGCTTCTGTCTTTGCCTTTAAAGAGGCTGCAGATGTCCCCAGGAGGACCTCCTTCCCAACATGGGATGATAGAATGTCCCAAGTAACTTAACCTCATTAGGGTTTGTAGAATCTTTCAGGATCAAGTGCCGTATTCTACTGGAGAAAGTTTTCCTTCCAGACGTTTCGTTCTCAGCTGCGGAGAACATCCTCAGTGGCGTTGCAGCCGGAGCAGGCGCTCAGACCTTCTTGGCTGCTGTGCATTGTCTACTGCTGTCTGTCGCTAGCAGTAGGTAGCTTCTGGGCATGGTTAGAGAGAATCTCACTCATTCTGTTGATCCAGTGTGTAGAAGGAAAGAGGAGAGGGCTTCATACTGACCCTTTTTCCTTTTGGGAAGATAGTTAGCAGATATTGTGGGCAGAAGGGTGACAGTAAATAGTTTGACTCCGTGTCTGATTTTTATAGCCCCTTGACAGGATTTGACAAGGCATGCTGTAATTGACAGGAACTGTGACAGAAATGTGAGCTCATGCAGAGGCACTGTCTAAAAGGGTACAGCCAACTTTCTGTCCTTAAGAACTCTGCATATCAAAATGTTTACATATTCAAAGCAATACAGTTGATCCCACTCTCTCTCTCTCTCTCTTTATCATGAAATACCTACACCCCTGCATGTGCGTCTCTTCTTGTCTCCCTGCTGATTTATGCTCTTGGATTCTCACCTCTCCTACCCTTTCCCATTCTTATGCTCAAGTTTGTATCTTCATTTCTATTTCAAGGTCATGGGAGTGCTTTCATAAGCAGCAGTTGTGCCTGCAGCCACAGTGAAGGGCTGCTATAACAGGTTTGCTTGGAAATGTCTCTCCCTCGTGTGCTGTCCGGTCTGTATTTCCAGTGGGGCTTGAATTATGAGCCCCAGAACTTGGGCATCGTCTTCTTACTTGTTGTCTCACTAGGGCAGGTGGTTGGAGGTGAGAACTGGAGGGAGAGCCCGTGGCTCAGGGGCGGAGCATCTGATCGGTGTGCAGAAGGTTCCAGGTTCAGTCTGCTGTTAAAAAAGAGCCAGGCAGCAGGTGGTGTGACAGACCTCCGCTTGAGATCCCGGAGAGCCTCTGCCAGTCCGGAAAGACAGTAGTGACCTTGATGATTCGGTCTTAGGCAGCTTCATGTGTTCAAACTGTAGGCCAATGTTTGGGCCTTTCCATTGAGGAGTCAGTGGTCAGAACCCATCATCTACCCCAGATGAAATGCAATCACTTGCCCTGGTGTCAGGCCGAGCAGTGAGTCACTAGGGGAGGGTTTTTTTAAAAGCTGCTGATCCATGTTCTGCTGGATTTTTCTTCGCTGCCTGCTTAGCTTGCCTACTGCTAGCATTCTCTCTCTTTTTCCTTTCCCCCCATCCTGGGCGCTTCTTTCCTCTTGAAGTGCAATGTACTGATTCTACCTGGCTAAAATTCACCATATCATCTGAATGCCATATGATTGGCAAGTGTTCATTTCAGAGTTGAGTGTGCTTCCCTCCTATTCTCCTCTACACCTTTGAGAGATGTTCAAGGCTAGGCAGCTGCCTGTCATGTCTCTATCTATCCCCGGGTCATGTGGGGCTCATCCAGCACAGGCATCAAATACCTGCACCAGTGCCCACAAACCAAAGTGACAGGACAGAGTCACAAACAGAGCATTTGAAGGAGCCCTTGTGAGACGGACCAGTGGTCTGTCTAGCCTGGTACCCCCTTTCACACAGTGACCAATTAGAGATTTAAAATTTCCAAAAATGTTGCAACCATGGTGGAAAAGTATTACTGAACAGTTTTTAGAGGAAATTGATATGCAACACTTAATCTGATCAAATCCAACACTGTTTTTCAGTTTTAACGATATAAAAAGCTTCATTATAATTTATTAGCATATAGCATCATACTGATTCACAGATTTATGTAATTTAAAAATATAGCATTCCTCAGTTTTCTATAAGCAAACTTGCGAACCATCCATTACTCGAGAGGGAGCTTTAGCAGCTGCACCAAATGTCCCCTGAGCAATGTTAATTTTTGCTATCTGGGAAACAGAAAAAGTGCTAGGTGAAATTAGAAAGTGAATTTTGTAGTAAACAAAAATATTCCTTGGATGAAAATAGTGTTGTGTAGAACATACTTATATATATCAAACTTTATATCATTGATGACAAATTGTTCAGTATTTTTAAACACATTGTAGTACATCAAATGTTGCCAAAATGATTCACAATAAATGTGTGTATGTATTTTATATATACAAATGATATTGTATATATAGAAATTATCATTATTTAATACTGGGAGGTTGTCCCGTGGCGCAGAGTGGTAAAGCTGCAGTATTGCAGTCGGAGCCCTCTGCTCACGACCTGAGTTTGATCCCAGTGGAAGCTGGTTCAGGTAGCTGGCTCCAGGTTGACTCAACCTTCCATCCTTCTGAGGTCGGTAAAATGTGTACCCAGCTTGCTGGGGGGAAAGTGTAGATGACTGGGGAAGGCAGTGGCAAACCACCCCATAAAAAGTCTGCCGTGAAAACATCACCCCAGAGTCGGAAACGACTGGTGCTTGCACAGGGAACTACCTTTACCTTTACCTTTTTAGATTGTCTTACATAAACACCATGCTATTCTTTTTAAGTAAAAACTTGTCTTCTGCTTATTCAGTTTGGTGTAGTGGTTAATTGTGTGGACTCTTATCTGGGAGAACCAGGTTTGATTCCCCACTCCTCCACTTGCACCTGCTGGAATGGCCTTGGGTCAGCCATAGCTCTGGCAGAGGTTGTCCTTGAAAGGGCAGCTACTGTGAGAGCTCTCAGCCCCACCTACCTCACAGGGTGTCTGTTGTGGGGGGAGAAGACATGGGAGATTGTAAGCTGCTCTGAGTCTCTGATTCAGAGGGAAGGGTGGGGTATAAATCTGCAATTCTTCTTATTTTCTATTCCAAAAGAGAGAAAATCCACCCCCCCTAAAAAAAATGTTCCATTTATGATATAAAGAATATTAGAAAAGATCTTTGGAGAGGGAGTAATCTCCCCCACCCTGTTGCATTTTATATTTATTCCTCCACCCTTTTATGTTTCTAATAACAATGGATTTTAGGTTTCCAGTTGATCGGTTGCTTAATCCATATATTGATTTTCCCAGGCAGGGGAATGAGGTTTTAAATACCTTTAGCAAGGAGATTTGTTTCAACAGAGTGGCAGCCTGGATTTATTATGCATTTGGTGTTAAAAAGCCAACACCTGAAGCCCAGGAGGACGAGGCCTGGATCTGCTCTCCCAGTTGCTGGGGACATGTGCGGGTTAGGCCTGCTTTCCTGAACCCACAGGGGGCTGTACCTACTTGAGAATTCAGAAAGTACATACTATATTTCTTGTTAGAGATCCTGATTGCCTGGCCACCCAATCAGAGGCCGCTAACAAAAGACGGTTGATGACTGTCATTCAACCAGGGGATTGATTGAAGGCCCCTGGCAGTGATAAATTGCCTGTCCTGTCAGCTGTGGCCAGGGTTAGAACAGGGCAATTGTTTGCCTGAAGCAATGCGAAGCCCGCTCACGTCTGCCTTCAGTGCCTGATGGGAAGTGTATTGTGTTACCTTCAAAGCACAATGGAGCTGAAGGGGGGGGGGGGGGCGGGCAGCTACAGGATTTGCAGAAGGGAGCTTTGTAAAACAGGGAAGAATGATCACTTTTTGAAATTTCCAATCTAGACCTTAATCAGCATTTGCAATCTGAAAGCACTAAGGATTGACGTCCTTCATTCCTCTCCAAATAAAAAACCCTAATAAAATAATCCAAAAATGGAGGAAAAAAAACGTTCCCCAAAGAGCCTATAGACTGTCATGCTGGGACAAATGGAAGGCAGCAGGAAGACATGAAATGGGCAAAGTCCTTCAAGGAATCCACGAGGACCAGACTGAGGCTGTTAATGAGAGGAGTCCATTGGGTTGCCATAAGCTGGAAGTGACACAGTGAAGCCCTTCAACTGACCCTCAGCGGGAATGACACTTAAAAGGCGGGGTGACTGCTGAGTTTGCCCACCACTGGTTCCCCTTCGCTCTCTTTCGCTCTTGGTGCTTTACAGTTACGTTTTCCTAGTTCCTTGTCCTAAAAATATATATTGGCTTTTGGGCTGCCACAGGAATCCAGGTGTTCACTTTGGATCTTTATGCCATTGAAAGCATCCAGAACACAACTGATTTACTGAGCATGCTCCCCCAGGTAGCTGAGACAGTGGAGCCAGAAAGTTGGGGGAAAATGGCATTTGTTTACTTCATTTATACTTCCGTTTTCTCCCCAATGAGGACCCAGGGTGGATTTCAGTATTTCTGTCCCCTCCATTTTACCCCACAACAACCCCATGATTAGGTTAGGCTGAGGGGATATGACTGGCCCAGGGTCACTGTCATGATCCTGGGCCTAGTGAGGTCTACAGTTTCCAGTAAAGCCTACCTAGGAGTTACTACAGAAAGCCTACATTTCTGAGGATCCCTTCTGTCCCTCTGATTGGGTGGCAAAGTTTTGGAGGGAAACTAGCCCAGAGTGGAGTGGGACCTGGGAGGAGAGCATAAAAGGGTCAAGCACAGACAGGGTGTGTTCTTTCCTGAAGAGGCTGCAGGCAGGGAGGTTCTCTGTCTGAAGAGGCTGCAGACAGAGAAGGAGTGCTCCCTGGAACAGGCAGTGGGAAGAGATCCCTCACCCAAGGGAGGTGGTGAGTTTGGTGATGTTTATTTGCACCCACCTTTACTGTATATAAGCAGCCCCATGGTGCAGAGTGTTAAAGCTGCAGTACTGCAGTCCTAAGCTCTGCTCACAACCTGAGTTTGATCCCAGCGGAAGCTGGTTTCAGGTAGCCGACTCAGGTTGACTCAGCCTTCCATCCTTCCGAGGTCGGTAAAATGAGTACCCAGCTTGCTGGGGGGAAAGTGTAGATGACTGGGGAAGGCAGTGGCAAACCACCCCATAAAAAGTCTGCCGTGAAATAGTTGTAACTATCACCCCAGAGTCAGAAATGACTGGTGCTTGCACAGGGGACCTTTCCTTACTGTAGATATATTTCACTGTTTTTACCCACTTATTATTTGAGCACTGTAAATAAATTGTTATACTGCTTGGCTCCTCATGCCTCCTTGGTCACAATTAAGAGGTATTTACTGATAAGGAAGACAAGGGTGGTTGGGTGCTCTGGGCCCTCCATGCAGACCCTTACCAGAGCGGGGGCATCCAGTAGAAGGCCCTCCAAGGCCCCTGCTGTATGACAGTCACCCAGCAAACTTCCATGGCAGAGTGGGGATTCAAAGATGAGGCTTCCAAATCCTTGTCCAACACTCCAACCACAGCTCCATGGGAAGGGGGGCACATCCTTAACTACCATTGTGAAGAAATGATTTTTTTCCCCCTTGGAGGTTTGAAATGACCAAAACCATCTCTCTGAGTTTTAGAAGCCCCCCCCCCCCAGTACAGAACAGGCATGAAGAAGGGGGAGGAAGTCAGTTCAGTTGCTTTCCAAACTTACCTCAGCCTACCTTCATACAAACGCTAATAGGTCTAGACAGTGGGATGGTCAAACTCTCCTCCCATCCAAGTTTAGTCCAGTGGCACCTTTAAGACTAGAACAGATTTTGAGTCCAGTGGCATCTCTAAGACAAGGTGTCACTGGACTCAAACGTTGTTCTACTGCTTCAGACCAACATGGCTGCCCATCTGGATCTAGTATTCCCTGAGCCACTGGCTAACATGGAGGAATGTCTTTAGCTTGGGGTGGGGGCACCAAAGAAGAACATGCTTACATGCATGTGAACACACAGAGTCCCGGGGCTATGATGGGTGACTTCACAGTGTGATTCCATACCTACAGCTTGATGTGGTGTGGGCAACGGTATAGCAGAGCTTCGAGGACTGTGAGCAGGAGCAGAAGGACAGCTGCAGTAGCAGGGATTGGTCCTGCTCTGTGCGGTGGAGCTTGGTAGGAAAACTGGTGACCATAAGGAGAAGCCAGATTGCCCAGGCTCCACCTCTGGATGCCAGAAGGAAGCCCATGGTTGCCATTTCGCACGAGAGAGTCTCCATTCTTCCTCCCACCCAGGCAGGGATGACTTGGCATTTTCAAGGCATTATTCTGTTCCTTCTCAATTTTGAATGCATCAGCAATACAACAGCCAGCTTCCCTGCACTTTCTTCAAGGCTGTTTGGCAGTCAGAAATTTGCAGTGGCGTCTTTCCCAGCCACATGTTCTGAAACCTGTAAGGATGCTTAAGATATCTTAAAGCCAATTTGGTGTAGTGGTTAAGGGAAAAGACTCTTATCTGGGAGAACTGGGTATGATTCCCCACTCCTCCACATGCAGCTCCTGGAGTGATCTTGGTTCTCAGAGCTGTTCTGCTCAAGAGCTCTTTGAGTCAGAGCTTTCTCAGCCCCACCTACCTCAGAGGGTGTCTGGTGTGGGAAGGGGAAGGGAAAGGAGATTGTAAACCCCTCTAAGATTCCAAGTGAAGGGTGGGGTATACATCCAACCTCCTCCTCCTCTGTGCTTTCCACTTCTTCCCATTCCCATTGCAGCCCCCCCCCCACCCTTTCATCACTGCACTGTCTAAGAAACATATGGGGGGGGCTCACTGGGCTGCAGGGGAAGAGGGCTTTGATGGAAACCAGGCCCTCATAAACCTTCAGAACATAAAGGACTACATTTCTCTTTAGTCTAATGGCTTTTAGCTAGGGCCCAAGCAAAAGACCTCACCTTGGCTAGGGTGATGAGTAAAAGGCACTGGTCCTGTGGACAATGGGGCAGGGACTAAGTATTTGTTGTCTCCTGCTGCAGAATGCAGATTTCCACAGTTGATCAGTTGGTTCATTCAGGACCTTGGACAGCGGTCCAGTTGCTCTGCTGTCGAATTAACCTCGGTGTGAATTTGAATTGTGCTTCCTGTTATGCTCCAAGCAGAGCATATAGAGAAATGGCTGTAGAGCTGTGGCCTCTTAGGACACTGTTGTCTGTACAGTAGTAACCCCCATCAGTAGACAACTAAAAAGTTTTATACATATTCAAATGTTTTCCTTTTAGCACTTATTTTGAAGCATTTTTCTACCCACATATATCTTAGGTGAAGTAAATATTATCCAATTTATTAAGAGGGCTCATTCGGTTGTCATCAAGGGCTGTATCTCTCCAGAGCACTTCAGAATGCTTCCCTGGATCAGAGTTTTCTTAATAAACTCATTTTTAAAAACCCCAATAGCAACATGCATATATCGCTAGGGTTGTTTTCTACCTCAAGAGCTTTTTTGTTTCCAGAAAGCAAAATGTAAGTCCTCACTAGCAGCACTTTGGGGATGTTCCTTCAGAGTGTCGTTTCGGTTGTCTGAAATAACATAGCATTGTAAAAAAAAAAAAAACTGGTTTGAATTATTCAATATGCTAAAGAGAAGGGGTGGATCTATGCAGCAGAAACATTCTGCCTCATGTCAGAGGACGTTTTGAAGTTCTGGATGTTTTAGCGGACAATATCTACCACCTCCAGGGCTTTTTTAATTTATTTTTTTAAAAGCAGAAATGCACAGGAATGGCATTCTGGCTGGCTTGGCATCGGGGTGTGTGGTCTAATATGCAAATGAGCTCATTCTGGGCTGTGCGAAACAACAGTGATGTCAGGGGAGTGGCCTAATATGTAGATGGGTTCCTGCTGGGCTTTTTCTACAAAAAAAGGCCCTGGCTACCTCAAATATTTCTGTTCTTGTGAGAACGTCTCTTTAATAGGATTCTTTGGAGTTTAGCTTGGGCTAGAAATATATCCTGTAGTACTATGTGTGTGTTTTTACAAGGTTGTTAGAGAACCCCTTCCTTTCTTCCCATGGTAGCTGCGCCAGGATTTCCTGGGCATATGCAGAAAGCTCAAAAAGAAGACATTAATTTAAGCAAAAACAAGGAAACTTTATGGCTACGTAAAGAGAGAGGATGAAAGGGTGGTGGAATACATACACACACAGACACAGATACACATTCACACACATTCACACATACATACATACATGTACAGAGAGAGAGAGAATAAGTGAGTCAAAGGAACACAGACAGAATCCTGAGAGGCAAACAGGAAAACAGAAAACATAAATACATCAGCTAACCAGATGCATTCAGCAGCAATCTGCTGTAAGCTCTTGCTAGCTGGAGAAGTGTGTGTGTGTGGGGGGAGGGGGGTAGCTGTCCTTGCTTCTCCAGTAAGAACCAGGAGCAGAAGAAAGGCTTTTGAAGGTTCCTCTTATTTGGAAACTGGTGTCTTAATTTCCAGTGGGAAAATTGGGGCTGTTTCCCCTCTCAGGTTATACAGGGGCTCATGGCCAACTAAAAATGTTGGGGAAACTATTGGTTATTCCAGGGGTGTCAAATGTCTGTCTTATGGGCCAGAAGCAGCCCACCCAGGGCTTTAATCAGGCCTGTTTCTCTTTTCTCCCCCCTTCTCTCCTCACTCTTTGAAGCTCTGAGGCTGCTAAAGTTCCTAGCTCCTTCTGCCTTGTCTTTGCTATCTGTAGCAGGAAGCTCTTCTGGTCCTGCAAACTGCAAAGAAAATGTGGAATAGATTTTCCATTAAGGTCTCTGTACCCAGAGTCCTTAATGGGACCAGCTCTGACTGGAGACACCCCTGAATATTTTGCAGCACATAAATTGGATCTGGCATGTATGACCGAGACCTGGATGAGAGAGGACAAGACAATCACCCTGAATGAATAAAAAAATAATAGTGTTGGAAAGGACCTCCAGGGTCCTCTAGTCCAACCCCTGCAAAGTACAGGAAAATCATAAGTACTGCCCCTGCCATCCTTCTCATGATTTGCCTAAGTTTAGGACTTTGTCTTCAAACTCCTCACCATCTTTGTTGCCCTCCTCTGGATCCATTCCAGCTTGTCTCTATCCTTTTTAAATTGTGCTGCCCAAAACTGAACACAAACCTTTAGGTAATTTCTAACCAGAAAGGAGTAAAACGAATATCATCACTTCATGTGATCTGGACACTTTACTTCTGTTGATACAGCTCAAAACCAGTTGCCTTTCTAGCTGCCACATCCCACAGCTGACTCATGTTCAGTGTTTGGTCCACTAAGACCCCCAGATTCTTTTCACACAAACTGCTGCCAAGACAAGTCTCCCCCATCCTATAACCATGCACGGGATTTTCCCTACCTAAATGCAGAACTTTACGTTTATCCCTGTCAAAATTCATTTTAGTCCAGCTTTCCAACCTGTCAAGTTCATCCATTATCCTGACTCTGACTTCTATTGTATTTGCTACCCCTCCTATTTTAGTATAACCTGCAAAATTAATAAGCATTCCCTCTATTGCTTCATCCAAATCATTTATGAAGATGTTGAACAAAACAGGTCACAGGACAGATCCTTGAGGCACTCCACTTGTCACTCCTCTCCAAGAAGATGACAAATCATTCTTAAGCACTCTTGGGGTGTGATCTGTCTGCCACTTACAGTAATAGGATCCAAACCACATTTTACCATTTTGTCAACAAGAATAGTGTGAGAAACGTTATCAAAAGCCTTACTTGAAATCAAGATAAATGATGTCTACAGCATTCCCCTGATCCAGCAAGATAGTAACTTTTTTTAAAAAAAGATAAGGTTAGTTTGACATGACTTGTTCTTGAGAAACCCATACTGGTTCTTAGTAATCACAGCCATCTTTTCTAAATGTTCAAAGACTGAGCAAAGATCCATTGCCTCCATGCCTTATTTACCCAACATCAATCTGACAGGTCGGTAGTTACCTGGATCCTCCTTTTTCCATCGTTTGAAGACAGAATCATAGAACAACATAGGGACAACATTTGCCCACCACCCAATCTTCCAGCAAGGTTCCAGCAATCTTCCAGCCTTTTCTCCAAGAATGCTCAAAAATAATGGCCAGAGGCTCAGAAATTACGCCCACAGGTTCTTTTAGTACCCTTGAATGCAGTCCATCTAGCCCTGAGGACTTAGTTTCATTGAAAGAAACTAGGTGTTTATGTACTACTGTTATGCGGATCCTAGGCTGCAACTCCCTTCCCTCATGTGTTCTGTTTTGCCAGGTTGAGCACTGTTTCCCTCAGAAGAGAAGACTGAGGAAAAGTAGGAACTGAGCAATTCTGCCCTCTCTTCATCACCAGTTCCCACAAGGTGCCTACCATGTCCTTGCTCTTTTTCTTATTTTGTACGTAAGAAAAGAACTCTTTTTTGTTGTTTTTACCACCTCTTGCTAGCCTAAGCTCATACTCAGCTTTAGCTTTCCCAACTTTTTCTCTACAAGCAACTGCTTGGGATGGTGGACTCTGGCATTATATTCAGCTGAGGCCTCTCCCCTCCCCAAACTCTGACTTCTGTAGACTCCACCACAGAATCTCCAGGAATTTCCCAACCTGGAGCTGGCAAACCAAGCTCCTGACCTCAATGAGTTCTCCCTCAAAGCCAAAACAAACCTGGAAAGAGCCTCCTCCTCCTCTCTTTTTACTGACAGAACCAAGCTTGGAATAGAGTGCAGTATAAGAATGGAGAACCCCTCGTGATGAGCCAATAGTGCACGATGGCAGCTTCTCCTGTGACCCAATCCTCATCTGTCCTGGAGATGGAGAAATTGAGTGACATGCGGCTCAGCCAATGGGAGAGCAGTTCAGTTGTCACCAATACAGCTTGGCTTTTATATCTGTAGGATTTTATATCTATAGAATTTAGGGGGTGGTATTTGTAAGTTTCCTGCATTGTGCAGAGGGTTGGACTAGATGACCCTGGAGGTCCCTTCCAACTCTATGCTTCTTTGATTCTAATGAAGTAAGAATTTTTTAGATAATGTTATATTCTCCTGCTATCTACCAAGCGGTAATTTATCCATATGCTCTCTTTGGTAATTCAATGGACTTGTTTAATTGACCTATCTAATTCTGGATCTACTGTGCTATTAAAACCACATCTTCTGACGATCTTCTCACTTTGCTGTTTTGTTAAAAATATCTGTCAAATGGTTTTGTTTTTGTTTTTTGTTTTAAATCTTGTTATGATTAGTGTGAAGAGTGAATACAGAAACCCATTTCTCTTCCCATCCAGCAGACTAGCTAATGATAGGACCCCTTCATCATCGTTGGCTATTTTTCGCCCTTCCTCAGATTTGTTACCTTGTCAGAATGCTGACAAAAAGTACACAGTACCGGGTCTTATTTTCCTCATTTATATTTTCATGCTGTAGAATAAAATGCATTTCCTGAAATACTATTTGCTACATTTTCTGACTTTGGATTGTTTTTGTGTCTTCTTGTCCCTTGAATACTGTGCCAGGAGGCACAACTTATATTCAGTTTTGCTCAGATTAACCCCCCCCCCCTCTGAAGTCATTATTGATATCCTACTTTCTCTCCTGCTCTCGTTCAGTGGTGAGTGCTTTCTCCTCTACTTCAGTATGAATTGCTACTCAGCCCTCTCTAACGTATCACAAGAGAGGATTGCTGTGTTCTCCCATCTGCATTAGTTCCTCTCTTGACAGTTACGAGAAGGTTAGATGTTTCTATCTCTGATAGATCCACTGAAGTCTGAATTTCTGACTGATTTATAGTAACCAGCTTCACTCTGTGAAGATCATCATAATCTGATTTTTCATGCTGACACTGCAAAACTGAAGTGAGATCACAAGAGAGATATGTGGGAAGTATTTGTGAAGTTCCTGCATTTGTGCAGAAAGTTGGACTAGATGACCCAGGAGATACCTTCTAAGTCTATGGCTGATATCAGACAGCCGGCTTAGGGTGGCATCAAGCCACCGCAAAATAGAGTGCCTGGGAGCTTCTGGATGTCACTCAGAAGAGGGACGGACCACGGGCACCCCAGAGAGCATCTGGAGTGCTCATGTGCTCCATCTGCAGTTCCCTGGGCACTCCCCAGGCACTCCTTGGCCTTCCAGATGTGCCCTTTCAGAGGTGCCCTGGCAGAAAGGCACCACTTTGAAAGTGGTGCCTTTTTGAGCTGGCTCCCAGAAAACTGGAGTGACACAGGGGTGGGATGGGAACAGCAGGCAGATGTGCATGTGTGGATGTGCTTTTTTGATCTATCTGCCTCCCTGTCTGTTGATCCGCCTGCCTGTTTTCACCCAGAGATTTTATGATTCAGGAGGGCTCACTGTTCTCCGTTTTTACCTTTGTTGAAGGTACTCTGTAAACCAAATCTGATAAAAGCAGACATACCTAGATGCATCCCTGCCAGGGGGAGGAACCAGCCTGGAGGAACAGAATTAGATGGTCCACTTTGTCTCATCCCTGAAATCCCCTCCACTTTTTATGTGGTTCAATCTCATCCTAAATTAGCACATTCATCCAACTGTGTCAGTAACTTAACCTTCTCAGCACAGGATTTCATTCATTCACTGCAGTCAGTGTTGATAATTCTCCATTTTGAGCTAGCTCTCTCTTAGGCCTGCCTTTCCACTTCCTGTTGGATTTTATCAGTATTTATCAGTTATTTTCGTTTCCATTTTTAAATTCAGATATGTGCCTTTTCTTGAAAGATTTTAAATTCCACTGCATACTGTCCAAAAAGGCTAAGCATCCTTCTTCTCCTGCTTATTTTTAGCTCTTGTTCGCCACTATCTTTGCAAATATAGTTATTTGACCTAATTTACTTTCTGCTTATATTTAAACATTTAAATGAAACCAAGTCCTCAGGGCCAGATAAACTGCATCCAGGGGTATTAAAAGAACTTGTGGATGTAATTCCCCAAGACTCTGTCCATTATTTTTGAGGATTCTTGGAGAACAGGAGAAGTGCCGGAAGACTGGAGGAGGGCACATGTTGTCCCCATCTTCAAGGAGGGAAAGGAGCATCTGGGTAACTACCGACCTGTCAGCTTGACCTCTGCCTGGGAAAGTTTTAGAACAAATCATCAAACAGTCAGTCCTGGAACATTTAGAAAGGACGGCTGTGGTTACTAAGAGCCAGCATGGGTTCTCAAGAACAAGTCACAATTCTAAGTTGGCTGTACCTTGACAGCACTCTCCCTCCCCCAGAAACTCAGTCTGCATAAACACTGAATGGATCTTTAATTCTGGTCCTGCTGCAAGTGAGAGGATTGTAGGATTGAGTGCTCCCTGTGAGTAAAGTTGCTATGCACCGAAGATTAGCTGTTAGAGAAGTTACTTGAATCATGTGTTGGAAGAGACCTCCAGGGCCATCTAGTCCAGCCCTCTGCACAATGCAGGAAATTCACAGATACCTCCCACCATGGCCCCAGTTACCCCTAGCTGACTTATTAATTTTTGCCATGACAGTGTTCTCTGCTGTTCCGTTCCCAGAGACAGAATACAGAACTTGACAGCAAATATGGAGTTACCCTGTTTTCCACTTCTGAACTGCGTCTGCCCTGACCTGGAAGGCCCAGGATAGCCTGTTCACCTCATCTATGCAGAGCAGGGAAATTCTGAAACCTTGTAGGAAGAGAGCTTTTTTTGGGGGGGGGGGTGGAATTTCAGAGGGAAATGAAAATATTTGTGGTACATGCCATCAACCCTAAAATGATTTTACTAACTGAACAGCATTAAATGCATCATTTATAACTTAGCATAAAAAAATGTACTATTTGGCAAATGTATGGAATTTAAATGTATAAACTGTCATCATGTTTGGATATTAAATTTATGAAAACACAGAACTCTTTAATAAAGTTCATGAAACATACAGCATAGGGGTGCCCAAACTGTTGCTTAGGAGCCACATGTGGATCTTTCACACATATAAACCGTTTTCGCACACAGCTTACCTCGCAGTCACAATCCTATTCCCTCTGCAGGGTCTGTTGGATTTCCCACCATCTGCGCCGGAGTTACAGGAAGTGCCGCGGCTTTTGCGTAGCAAACGTAAACTGGGTTTTAGCGGTTTACGTTTGCTACGCAAAAGCCACGGCACTTCCTGTAACTTTGGTGCAGATGGTGGGAAATCTGACCGGATGCTGTGGAGGGAACAGGATTGTGACTGCGAGGTAAGCTGTGCATGAAAACGGTCATTGTGTGGCTCTCAAAGGACCCTCCACCCCATTGGTCAGCTTGGAGAAGGCATTTGACTCTTAAAGTACTTCTCCAAGCCAAGCTAGATGGCAGCTGCAAGAACACATTTTAAATTAAAGTTGCTTGCTTTCCACCTCCCTCCTTTCCTTTCCTTTCCTTTCCTTCCTTCCTTCCTTCCTTCCTTCCTTCCTTCCTTCCTTCCTTCCTTCCTTCCTTCCTTCCTTCCTTCCTTCCTGCCTGCCTGCTCTCAAATATCTGATGTTCATGTCTTACGGCTCTCAAATATCTGATGTTTATTCTATGTAACTCTTGCATTAAGTAAGTTTGGCCACCCCTGATATAGCATATTAATGCTACCAAAACAGTTATATATTTTTAAAAATCTTGAAAATATTGTGTCAACAATATTAGGAATCCTTTTTTTCAGTGCTCCTCCAAATGTCCCAGTTTTTCCAATTCCAACTCCTCTGTTAGATTTTTCTGTTAGAATTAGGGTAGTCAATCCTCTGTTGGGGGCAGAGGATCCCCTGGTTTGGAGGCCCTTCCCCCCGCTTCAGGTGGGGTGGAGGGAAGGGAAAGTCTGCTGGATACTTATTTATTACACCTTATGGAGATCAGTTCCCATAGGGCAGGGTGGCCAAACTTGCTTAACATAAAGGCCACATAGAATAAATGTCAAATGTTGGAGAGCCGCAAGAGGAAGGAAGGAAGGAAGGAATGTGGGGAAGGGGAAGGAGAGAGAAGCGGAAAGAAAGCAACTTTAACTTTAAATGCATTCTCCGAGCCATTTTGGTGTAATGATTAAGTGCGTGGACTCTTATCTGACAGAACTGGGTTTGATTCCCCACTCCTCCACTTGCAGCTGCTGGAATGGCCTTGGGTCAGCCATAGTTCTCACAGAGTTGTCCTTGAAAGGGCAGCTTCTGGGAGAGCTCTCTCAGCCCCACCCACCTCACAGGGTGTCTGTTGTGGGGGAGAAAGATAAAGGAGATTGTGAGCCACTCTAAGATTCAGAGTGAAGGGCAGGGTATAAATCCAGTATCATCTTCTGCTTCTTCTTGGCTTGGAGAAGTGATTTAAAGAGACAAATGTCTTCTCCAAGCTGGCCAATGGGGTAGTGGGAGCTTCCAGAGCCACACAATACGTGTGAAAGAGCCACACGTGGCTCTTGAACTGCAGTTTGGCCACCCATGTCGTAGAGTAAAATGGAGAATTGATCCATGTGTATTGGGAGCTGTGGGGGACAGTTTTTTGAGGTAGAGGCATCAAACTTTCAGCATAGCATCTGATGCTTCTCCCCAAAATGCCCCCCACGTTTCAAAAAGTTTGGATCAGGGGGTCAAATTCTGTGAGCTCCAAAAGAAGGTACTCCTATCCTTCATTATTTCCAAAGGGAGGGAAGGCCTGTAAAAGGCGTGCGGTCCTTTAAATTTGATGACTAGAACTCCCTTTGGAGTTCGGTTGTCCTTGTCACCCTCAAAGTCTCCTGGCTCTACCTCCAAAGTCCCCAGATATTTCTTCAGTTGGACCTGGCAACTCGAGTTGGAGTCCTTGGAGAAAACGCCTGGGGGTCCGTGAATGTCTGCTGTGGATGAGAAAGGCTTCAGAAGAGCGCCAGACTGCTCTTTCATTATTTTAACTCTGCTCCCTTCTATTGCCCAGGCTTTTTGGTACCCTTTCCTCAAAATTTTCTCTGCCACTTCTTTTGATCTTAATCTTATGACGATGTCTCTTGGCAGACCTTTATTTTTCGCATAAACTGAGTTGACTCTGTAGGCACCCTCCAACATACTCTTAAATCTGTCAGGGTCTTCTTCTATGTACTCAGTGATGATATCCACCATATAGCCTTTTAAGTCTGTATCTTCTTTTTCAGGTACCCCTCTTAGACGCACTTGTGACTCCAGCAACTTACAGTCGTGTATTATGACCTTTTCTTGAATTTTTAGCAAGGCAGAGGCCTGTGTATCCACTTTCATCTCTACCTCTTTCACTTTATTTTGAGTCTCTTCCTTAAAATTCTCTATCTCCTTCTTAAGGTCTCCAACTTCTTTTTTAATATCTTTTTTTATTGCCAAATGCAATTTGTCCATAGCTTTTAACATTTTTGCCTCCAGAGCGTCAAATTGAGACTGCATCTTGTCAAATGATTGGGCTCTTGCACGTGTTGTTCTTTCTACTGACATATAAAAAATCACCAAACCTTAAAAAAATCCCCACATAAAATTTAGCATCCAATCCAATAGCTTAGAGCCAGTTCTTTCAGATGAGACTAGTTTCGTTTTTCTCCCTTCTTCCTGAGCAAAGATATTGAATTTTAACAATTTTGACAGTTTTTCTCCCTTTTAAAATGGCAATCGTTATTTCTCTATGGTACAGTTCCAGCCTAGAGAGGTCTCTCTTCGTCTTTCTTGATCTGAGTCTTGGACTATTCCTTCCTAGTTCAAAGGTCGGATGTCACAGCTCTTGTTGTCCTTATAGGCTCTGATTTATTGTCCAGCCCCTTTTAGTTTCACTTCCTGTCACAGCTTAGACTGATCTCGTGTCTAGTCTCGCAGTTTTTTGAGCTGCATGAAGAAACCGCAACCACAAAAATTCACAACAATATGTCTTTTCTCCAAAATATCTTTGAAGGCAATTGTTTTTACGGCGTTCAGTTTTCACAAGCTGAATTCTTTTCCTGCTATGCCCCCACTCAGCTCAGTTCATTCTAGGTTCTGCAGTTTATGGGCATATATACTCGGCAACTCTCTTTTCTTTCTTCTGCGTCACCAGCCTCCCATTGCCAACTTTCACTCTTATCTTGAAGGGGTTTTTTTTTTTTTTTTTGCTGTTGTTCACATCCAAAGCCACAGAGCTCAGCTTAACAAGGTAAAAGTTTTTTTTTCCCATTCAATTATGCTTTGCCTTCGTCTGTTATTAATCCACTCAGTGTTTAAACTATATTCAAAGTCTCTCAGAGTGAAGATAAGAATGATGAGTCTACCTTTTAGATGTTCTCAACTCCCCCGGCTGCTATTTTCTTGCAATTAAAATCAGTCCTTCTAGAGTGCTTGGATTCCGACAGCCTTAAGTGACCGAAGTCACTTTAGAGTCACTGCAGACGATGGTTGACATTCCATTGCCGGACATCAAGAAATGAAGGAGTCAGCTCCCTGACTGCTCCAGTCCGATATCAACAGCATTAAAGGAAGATAAGTCGTCTTGGGTTAACCCTTGCCTAGGGTTAATGAGCATAGACCTTATCAGGGGTCTTTAATACCCTGAACAGTGACAATAAAATCCCCCTCTGTTAGGGAGCTGCAGACTGTCTTCCAGCCAAACAGGAAGTGATCAGCGATAGGAAAAAGTACAAGAAGCTAACCGATCAGTTGCGTGCAGAGGGCACAAGATATAGATGGATAATACCAGAGGGTCTTGGATTTGAACAAAATGGCAAAAGGATTACAATAAGAAGCGAACAAGAGATGCATAGCTTTTTTGAAGAAAATAAAGAACCAACATCATAATGGAGTACAAATTACTATCTTGGAATATAAATGGACTAAATTCACCACAGAAAAGAAGGAGAACATTTCATTGGATTAAAAAGCAAAAATGTAATATAATTTGTTTACAGGAAGTTCATATACAACGCAAGGACAGTAAATTTTTGTGGAATAGAAATTTGGGGTTGGAATTTTTTTCACTAGCAGAGCAAAAGAAAAGAGGGGTGGTTTTTTACATTAAAGAACAACTTGACCCAAAATTAATCTTTAAAGACAAAGAAGGAAGATACATTGCTGTTGAGGTGACGATAGAGGCGAAAAAAACGTTACTACTAGGACTCTATGCACCCAATGGAGCGAAAGACAAATTTTTTAAAGACATAAATAGACAAATGGACGAAGAGACTTATGACCAGGTATTGATGATGGGCGATTTTAATGGGACAATACAAAACAACCTTGACAGATCAAGTCCAAAGAAGAATGATAAAGAAGGGAAGCTGCCCAATTCTTTCTTTGAGTTGATTAAACAGGAAAATCTAGAAGACATTTGGAGAAAGTTCAACCCTGAGGTAAGAGACTATACATTTTTCTCAGCAAGGCATAATTCTTTTTCCAGAATTGACATGTTGTGGGGTTCCCAAGGCTTGGGCCTCATAACAAAAAAAATTGAGATTCTTCCAAAGGTTTGGGCGGACCATAATCCAATATGCTGGTCAACAAAATTGCAAAGAAAATCAAGAAGATGGAGAATTAATGAGGATTTACTACAAAATAAAGACACTGTATCATTCTTAGAAAAGGAGACTGCAGCATTCTTCCAAATAAATGAAACGGATGATATGGAATATCCAACAGTATGGGACACTTATAAAGCAGTAATGAGGGGTATATTAATTACATTGAATAATAAAGACAAAAGAGCAAGAGAAGAAAGGTTGTCAGCACTGCAAAATGAAATAGATAAAAAAGAAAAGGACTTAAAAAAAAGACCAGGGAAGAAAAAATTAATAAAAGAAATTACGATATTACAATCCCAAGTTAAACATTTGCTGAATAAAGAACTAGAATGGAATTTAAAAAATTTGAAACAGAAATCGTTTGAAAGTGCAAACAAACCTGGTAAATACCTGGCCTGGCAATTAAAAAAAAGGAAAGAAAATAAGACTATAAATAAAATCATGGCAAATGGGAAAACAGTAGTGGATCAAGAAGGAATTAAAAGAGAATTCTTTAAATACTATGCAAATTTATTCAAGGGTGTGAATGTAAGTAAAGAAAAAGTGGAAGAGTATCTACGAAACATTCAGGTGGCACCTTTGACGGAACATATGAAAAAGATATTAAATGACCCAATAGAGAAAATTGAAATAGAAGCAGCAATAAAAGCAATGCAAGAGGGTAAAGCTCCAGGGCCAGATGGATTCACGTCAAAATTTTACAAATCTCTCAAGGATGAATTAACACCCAAACTGTTGAAGTTGTTAAACACGATAAGAGAAGAAGGGAAAATCCCAAAGACCTGGAGGGAAGCTGTAATCTCTCTGATTCCTAAGGAAGATAAAGATAGCACAAACGTAAAAAATTATAGACCAATCTCATTGTTGAATAATGACTATAAGATCTATACAAGAATTTTAGCAGAGCGACTGAAACAATACCTGACCAACTTTATAAACAAAGACCAAGCGGGATTTCTTCCTAAAAGACAAATAAGGGACAATGTAAGAGCTGTTATTAATGTTGTGGAATACTATGAAAAGCACCCGGAAAAAGAAGTGGCCTTATTTTTTGTTGACGCAGAGAAAGCCTTCGACAACTTAAATTGGGACTTTATGTTTGCGGTAATGGAAAAAATTAATTTAGGGGAACAATTTATAAAAATGACAAGAGCAATATATACAGATCAGCATGCAAAATTGTGTATAAATGCAGACCTTACCAAAGAATTGAAAGTGAGTAAAGGAACAAGGCAAGGATGCCCGCTATCACCATTGTTGTTTATAATGACTCTTGAAATTTTGTTACAACAAATTCAAAAAGATGAAAAAATAGAAGGTCTAAAAATTAGAAGATTCTCTTATAAATATAAAGCTTTTGCAGATGATATAGTGTTCATAATGGAGAATCCGGTTCAAGTGTCACCACTGCTGTTAGCTAAGATAAAAGAGTACGGAGAACTAGCAGGATTATACATAAATAAGGAGAAATCGAAATTCCTCTGTAAAAACATGCAACCAAATAAAACAAACGAACTACAAAAGGTGACAGGTTGTGAAGTCACAACCAAAGTTAGGTACCTTGGAATAGAGATAACAATGAAGAACATTGATTTATACAAAAACAATTATGAAAAACTGTGGTGTAAGATGGACAAAGATTTGATGAAATGGAATAAACTCAACTTGTCCTTACTGGGCAGGATAGCTGCAATCAAAATGAATATTTTGCCAAGGATAATGTATTTGTTTCAAACCATCCCGATTGTAAAAGAAGCAAAACAATTCAACAAATGGCAAAGGAAAATCTCTGATTTCATTTGGGCCGGAAAGAAACCAAGGATAAAGATGAAGATCTTAACGGATGCCAAAGAGAGAGGAGGTTTTCAACTTCCCGATCTAAGACTATACCACGATGCAGTTTGTTTGACATGGATAAAAGATTGGATAATGCTGTTAGATAAAAAACCTTTGTGGTTAGAAGCTCACGGAAATAGATTCGGCTGGCATGCATACATGTACTATGGGAAGAATAAAATGGATGGTTTTTTCTCTCACCACTATGTCAGAAATACATTACTAAATACTTGGATAAAATACAAGAAATACGGGGACGAGAGAAAACCATTATGGATAGTGCCAGCAGAAGTAATAAAAATAACAGCTGATTCTGAAGAAAAAAGAGAAATGTCATATAACCAACTGCTTAAGATTCAAGGAGACAAAATTGAATTAAAAACCTCAGAAGAGCTAAATAACAATTATGATTGGTTTCAAATGCAACAAATTAAAAGTTTGATGGAAAATGACATAAAATCAGAGGGGATTAGACGAGAACAAACAGAACTGGAAAGAGTCCTGTTAGGTGACAATGAAAAATTGATATCAAAAGTATATAAGTTATTATTGAAATGGTCTACAGAAGAAGAAGTAGTAAAGTCTCAAATGGTCAAATGGGCAATTAATGTAAATAGAGAAATACAAATGGAAACATGGGAGCACCTCTGGAAGAACTCAATGAAGATATCAACTTGTCAAAGCATTAAGGAGAACTGTTTTAAAATGATGTATAGGTGGTATATGACTCCGAAAAAATTGGCTAAGATAAGTAAGAAAATGTCGGATAGATGTTGGAAATGTAAAAAACATGAAGGTTCTTTCTTCCATATGTGGTGGACATGTGAAAGAGCGAAAGAATTCTGGAAGATGATACAACAAGAAATCACCAAAATTTTGGGCTATGATTTTAAGAAAATTGCAGAGACGTTTTTACTTGGATTACAATTAGAAAAATACCCAAAAGAAGACAGGACTTTAATTTGGTACCTGTTATCAGCTGCTAGGACTTCGTACGCGCAGCTTTGGAAGCAAGAAAAAATACCAGAGAAATGGGAATGGACCATGAAAGTTTTATCGTGGTGTGAAATGGACAAATTAACCAGAACACTAAGAGACTATGATTTAGAGATATTCAAAAGGGAGTGGAGAAAATTTAAAGGATATATGGAGAAAACTTGGAAAGTAAAGAAATATTGGACATTTTTTTAGTTGTAAGAATATATATACGGAACTTTGAGCAATCAGAAGTGCCTTTAGTATGGATTTGAACTTATAACCTCGGGGAAGTCAACATTGGAGGGAGGGGGGATGGAAATGTCATATGGGTTAATGTGAAAAAAGAAAAAATTAAGAAATAGATAAGCTTTGTAACCATATGCTACCAATAAATTGTTTAAAACGCAAGAAGAGCGCCAGACTGAGGCAAGGGCTGCTTTTAGATTCCTGGTAAAACAGCAGCAGAGAAGTCATTGTGTGTTGACCATTTTGAGCAATTTTCGGCTCCACTGACATGATTTCTTAATACTGGCTTTTTTGTTTTCCTGTTTTACCGAGTTATTTTACTTTTCTAAGAGTCCCAATTTTGGTCAACTTTTTTATTGGCTACAGCAAAAGTTGCTGTGAGGGTGTTAGCTGTCCCTTATGGGAGAGATGCAGTTGAAATTTTACTTTGTGGTGTATTTAATGTAGGTGGGCCGCTGTGGTGGTCTGAAGCAGAAAAAAGAGTCCAGTCAAGCTCCCTGAAGACCCACAAAGTTTCATTCGGGGTAGAAGCTTTTGGGGGCAGGCACAGGAAAACTTAGACACAGAATTAAACTTTGCTGGTCTTAAAGGAGCTATTGGACTAAAACTTTGGATTTAATTGTTATTTTGCATTCTTCTATAATAGCTATCTATATATTGTCTTTATTCTTTATTCTTATTTATTGAACAGGTTTCCTCATTGTTCACAATATTTTCATCTGTTTTATCTTTTGACTAGCCGTGTTACTTTGTCTATGGCCAAATTTGTATTTTCTGCCCTTAGAATTTGACAGAAACGGCATTTTTTTGTAGCAGGAACTCTTTTGCATATTAGGCCACACACCCCTGATGTAGCCCATCATCCTGGAGCTTGCACTCTGCACTAAGAGCCCTGGAAGCTCTTGGAGGATTAGCTGCATGAAGGTTGGGTGGCCTAAGATGCAAAGGAATGCCCTGGGTCCGCTCTTGGCACTTTAGCGTTAAGAGAGGCCGTGGACTTGCTCTCGACAGCCGCTCTTGAATCTGGCAGCTGCGGGGAGGGGGGGTCCTCTCGGCTGGGAGACCCAAGATCCGGGAAAGGTCTTGAAAAAATGCCCTGGATAGGAATATGTTTAAAATATCTCCGGGGTTCACTGTTTGCAGGGGTGTTGTTTTATTAGTTTCACCACAGTCCTTTGGGGCATGCAGACACTCTTTTTGGAACAGGAACAGGTTGCTGTTTTTCTTTTAGAACTGTGCAACAGTTGCTCACTAGTATTTTCTATGAAATCTCAACATTTCCCTTCATATTGAAACATGGAAAAGTTGCTTTTTAAAAAAAGATTATTATTTTTAACACTGGTAAAAGATCCTTGGAATAGCATGGTAGGAAGGAAATATCAACATAGACACTGAGCAAGGTAGAGCTGAGAAATAATCTATTTATAGGAGTACATTAAGACCAATTTAGAACGGGTTGATTAAATAAAGCCATTTTCATCCAAGCAAAAGCCTCAACCATTTTCTTATTCCATTGAATCAGCAGCAATGAACTCTTCCAAACGCAATAAAAATATCCTCCATCAGCTCTTCTTTAAACTGCTTCTGCTCTTTGCTTCCGTGTCAGGATTTGGGGTTGGTTTTAAATCGCTTCAATTATATAGCTTATAATTATGTTTGGCCTGCCTGGGGGGAACAAGGAAGGCTAGAAGAGGGGCAAGAGAAAACCAGGATCCATCATTTTGGCTTTGTGGGTGGACAGTGAGTGTTAGTGGAAGAGATCAGGGCTCATTAATCAAGGTAATCGCTCTTCCCAAATGCATAATTTAGCTAAAGAGCAGTCATGACATTTCTGTATAGTGGCCAACTCCTTGCATTAACTGAGAGCAACAAAACACCCAGGTACCACCCCATCGTTATGCAAAGATGAGGGCAGAAACAAAGTCCAAAATGTTGGCCCCAATCCAAGATGCTGCTCTTTTGGTGGCTCATGATGCATGGTGAAAATTGTGGGTCCAAGAATCCTCTGGCTCAGCATGATGGCCAATAGATGTCAGATGGCAAAACCTCTGGTCAGACGGAGCCAAGGATGGGTTCTTGGAGGGCTGTCAAAGTCCAAGGGAGGGAAACCAAGTCCAAACCAAGAGTTCAGTGCCAAGAAAGCCATTGCCTAGGAGTGGTGCAGTCCAGCAGTCCAAGGGTTACTCAGAAGCAGAAGTAAAGCATGGCTGAAACTATTGTCAAAAGCCAGTCCGGGGCCACACAGGTGAGGCAGGATCCAAGGTTCTGGTCATAGAGTCAGTCCTTGGGCAACTTGTTGCTTCCAACCTAACAGTCTCCCTTGGCTGGTTTTTATAGGCATGTGCCTAAGGATCCAATTTATAGCCAGCTGCTCAGGAGTAAGAGAACCAGAGAGGAGTAAGAGAACCAGGAGTAAGAGAACCAGGTAGTGAGAACCAGAGAGGATTGTGAGGAACTCCAAAGGGACCTGTTGAGGCTGGGTGAGTGGGCGTCAACGTGGCAGATGCAGTTCAGTGTGGCCAAGTGCAAAGTAATGCACATTGGGGCCAAGAATCCCAGCTACAAATACAAGTTGATGGGGTGTGACCTGGCAGAGACTGACCAAGAGAAAGATCTTGGGGTCGTGGTAGATAACTCACTGAAAATGTCAAGACAGTGTGCGTTTGCAATAAAAAAGGCCAACGCCATGCTGGGAATTATTAGGAAGGGAATTGAAAACAAATCAGCCAGTATCATAATGCCCCTGTATAAATCGATGGTGCGGTCTCATTTGGAGTACTGTGCAGTTCTGGTCGCTGCACCTCAAAAAGGATATTATAGCATTGGAGAAAGTCCAGAAAAGGGCAACTAGAATGATTAAAGGGCTGGAACACTTTCCCTATGAAGAAAGGTTGAAACGCTTGGGACTCTTTAGCTTGGAGAAACGTCGACTGCGGGGTGACATGATAGAGGTTTACAAGATAATGCATGGGATGGAGAAAGTAGAGAAAGAGGTACTTTTCTCCCTTTCTCACAATACATGAACTCGTGGGCATTTGATGAAATTGCTGAGCAGACAGGTTAAAACGGATAAAAGGAAGTACTTCTTCACCCAAAGGGTGATTAACATGTGGAATTCACTGCCACAGGAGGTGGTGGCAGCCACAAGCATGGCCACTTTCAAGAGGGGTTTAGATAAAAATATGGAGCAGAGGTCCATCAGTGGCTATTAGTCACAGTGTGTGTGTGTGTGTATATATAATTTTTTTTTGGCCACTGTGTGACACAGAGTGTTGGACTGGATGGGCCATTGGCCTGATCCAACATGGCTTCTCTTATGTTCTTATGTTCTTTAATTCTGCAACTCCTCAAGCAGCTTGTGTTGGGCCAGAAGAGGAGCACTCTGCCGTCTCTCCCATAGTTCTGCTCATAACCTTTGCCTGCAGCGCTCAAAGGGTGGATTTTGTATATTTTAGAAAACAGCACCATATGCTAGGGAGGGGCAGGGGGACTTCCCTTCCCTTCCCATTCTCACCCCTTCCAGTTCCCAGAAACAGGAATTTGTGTTTGGGGGCTAGATTGCCAAAAACATTTCAGATTCCAAGAGCATAATTGGCAATATATTCCCACTTTTCCCCACCAACTTCAGTCAAGGGAGGAAATTATGGGACCTGGGTTGGTAATGGAAGGTGGGGGAATGACAGCAAGAAAGCAGTGGTGCCTCCAGTCTCTGAGCCTCTGCTTTTGGACAGGGGAGTGACTCATTGACAAAAAGAAGGGAGGGGTAATGGAATTCCAAAGCAACTTCCAGATTCTCCAAATACCTATAAACCGGGGGTGGCCAACGGTAGCTCTCCAGATGTTTTTTGCCTACAACTCCCATCAGCCCCAGCCAGCATGGCCAATGGCTGGGACTGATGGGTGTTGTAGGCAAAAAAACATCTGGAGAGCTACTGTTGGCCACCCCTGCAGTATAAACCATTCATAGAAGTTAAATAGGGATGGGGAATCAAAGTAGGACACATGCAGATGGAACTCAAACTTATGTTTACCGTTTACAACTGGAACAACAGAATCTGCTAGAATCCTTCCCTGTCTGTCCAAGCCCTTCTGATAAGTTCTTTTTAGACTCTCCTGATTGATTAATTTGATTTCTAGTCTGTCCTTCCCATGAATGGGCTCAGGATGGGTTACAAACATAACCATAAAGCAATAAAACATGTATTTACATGTGTTAAGACTATCATTTAAAAAAACCCCTTAGTACTCTACATTAAAATGATGGCATCTAGTAAGTAATTTTATTTTCCACCGATCCAGTAAGTCTTGGGCTATTCCAATGAATAGTCTTGAGGGACCAAGTCTTCTTCATGAATAATAATCATCTCAAAGCAGTAACCCTGCGACAGGAGGGGCTTGATGGAAGAAGGATGCCTGGCAGAAGAGCTCTGTCTTGCAGGCCCACTTCTCCCTGGGGCTCCTCACCAGGTGATGTTGTTCTCCTTCAAGGATCCGGATCAGTTCTGTAGCCATTTTCTCATCCCCTGGAAATCTCTTCTCCCTCCATCCTCTCCTCCAGCTCCCTCTCAAGCACAAAGTACCCCTCCTGCCCACTCCAAATGCCAACGAGGAGCCAAATCAACAGGGTTGCAAGTTGGAAGGGTCCAGCATCAGCAGCACTGCTGAGGACAACTCTGGCTCCCTTCACTCCCCCCACTCCCCTTTGGCCTTCAGGGATAAAAAGTCTCCCATCTCTCACAGGTTTCTCTCTCTTGGTGCACCCTTAAGGATGGTTGGTTGGTTTTTGCCTGGCCTTTTCCAGGGATCACTGACCTCATCAGAAGATGCCAGGTTTCTTGGTACCTATCTAGCCCTTGTCCTTGGCATTCATGTTTTGGCAGTACACCCTGTGGTCAGATGAGAGGAGATGCCTTGGCAGTTATGGTGATGGAACATGGTCCAGGGGCTTCATAACTAGGGAAAAACAGGGGGCGGGAGGAGTTGTTCTTTTTCAGGATAGAGCATCCTTTCTATCTGGGAGGGATCAGATGCCAGCCTTTTGATGCATTAGCTCCTCTTGATTGGAGGGTGTAGGTTTGGCAGGCTGAAGCCCCAAGGCTGAGCACTCAGGTTGCTTGAACTCACCAGAGCACATGTGGTGGGGTCTGAGAAGGGGATCTGTTCCTTTGGAACTGCTTCTTGGTTGGAGCTCATGGGAGGGAAAATTCACTGCTAGGAACTCTTTTGAGCATCCCTTGCCATGAAAGGTGACCGAGGGAGATGGTGCTCGGGAGAGTTGCAGATGCTCCAGAATATCAGCGAAGGGGCATTGAAGTTTCAACAAGGAACAGGCTTGGCTTTGTTGAAAACAAAGTTTCCTTTTATTGATTACAGCAATGCATTTCACTACGCAGGTTCATTGATACTAATAACGAGAGGGGTGCAAGCATGAGCATTTATGGATACACATCAAAGCATAGGGGTTTTAAATCATTTCCCATAATAAAACTGGGGCTCCTCTGTTGAGAATAGCCAGGGCGCCTATCTGTTATCTTCCACCTACATAGACTGTCTCTCCTCCCCTGCTGTGGCCTTGCTCGTCCTGGCCAGGCGCCTGGGAACCGGCTAGATGTTTTGCACTTCAAAAGGCTTTTGGCACCTCCGTTCCCTCCTCCTGGCCATCCCTCACATTCCTCTGTAATATCGGGGTTAGAAAAGTCATAGGGTTAGTTAGCAGTAAATAAACAGTTCAGACCATAAAGTAAACTTCAATGTATACAAGCTGACACAGAGCAGGGGCATCCTACAGCCACCCAAATCTGATGCAACATGGGTGGTCAGTACTTTAGTTGGGATTTTCTTTAGAATGCCTAGATCCTGTCTGTTGCAATATTCTGAGTTGTGCCTTGTCAAAATAAGAGTCTGCATGAGTCCTTGCTCACCTGTCTGGCTCCTTTGCATGGTACTGAGCGATTGACTTTGGGCAAACATGTGAGAGAGAAGGGGACTAGATTTTACCCAGTGGAAGTGGCAGCCAGCAAAAGGGGCAAAGCAGTGGTGAGTCATGTCCCAGAATACTCATTTGGGGTTCTTCCCATGGAACTTATGCATGGCCTCAGGTGCTTATCCAGTCATTGTTGGTGCTTAGGTAGGTAGGTAGTTGGTGCTCACAATCTCTCTGGGACAAGATGTAGAAGCCAGCTGCTGGTTTATCCCCCTGCCTCTTTACCAAAGTCTGTGTGTTTGAGGTTTATTCATTTGTTTGGGAAATGTCTCTCCTGCCTCCCTAAGGAATCCACCCAGTATTTTGGGTGTCTCAGATGTCAGCAGAAGAAGCAGGTCCCTTATGCTAACTCCTGTGACATTCCAGTTTCATTGCTGGTAGCTCATCGCCTTCCTGTTCAATTTCCTGTTCTCATCATGGGGTCTCCTTAGGGGCACTGACTGCTCCCCATTCTATCATGCAAGCTCACTGGCTTTTGGGTTAGGACCCTTCCTTCTTCAGCAGCCTCGACCCCCCCCACTTGAATGGCCGAGGGCTGGTTCCTGGCATTCCTCTAAACATCAGAACTGTGGAAGTCTGTTTAGGTCCCTTTTCTAATGCCCGAAGCAAAGCGCTGCATGTGAAGCTTTCAAAGAGCTGCTTATAGAACAGCTTCAGAAGGCGGCTGTGTTGGTCTGCAGGAGAACAATTTGGTCCGAGTTCAGGAGCACCTTAGAAGACCAGCAAGAGTGTCAAGCATGCATATTTCTGTAACTTAATGGTCCCTTCGACAGAGAGCAGGTCACCCATACTCTGCTGCTCCCCCATCTTTTACAACCTTTGGGCAAGTAATAAATCCATCTGGCCCAAGGATGTTTATACCACATTCATGTCGCCTCTCCCCCAGTTTCACACAGACAATCTTATCTGAGCTGAGAGAAGTGTGAGAAAGGGAGATGTTCTAATAGCCTTAATTCCTTAGTAATAAAAGAGATAGTATGTAGTAACCTTTGAACCCGTGACTCAAGCTGCATCTGTATGGTACCCTTTGAAGTTATCCTATATAGCAACTGTGTGACATCATTACTTCCAAGGCTTGTGTCCTTGGTAAAGCTCCTGAGTTTCTTAAATAAAGCAACTTTTGATTCAACAACAAAAGAAATAACGATGCTCGACAAAGAGTTTCAGGATATAAGTTGTTGAGTCAAGGCTCCCTTGGTCAGATACAAGTCAGAAGGAAGGTCCCTGCGTAACCTTCTCACGCCTGCCACTTCTCTGCCCCTTGGCATTTCTTGCCTGCTTTGATCGAGCCGATTGCTGTGTGTGGCTGGTGCCTCTGCAGCCTGAGCTCCCCTCCTGCCTCCAGATTGGGATAGAAGGACTCGGAGATCTCCAGGGAGCTCTGACTTTTGAAGGCTTGTCCTGCCAAAATTGTGCTGGTCTCTAAGGTGCTCCTAGGCTAGAATCTGGCTGCATATGGAATATCGAATTAAATAAAAACCTCACACAGGCTTCTGGTGCTTATTAAGACTAAGCATTGCCATTCCCCCCTATCAAAGCCCACTTACTATAAAAGAAGAAGAAGATGATGATATTGGATTTATATCCCACCCTCCACTCCGAAGAGTCTCAGAGCGGCTCACAATCTCCTTTCCCTTCCTCCCCCACAACAGACACCCTGTGAGGTGGGTGGGGCTGAGAGGGCTCTCACAGCAGCTGCCCTTTCAAGGACAACCTCTGCCAGAGCTATGGCTGACCCAAGGCCATTCCAGTAGGTGCAAGTGGAGGAGTGGGGAATCAAATCCGGTTCTCCCAGATAAGAGTCCGCACACTTAACCACTACACCAAACTGGCTCTCCAGGG
The DNA here is from genome assembly GCF_032191835.1 of Heteronotia binoei. Classification (NCBI taxonomy): domain Eukaryota; kingdom Metazoa; phylum Chordata; class Lepidosauria; order Squamata; family Gekkonidae; genus Heteronotia; species Heteronotia binoei. The sequence continues at coordinate 102,683,499 of NC_083232.1, read as the reverse complement.
AGTGAAGGACGGTACAAAGTCTGTGCTTCAAGCACACTGGTACTCCGGGGTTGGGGTGGCACGCAGAACTAGCAAGGTAGACTGTTGAGACCTCCCCCCCGCCCCGACAGCCTCCTTTTTTTTTGACTGAATTTCCCATCCTCACCATCCCAGAACTTTGATCCAGCAGCTTCTGGCTGTCTTTGCATATCTCGGAGATGGAGCCCTGCAATCTTGCCTCCTGCAGTCCTGACTGAAATTCTCCCGTGGTGTTCCAGCCCTCTCTGATGCAAAGGATATGGCTGAGGATAAGCAGAGATGTCTCCCTGAGTTTGAGCTGCCTGAGCTGCAGATTGGAGGGACAGCAGGAATTCATCTCTGCCTTTCTGTCCATCCAGCTGAGTTCATGGTTTTCCTGATCCTTCTACATTGCTGTGGAGGTCTGTGGTTCATCATTATGAGGCATCTGTCTCTTGGAAAGTTGTCCACCACTTTGGCCGGATGGGCTGCCAAAATTTCATTTCCAGGCTGGTACTTATGTATAAAGCGCTGGGCAGCCTGGCATCAGGAGGTTGGAAGGGATGGCCCAGCTGCTCAGGTTGGTCTTTGGAAGAGGGCTGGCCCCAACGACAGACAGGATCCCCTTGTGAGGAGAACACTGTTAGCTGAATGCCCAGGCGAATAAATATTTCTCTTAAGGAACTGTGAGGGGTTGAAAAGAATTTACAAAATAAAGCTTAAGAAAACTTTTCCCGCTTCGTTGTGTTCATTAACCCCGTGCCTTTTCCGAGCTGCTTTTTTGTGACTCTCTTAAGCTTATTTCCACACTGTGATGCTGCTGCTTTATCTGTCATGTTGTAGCTTTAGCTCCCTTTTGTACTTCTGGAGAGGAGGTGGCCCACCCCTCAGGGGGGTTTTGGTTTTATTAAAAAGGAGAGGCAGCAGCCAAGAAATATTTTAAATAAACAATATTTCTGTTTGCATATCTATGTTTAAAAATTACTTTGAATAATTGCATCGGTCTGCATAGAACAGATATAGTTGAGTCCAGTAGTACTTTCAAGATCAACAAGATTATTTTTTTTGGGGGGGAGGGGTATGAGCTTTCAAGAGTCGAAGGGAGTTTTCAGTCTCCAAAGCTCCTGCCTCCCTCCCTCCCTCCCCCCCCAAAAAAAAAGAAAAGAAAAGAAAAGCTGGCTGGTCTTGAAGGCGCAGCTGGACTCAGACCCGCTGCACACCAAGAGGGCTGCCCTCTGAAATGATCTAAGGACTCTCATATTTTATGACTCCTTCTTCATATTGTTTCTGGGAGGTCCATGAAGGAACTGAGGAGCATGGACTAGTGACTGGCGGACACAGGCAGCTGTCTTGCAGCAGAGCCCAAGATGGTGGTGCTCTCTCTTTGGCATTCTGCTCACACCTGCGCCTGCCTGCCTGCCTGCCAGTAAAGTGGCCTGAAGCAGGAGGCAAGAAGAGCCGGCTAAATCGAGCACTTAAATCACGGCTTCTCTGGCTCCATGGCAGATTTAACAAGCATCCTGGAACGAATGCTGTGAAATAATATACTGTCAGACCTGACACAGCAGAATGGCTCTCTTTCCAATGGCACAGTGGCCCCAGGAATTCATGCAATTACCATTAACCTCCTGCTGGTCTGTGCCTAATGAGAGATGATCCGACCAAAGAGAAAACCTGGGGAAGTGTCACAGTGACAAGAAAATGATTTCTGAACGGCACACTTAAAAAAAGAGTAGTCTGGAAAGAATGAGAGGAGAGGAGGCGATTGTCATCCGTCTGGGATCCAGAACAAATGGATAACGTATGGGGATTCTAACCACATGTCGATGGATGGTCTCTGCACTGCAGGGGACTGTCCAGAAAAGCCGCCTTGCCATGGATGAAACGGTGTCATAACACTTTCTGAGGTGTGACTGCATTTGGACTACTCTGGGAAGTTCAGGGGAACATTCTGAAAAAAGATACTGTAGAGTCGAGCAAGGTGCAAGCAGAAATATTCAGAATAATGAAAGAATTGGAGAGTTTTCCCTCCAGGGAAATGCTGGAACCTTTGGATTCTTTTTTTTAAAGAATAGGAAGGGGTGGGGGGATAAGGCTTTAAGAGTGGGTACATTTTGCTCTCAACTCCAGCCCTGTAACCACAACACCACATTTGTGCACAATTCCGCCGCCCCCCCCCCCCCCACTGTGCTGTGTCTGCTCTGATAGGAGGAAAAAAAAATCCCTTTTGTAAGTAAAAGCTGTGTTTTCATTGTCCTGCTGGCTGCCAGCTTCTAGCTGGAGGTATGAATGGGCCATTTCATCGTCTCTGGTCAGGGAGGTCATTTGCATTTGGTGTAGTGGTATAGTGGTTAAGCCAGTTTGGTGTAGTTGTTGAGTGTGTGGACTCTGGAATGGTCTTGGGTCAGCCAGAGCTCTCGTAGGAGTTGTGCTTGAGCTTCTGGGAGAGCTCTCTCACCCCACTCACCTCACAGGGGGAAGAAGATAAAGGAGATGTAAGCCGCTCTGAGACTCTGATTCAGAGAGAAGGGCAGGATATAAATCTATGGTTCTTCTTCATTTCTAAAGTGTTGTTGAGTGAGACTGGAAAGTTGTTCTAAGCTAAAGGAGAATTTTTTTTAAAAAATGGTGGCAGCTTTGAGCAATCCAAACCTCCAAAGTAGTAAGTAGAACACATTTCTCTACAAGTAAAGTTAATATGAAGTTTCCTGTAGAAGTCTGTTTGTGAGCCCTGACCTGGAATAGACACGCCTCAGCTGCAGGCTTCCTCAGAAGTAAGCTCCACCGCTCTCACCCCCCCCCCAAAAAAAATCCTACCTATGGGCCTGATTGGGGTTCTCCAGTTGGGAAATCAATACATTGGGGGGGGGACTAGAGAGCAGGCACTGAGTTTCACTTAATGGCTATTTGTTTTTGTCCCTCTAGGCCAGGGGTGGCCAAACTGCTGCTCAGGAGCCACATGTGGCTCTTTCACACATCTTGTGTGGCTCTCAAAGCCCCCACTGCCCTGTTGTCTGACTTGGAGAAGGCATTTAAAGTTACTTTATTTCCCCCTCTGTTTTCCTCCCTCCCTCCCTCCCTCATGGCTCTCAAATATTTGTCGTTCATGTCTTGTGGCTCTCAAACATCTGACATTTATTTCGTGTGGCTCTTACATTAAGCAAGTTTGGCCCCCTCTGCTCTAGACCACTTTCACACAAGGATTAGAGTAAAGATATAATCAGGCCTTTGGTGTGTCGAGTCTTGTCTACTCAGATTGGCTGTAGCTCTCCAGGATCTCAGTCTTTCACACCACCAACAGCCTCATCCTCCTTTTCACTGGGGCTGCTGCTGCTGCCAGGGACTGAACCTGGGACCTTCTGTGTACCCAGGAGAGGCTGTCCCCCTGGCTGTGGCTGCCCCCTCCCCCAGTCACATATTGTCCCCTTAAGCCATGCCAGGAGGAAGTCTGAACCCTTCTCAGCCTGGAGTGTTCAAGTAAAAAAACCTGTCTTGGTCCCCTTTCCTTTTCCCTATATGCTGAAATGTGTGCCAGTATATTACACAGAAAAGTTCTGCTTATCTTAGCAAAAGAGATGCACTGAACAGCTGTTGCTTCATGTTTTATGTAGTGGGTATTGCTATCAGAGTCAGTGGGTTTCGTATATTACTTTGTGCAGATTTATGTTGTAGCCTAGACCAGGGGTGGCCAACGGAAGCTCTCCAGATGGATTTTGCCTACCACTCCCATCAGCCCCAGGCAGCATGGCCAATGGCTTCGGCTGATGGGAGTGGTAGGCAAAAAAACATCTGGCGAGCTACCGTTGGCCACCCCTGCCCTAGACAGTTTTTCCCAGTTTAGAATTTGTTTTTGTGTTCTGTGTTTTGTAGACTGCTGCTGCTTTTCTTCTTGAGTCACGGCACTTTCTGCCCCCAACTGAGCTTCCAGGTAGCCCAGTGCTGTTCTCATTTATTTCCCTTATTTTTGGAACAAGTCGGATCACTTGGGGTGAGGGAGGTTGGGAGAACTTTATGGAGCAGCTTTTTTGTTCAATCAGGAGGGAAATAATTTTCCTCCTTTCTCCCATTTTCTCCATTTTGAGAAAAAAAAAACCTCCTTATTTGGCAGTCAGGTAAGATGGGGAGAAATCCTTGCTGGCTTGGAGGCGGGGACAGAGCAGAGCTGGCTTGGAGGACAGTGGGGAGAGGCCTTGCTTTGCAGAGGGAGGGCAGCGTTGGGACTGGAGGGAGGGGGAGCTGGGCACTTCAGAACAGCAAAAAAGGCCAATGAGGAAGGTGAGGTTTAGGGACAGCTGGCAACAATGATGAGTGGTGTGCGAGAAATAAAAAAACTGGAAGTTGACTGGGGGGACTGGGCTTGATGGGGCCAGGACTCTGGCCTTGGAGGTAAGGTGGTGGGGCTGGGACCCTGGGAGCCCCACTGTAGCCATGGGCCTGATACACCCCAAGCCTGCATTCGCCTTTTTTGCCATTGCATCACCCTGACTGCTCGTATTTAGCTCATGCCACAAGACCCTGTTCACACACACTTCTGCCTAGAAGTTTGTCTCCCATCCAGTATGCATGCGTCTCATTTTAAATAAATAATTATTTTTGTTACTCAGATGTAGAATTCTGCACTTGTCCTTGTTGAATTGCATTTTATACCCATCTGTCCAGCTAGGCTTCTCAATCCCCAGGTCCCAGCGGGAGATCCCCTGGTTTTACAGGCTTCCCCCCTCCCCCAGCCAGCTGGCCGGTGGGGGAAGCTCCACCCCCACAGCCATTATGCACCTCCAGGAACGATTCCCATAGGGAATGATGGGGAATTGATCCGCGGGTGTCAGGGGCTTGGGGGGGGGGCTGTTTTTTGAGGTAGAGGTGCCAAATTTTCCATATAGCATCTAGTGCCTCTCCCCAAAATACCTCCCAAGTTTCAAAAGGATTGGACCAGGGGGTCCAATTCTATGAGTCCCAAAAGAAGGTGCCCCTATCCTTCATTATTTTCTATGGAAGGAAGGCATTCTAAAAGGTGTGCTGTCCCTTTAAATGTGATGGCCAGAACTCCCTTGGAGTTCAATTATGCTTGTCACACCCTTGCTCATGGCTCCGCCCCCAATGTCTCCTGGCTCCACCCCCAAAGTCTCCTGGCTCCACCCCCAAAGTCCCCAGATATTTTTTGAATTGGACTTGGCAACCCTATGTCCAGCTGTTGAATTCTGTCTCTTAGTGTGTTTGCTTCTTGAAGGGCTGTCATATAGAGGATGGTGCAGAATTGTTTTCTGTTGTCGCAGATGGTTGGATCAGAACCAATTGGTTGAAATTAAAAGAGTTTCTGGCTCAACATTAGGAAGACCTTCCTGACAGAGCGGTTCCTCAGTGGAAGAGGCTTCCTTGGGAGGTGGTGGGTCTCCCTTCTTTGGAGGTTGTTAAGCAGAGGCTGGATGGCCACCTGACAGCAATGAAGATCCTGTGAACTTAGGCAGTTCATGAGAGGGAGGGCAGGAGAGGTTGCATCAGTGCTGAGTTCTCATTGCCCTTTCTTACATGCCCAGGGAAATGCTGGTTGCCACTTTGGGGTCAGTCAGCAATTTCCCTCCAGGCCAGTTTGGCCAGGGATCCTGGAAGGTTTTTGCCATCTTTTGGGCATGGAGCCTGCTGGGGTCACTGGGGGTATATTTGTGTGGGAGGTATTTGTGAAATTCCTGCATTGTGCAGGGGGTTGGACCTTCCAACCCTATGATTCTCCTCCCAATTTGGTATAATCTGAGTTGTCCCTACACTCCCTGGTGCAGGCCATTTATTTCCAGATGCCCGTGGGCACCAAGGGCGGGGGGGCTCCTTGGAGATATTAAGATCTTCAGGGCTTTGAGGGGTAGTTTGTGTTGGGAGGCCCCTTCTAAGGGAGGAGGGGGCAGAGATTTGGGGCTTGCTGTTAGCTCTTGGGTTTCAGCTGCGGATTGTAAACTTTGTTGCCCCATGAGGGATGGCAAGATATTATCATTTTAATTAATTAATTACTTTTGGAGGGATTTGGGTGCCCCTAAACAGGTAACGGTGGTGGGGAGAATAAAAGGGATAGGAGAACAATCCGTGCTGCTTGGACTCCTCAGAGGAGTCCAAAATCAATCAATAGGCAAATGATTGTTCTAGATGAATGGTATCAGTCCTGTATCTCATTTTTTAATCCCATAGATTCGTATAGTCTTTCTTCGAATACTTTCTTATAACAGTTTAGAGGTGTCAGCATTCAGCTCACTGAACTGTTCAAGGCATGCTGTTTTGGAGTTTGGGCATGAAATGGTGTCACACAGCAAGGGCCTAGCAGGGCCTTTGTCAAGCATTGTGAATTTTCTAGTTATTATAATTGTCAGATCATAGAATTGTTACTAACCATGAATTAGATTCAGGCACATCAAAGTAGCAAACCGCCTCCATTGCTTCTTTCGCTTTTACTAACAAATGCAGGAATGTCCTCTTTGAAGATAAGACCTCCTGGGACTTATTCCCAGGCCCAGCGAGGATGAGCCAACCACAATAGAGCTAAGGGAGTTAGAGTGTGAATTTCACACGTGAATGTAGAATTGTTTATAGAACCTTTGATGTGCCATTTTAAACCTTGTAGGTTGTTGTTACTAAGTATCAGTTCCAATACCTATCTCAACTGAGCCACATGGATTATCAATAAACCAAACTTTGTTTCAAAACCCAAGGTTATTTTGAAATCTCATGCTTGACAGCCTTCTACTTGACAGCCTTCTACTGGCTGCCTCCACTCTGGGCCCAGAGCCCCCAACCACCCTTGTCTGCCTTATTATTAAATCCCTCTTAAGTGCAACCAAGGAGACGTGAGAACTAGGGTTGCCAAGTCCGATTCAAGAAATATCTGGGGACTTTGGGGGTGGAGCCAGGAGACATTAGGGGTGGAGCCAAGATCAAGGCTGTGACAAGCATAATTGAACTCCAAAGGGAGTTCTGGACATCGCATTTAAAGGGACGGCACACCTTTTCAATTCCTTCCTTCCATAGGAAATAATGAAGGATAGGGGCACCTTCTTTTGGGACTCATAGAATTGGACCCCCTGGTCCAACCTTTTTGAAACTTGGTAGGTATTTTGGGGAGAGGCACTAGATGCTATACGGAAAATTTGGTGCCTCTACCCCAAAAAACAGCTCTCCAGAGCCCCAGATACCCGCAGATCCAATTGTCTATGATTTTCTATGGGAATAAATCTCCATAGGGAATAATAGAGTTCCCAGCAGACATTTCCCTCCCCTCCCCTCACTTTCTGATGACCCTGAAGCGGCAGGAGGGCCTCCAAATTGGGGGATCCCCTGCCTCCACCTGGGGATTGGCAACCCTAGCTGCACGCGACGAAACGTAACGGCAAAAAAAAAAAAGAAGGCAGGCAGGGAGAGAAGCGGGGGGGGGGGGGGGGACGTGCCAGTCTAGACAACAAAATGTCACGTCCCTAAAATGATTCGCTTGCCCGTCTTCTCTCTCCCCAGCCCCAGCCCCTCTCCACCCATGTTTTAATCATAGGAGTTGCAGATCGGCTTCTGTGCACGCAAACAAAGCGCGCTCTTCAACCTCTACATGTACAACAAAACAATACAATACAAGCGCGCCAAGGGAAAGCCCCTGCCTGTGTCTCTCTCCCCTCGCCCTCCCCGCAGCCGAGCAGGCCGCCTCGGTGCTGCCTAGGCAAGCCCTTTCTCGCCCACCTCTCCGTGCAAGGCGAGCATCCGCCCCAGCGTGGCGGAAGGGAAGCTAAGGAAAGCAGCCGGGCAGGGAAGGCCAGGGCAAGGAAAAGTTGTACTGCCTGGCTGAGCGACGGGCTATTCGAGGCCTGCAGCATGGATGCCTTCTGCTGCTCCCCCTTTTGGTTAAGCACCATCCAACCCCTTCGCTGCGTTCCAGGATCCCTGAGGAGCTGGTGCCCTGGAGAGGAGCCCGCGCATCCTCATCAGGCTTCTTTCTTATTCAAGAAAGGTAAGTTTTCAGCTGAGCCGCCTGCCGAAGCTTCCAAACAAGGGACGTTGCATGAGGTCTGCGCAGTCGTGGTGGTCCTTGAAACAAAGGTGGTGGGGTAGGGGGGGGAGTAAATTTTAATGCAGCGAATCAGGAGCCCTGGGCAAGTGGTGCTCGGACTTGAGCAAAGTTTCTTTCGGCAGGCGTGAAATGTTGGTTTCTCTGGGTGAACTCCTGCCGGGTATTAGGAAAGGTTGAAGTTGGGGAAAAGCAACCGAAACTATTGGAACTCCTAGAAGGACCCAGAGGCGGGACAGAGGTCACCCGCTCCGAGATGGGGCGGCTGCCACGCTCCTTGGCGCCGTTTCCCCTCTCCTCCCCCGCTTCCATTTTTTTGGGGGGGGCGGGGGAAGAGGCTAAAAATCCTGGGGTCCCCCGCCAGGGCGGGAGGTTTGGGATGCCTAGTGAGAACCCAGACAGTATAACAACAAAAAGAAGTTTATTATTAGTGCTCTAAAACAATAAGTGGGTGATAAAGATTTAGTGCTAAAGTGAATATGAAACAGTAAAGGTTGGTGCAAATCAACAAAAGCCCTGCCAGGTTTAGCTCTACAGTCCCTACTCTAATACTAAACTCCCCTCACTTCCCTTGGGGGAGGGACCCTGTTTCAGAGAGCAGCCTTTCTCTGTTTGCAGCCTCTCCAGAAAAGAACACACTCTGTCTGTGCTTGGCCCTTTTTATTCTCTCCTCCCAGGTCCCACTCCTCTCTGGGCTAGTTTCCCTCCAAAACCTTGCCAACCAATCAGAAGGACAGAAAGGATCCTAGGAAATGTAGGCTTTCCCTATTAACTCCTAGGCAGGCTTCTGTGGGGCTTGCAGGCCTCACTAGGCCCAGGATCATGACAAACAGTGACATGGGAGGTTGCAAGTTCATGGGCAAATGGCCCCTGGAAGAGGGTGCTGGCTGCCCACAGCCCCACATGGAGGGTTCTCAGCCCTGGGCTGGGAAATCCCTGAAGATTTGGAGGGGGAGCCTGAAGAGGGTGGGATTGGGCAGAACCTCAGTGGGGAGAGAACTGCTGTAGAGCCCACTACAAAGCAGCCATTTTTAATCTCCAGAGAAACTGGTAGTTCTGATCTGTAGTCTGGAGGCCAGTGGGAATTCCAGGAGATCCTCAGGCCCACCTGAAGGTTGGCAGAAGGAGGAGGAGGAGCATGTTGGATATATACCCCACCCTTCACTCAGAGCTGTTTACAATCTCCTTCCCTTCTTCTCCCCATAACAGACACCCTGTGAGGCAGGTGGGGCTGAGAGAGCTCTGAGAGAACTGTGCTGGCCCAAGGTCATCCAGCTGGCTGCATGTGAAGGAGAAGGGGGAATCAAACCTGGTTCCCTCAGATAAGAGTTCACCGTTTTTAACCACTACACCAAGCTGGCTTCCTAAAGCTGCTCCTTAAACCGCCTCAACAGGAAGTACAAGGTTGTCTATCCGCACTGAATAGTGCCTTGATGAAATCTCTCTCTCTTTTTAATGGCTTGGAGACAGTGACCTTTCCGGCTGTGCGCATCACATCATGCTGCTTTGGCTTATAATATCCTGTGTCTAAAAATGCCTGCCTCCTTGGCAATCATTTTATTTAGGGGATTTACTCTCACTTTTATTGCTGTTAATCCAATAAGGAGATAACAGCTCTGATGTCAGGAACTAAGAAAAGAACAGGTGTCTGTAACAGCTTCCATTTTTTAAATTTTAATTTTCTTAGCTATCTGCTTCCAAATTAAAAGGAATACAGGTTTCTTCTTATCTTCCTGTTTCTTTCTTCTTTTTGATACCAGAGGGGCTGCTATTAAACAGCGCCATGGTGTCACACTCTAGATAAGTACCTTTTTGTAAAGCTGTTGAATAAGAAATAGTGGATTAAAATAAAGTGGAAGAAAGTAAGACTTTATGAGAAATTAAACCCTCAGGATCCATGCAGTTTTGAGGCATATCATTTAAGGGACAGAAATTCTGATGACTAGAGAACTGGTAATCTGAGCAGATTGATCCAAAGGTACCATTTTAATCTGTTAATAAAATGCTGTTGTCACAGGCACAAGGTCTTCAAGCATGGATTGGAAAGTGGGGGAAAAGATGTTTGGAATATATTCACCCGTGGAGCTTGTTCCAGAGGCTCCCCTCCCTCCCCAGGTCATAACTGATGGCCCCCGCCCCGCCTGACCTCCGTAGCTGCCTGCCAGGCAGAGGGGGAGGCTGGAGGGCTTCTCACTTGCATGAGCTGAGCCCTGTGGTGGTTTGGCCATTAACACAAGCACTAATGCCTAAACGGGGGTTCCCAACATGGTGCCTTTGGGTACCATGGTGCCTGCTGATACTTTCCCAGTTGCCTGCTCAAGCTCCAGAGCTTTGATGCCATGGCTGAGAATTCTATCTCCTGGGTTTCCACCTAACTTATCTCAGAAGGTGAGGGCAAAGATTGCCATAATGGCCAGGTGGGTTCATTTGTGCCACACTCACAGGAAGTTGCCTCATCCTGAGTCAGCCCCCACCCCTCGGGTCCACCAAGGTCACTCTTGTCCACTCAGTCTGGCAGTGGCTCTCCTGGGTCTCAAGGCTGAGGTCTTTCCCATCACCTCCTGCCTCATCTTTTCTAACTGGAGACGCTGTCGGGGATTGAAGCTGAGACCTTCTGCATGCCAAGCAGAGACTCTTCCACTGAGACACGACCTCTTCCTTACTACTGTTATTAATAATAATAACATGCCAATACACATATAAATGTCCTTCTGAGAAAAAGTGGGCCTTTTCTTTCCAACAGGATGGGCCCCCGGGCTCCTTGACAGAGTGTCTGGTGGGGCATAAGAAATGAAAGGCTGAGCACAGAGACATCATTGCTGAGGTCTTGGAGATGACTGGGCAGGTGCTGTCTCTCCTCTCCCCACCTTGTGGGCCCTTCTGGGCAGCAGGTGCCAGGAATCTCTGCCCTCCCCCCACTCTCTGGTCCTGCAATAGGAGGAGGTAAGATGGGGTTTGTCATCTGGGAGCTAATCTTGGGAGTGTCGGTGTCCTCAGCCTGCCGTGCTGCCTCCTGCCAAAAGAACTGACTTTCTCACACACCTGTTGACTTACACAAAATAGAAGCCCATCAAACTTTTTGTGCGGTCATGCTTTTCTGCCAGTCTTGATGAGACATAATGGGATAAATTCAAGAGCTTGTTGAAGGCTAATTACGGCTGGGCTGTTGCAGGCACCGGCTGCCCTTCTCTGGGGGGTCTGGCTCTTCTCTTTTCTCTCTTCTCTGCTCCAGCTGCCCGGCTCAGCTGGGCAGAGTGCCTGTTCTGGAAGCCTGCAGGTGCCAGGGGTGAAGAGGGTGTCGCCCCCCCCCCCAATCCTGTAGCAATTGCACTGCAACACAAAATGACTTTATAAATGGGGACATGTTTAGTGATAGCCTTGGAGTAAATAAAAATCCTGCTTTTCGTGCCGAGGACCATAAAGCACAAGACTCACATCTGAGTAATTTATGAACGATTCTCCAGAACAAATTCAATTCAGAAGGTGCTCCGGGGGCGTCTGCGGCTGTGATTTATATTCTCTTTTAAGGGCTAGAAGGAAGCAGTAAAGAGCAGCTCTGACTGGGAGGACTGTCTTTGCACACAGGTGCACCATTTAAAACGGGGCCTGCTTAATTTCTCTCGTGGCTCCCCATAGACTCGGCAGGCCCTGCCATGGCTGGCCCAGGTGGCCCCATCTCCTCAGAACAGGGTGGGCTCGGGCTAGTATTTGGATGGGAGACCACCAAGGGATACCATGGTCTCTAGGCAGAGGCAGGTAACAGCAAACCACCTCTGTTAATCTCCTGCTGTGACTTGACAGGACTTGAGAGAGAGAGTGAGAGAGAGCAAGGAATGTGGCAGGCCTAGTCTGAACAACTGAGGGTTAAAGGGAGCCCAATTCTCCCAAGCTTGGCCTCCTTGTGGCCCCTTGACCCTGGTAGCCCAGTTTGTATTGGATGTCAGAGCTGGGAAGGGTCACAGAGGAGTCTGGACTTGGCGTCACTGTGGAAGAGGATGAGGAACCTGCTTGCTTCTTTGTCCATGTTGGTTGGGAAAGGCACACAGCCGGCAGTCCGGAAGCGTCACCCTCCAGTGTCCAGAGAGGGCGGGGAGGGGAAGCAGGGCTTGCCGGCTTGCCTTGGCCATTGCAGAGATGGCTGTGAGGCTGATCCTTTGAGGGGGCCCTTAGGCCCAGCTGCTGCAGTGGGGGTGGGAGGTGACCTATGACAACCCCTCATGGAGTTTGCAAGGCAAGAGAGGAACAGTGGTGTCTTGTCAGCCTCTGCATAGCCACCCTGGACTTCCTTGGAGGTCTCCTGCCCACCTGCGTAGCTTCTGAGTTCTGAGGAGGGTGTGGGAGCCTGGGCAGTTCAGGCCGGGGCCTGCTTCTGTAGCCATGCCAGGTCATTCTAGGACGCCCAAATGCCTCTAGCCTGATACTGAGGAAGAAAACTCTGAGGAAGCCCTCATGGGATTAAAATGCAGAGTTAAGGGTGAGAGTTTCACCTCATAAGGCTATATTCTCAGCAAGCAGCCTCTGTTGTGCTCCTCCTTTGGCTTTGGAGCCTGGCATTTAATGTGGCCCTGCTTTTGCTTTGATCACCACCCTCTGTGCAACCAAACTGGGCAAAAATGTGTGAGCTGGAGGCTAAAAAGCAGTGTGCTAGCTCACACTAACTCAGCTGAGAGGGAGCCCTGCTCACAAGAGGCTCCCCCCCCACCCTTTGCTCCACTAATAGCCGATGGGTGCTATGTGTACAGAACCTGTGGTATTGTGCCCGATTCCCATCAACTGCTCATTCTCTTCTCCTGGCTAAAAAAGAAGCGGGTGTGTGTTTTAGCCCCCACCCAAGATGCATTAAAAGACTAGGCCCTGGTCAGAGCTAACACCCCCCTGAAGGCATGTCTCTGACAGGGCACGTGTCTGGCTTAGAGTACATTTCAAGGAATCCATCGGATGCGGTTCCATCAGTTTAACCGTTCTTTGCATGCTCTCTGGGGAGGTTTGGAAATACAGCAATGAGCAGGAAGAGGTTCTTTTAAAAGAATTCCTTTCAGCGCTTTCTCTGTAAAGATCCTCTCTCCCCTTCAGGCTGATGGCATTACATCCCCTCCCCAAAGGCACTTTTCTTTCTTTTCTTCTCTTTCTTTTGGAACAGGGTATCTTAAATGAAAACAGCAAATCACATTAGACCATTTCCCCGAAATGTATCCCTCGCTCTGCCTCAAAAGCCGGGCACTGAAGGTTTGGGCGTCAGGGCAGGCACGACGTTCTGTTAGCTGTGAAGTGGCAAGAAGTGTGAAGCAGCTGGAGAACACCCCCGCCCTCCTCAGTTTCAGAGGTGGCCCCGAGGAGGAGGCTCCAGGGGGTGGGGGGAGTTCAGAGTTGCTTGTCTGGCAGTCAAGAGACGGGTGAAGAGGGCCAACCAGGCAGCCTGCAAAGGTGCTTTGGGAGCCGGAGCTAAAGAGGATGTGCCAAGCACACACCTTCAGGGTACAAAAGAAGTTGAGTGATGCTCTACACACAAGGCACCCTCTGAAACTCCACTGATCAACAGGGGTTGCTTCCTCTCCTACAGATAGATCTCTTCTCCCTCCCTTCACAGCACCGGTGGCCCCCACACCACTGAGCGAGTGGGCTGCGTTTCATAGACACAGATGCTTTCCCTCCTCTGAACAGGGATTCTCTCGTTCATGGCCAGGGCCTGGGGAGGTTTCTTCCAGGTGTTTCCTGTGCCCACCATATCCACAGGACCCTTGCTTTGGGACAGGGTTGATGCCTCCAGTGCAGAAATCTTGGAGATTTGGTGGGACGGGGGGTTGGAGCCTGGGGAGAGCAGGGTTGGGGGAGGGGTGAAATGTTGGCAGGGCGTAATGCCAGAGAATCGCCCTGCAAAGCAGCCATTTTCTCCAAGGGAACGGATCTCTGGAGAGCAGTTGTAATTCTGGGAGATCTCCTGGCTGTCAAGCATGGAGGTTCAATGACGAGTCGAAGTTGATACAAATACTAGTTTATTGAAAGACTGATACTTTGGTAACAGGTTCTTGAGAGTAATGCTGAACATACATTGATACAACACTTTTAAGGCCTACTTCAAGGGATTCCAAGGGATGGGTTGCGGGGTAGCATTCACACAAACTATCATAAATGTCTACATTCCCATAGCATTATCAGGACCGTGTCCTTGCTTTCCCCAGATGTCTCTTACTCCTAGGTGGCCAGACCGTCCCGGTCTCCCGGGACTTTCCGGTTCTGGCCCCCAATTCCGGCTCCCGGCCTGGGTATACCGGACCATTAAGAGGTCCGGTTTAGCCAGCCAGAGAGCCGGGGGCCGCGCGCCCGGGCGGGGAAGGCGGCGAGTGAGGGAGGGAGCGACCCTGCGCGTGCGCAGATCGCTCTGCGCACGCGCAGGGACGCTCCCTCCCTCCCTCGCCGCTTTCCCCGCCCGCCCACGGGGCCCGGCGGTGGCGGCGGAGGCCCGGAGGGCGTCGAAAGGCCCGCGGGGGTCGCTGGAGGCCCTCCAGCGACCCCCGCGGGCCTTCCCGAGGCTTCCCCGGCCTCGCAACCCCCACCCCCCGTCCTTACCTGCCCGGGAAGGCGTCGGAAAGGCCCGCGGGGGTCGCTGGAGGCCCTCCAGCGACCCCCGCGGGCCTTCCGAGGCTTCCCGGGCCTCGCAACCCCCACCCCCCGTCCTTACCTGCCCGGGAAGGCGTCGGAAAGGCCCGCGGGGGTCGCTGGAGGCCCTCCAGCGACCCCCGCGGGCCTTCCCGAGGCTTCCCGGGCCTCGCAACCCCCACCCCCCCGTCCTTACCTGCCCGGGAAGGCGTCGGAAAGGCCCGCGGGGGTCGCTGGAGGCCCTCCAGCGACCCCCGCGGGCCTTCCGAGGCTTCCCGGGCCTCGCAACCCCACCCCCCGTCCTTACCTGCCCGGGAAGGCGTCGGAAAGGCCCGCGGGGGTCGCTGGAGGCCCTCCAGCGACCCCCGCGGGCCTTCCCGAGGCTTCCCGGGCCTCGCAACCCCCACCCCCCATCCTTACCTGCCCGGGAAGGCGTCGGAAAGGCCCGCGGGGGTCGCTGGAGGCCCTCCAGCGACCCCCCGCGGGCCTTCCCGAGGCTTCCGGGCCCGCAACCCCCACCCCCCGTCCTTACCTGCCCGGGAAGGCGTCGGAAAGGCCCGCGGGGGTCGCTGGAGGCCCTCCAGCGACCCCCGCGGGCCTTCCCGAGGCTTCCCGGGCCTCGCAACCCCACCCCCCGTCCTTACCTGCCCGGGAAGGCGTCGGAAAGGCCCGCGGGGGTCGCTGGAGGCCCTCCAGCGACCCCCGCGGGCCTTCCCGAGGCTTCCCGGGCCTCGCAACCCCCACCCCCCGTCCTTACCTGCCCGGGAAGGCGTCGGAAAGGCCCGCGGGGGTCGCTGGAGGCCCTCCAGCGACCCCGCGGGCCTTCCGAGGCTTCCCCGGCCTCGCAACCCCCACCCCCCGTCCTTACTGCCCGGGAAGGCGTCGGAAAGGCCCGCGGGGTCGCTGGAGGCCCTCCAGCGACCCCGCGGGCCTTCCCGAGGCTTCCCGGGCCTCGCAACCCCCACCCCCGTCCTTACCTGCCCGGGAAGGCGTCGGAAAGGCCCGCGGGGGTCGCTGGAGGCCCTCCAGCGACCCCCGCGGGCCTTCCGAGGCTTCCCGGGCCTCGCAACCCCCACCCCCCGTCCTTACCTGCCCGGGAAGGCGTCGGAAAGGGCCCGCGGGGGTCGCTGGAGGCCCTCCAGCGACCCCCGCGGGCCTTCCCGAGGCTTCCCCGGCCTCGCAACCCCCCACCCCCGTCCTTACCTGCCCGGGAGGGCGTCGGAAAGGCCCGCGGGGTCGCTGGAGGCCCTCCAGCGACCCCCGCGGGCCTTTCCGACGCCCTCCCGGGCCTCTAGCATTCCCCCCCCGTTCTCCTCCGCCGGGGGGGGGGGCGTCGGAAAGCCCTCTCCGCCGCCGCCGCCAGCTGCCGGACTCGCCGCCGCCGCCGGACTAGCCGCAGGTAAGGGGGCCGGGGGGGGGCTGGCGGGAGGGGGTGGCCTTCCTTCCTTCCCTCCCTCCTTCCTTCCTTCCTTCCTTCCTTCCTTCCTTCCTTCCTTCCTTCCTTCCTTCCTTCCTTCCTTCCTTCCTTCCTTCCTTCCTTCCTTCCCTCCCTCCCTCCTTTCTTCCTTTCTTCCTTCCTTTCTTCCTTTCTTTCTTCCTTCCCTCCTTTCTTCCTTTCTTCCTTCCTTCCCTCCTTCCTTCCTCCTCCCTCCCTCCCTCCCTCCTTCCCTTCCTTCCTTCCTTCCTTCCTTCCTTCCTTCCTCCTTCCTTCCTTCCTCCTTTCTCCCTTCCTTCCTTCCCTCCCTCCCTCCTTATGTTCTTATGTGACCCAGAGTGTTGGACTGGATGGGCCACTGGCCTGATCCAACATGGCTTCTCTTATGTTCTTATGTGACGCAGAGTGTTGGACTGGATGGGCCACTGGCCTGATCCAACAGGGCTTCTCTTATGTTCTTATGTGACGCAGAGTGTTGGACTGGATGGGCCACTGGCCTGATCCAACAGGGCTTCTCTTATGTTCTTATGTGACGCAGAGTGTTGGACTGGATGGGCCACTGGCCTGATCCAACAGGGCTTCTCTTATGTTCTTATGTGACGCAGAGTGTTGGACTGGATGGGCCACTGGCCTGATCCAACAGGGCTTCTCTTATGTTCTTATGTGACGCAGAGTGTTGGACTGGATGGGCCACTGGCCTGATCCAACAGGGCTTCTCTTATGTGACAATACTGACTTTGGTGGACCCAAGCACTGATTCAGTGTAAGGGAGCTTTGTGTTTTGTGACTGGAGTAGACAATACTGACTTTGGTGGACCCAAGCACTGATTCAGTGTAAGGGAGCTTTGTGTTTGTGTCTTCTAGTGCAATTTTGTTCTCAGATCCTGTATTTACTTCATCAGTATATGGGATAAGGCACTTTCTCAACTGTGCTGCATAATGCAGCCTATTTATTTTGTCCTGTTGGCTCTATCTGCGCCACCTTCATCACTTTCGGGGTGTGGATCCCCAGTGGAGTGGTCTCCCGACTCCCTCCGCCGGCTGTTTCTGATAGTCCTGCGCCCCCTCTTTCATTTGATATGTGTCCCGTGCGGGTGCCACCCTCCCGCGGGAGATGCCGCAAAATGAGCCCCCTTGAGGCTTATGGCGGCAGGGCTCGGGGGAAGCGAGCTAGACTGCTGTTCTTTTGAGGGGTTATAGAGTGTTTCGAGCCCGTCCCTGTGGCATCGGTCCCATCATTGTGGGGCCCAGGGGCCGGCGCAGCGGCACGCTGAAGCAGCCTGTCGGTCACTTCCAGGTTCCTGTCCTGCATCTCGACCGGTGTTATTAGTGACAGGCTGCTTCGGCGTGCCGCTGCGCCGGCCCCCTGGGTCCCTCAACGATGGGACCGATGCCACAGGGACGGGCTCGAAACACTCTATAACCCCTCAAAAGAACAGCAGTCTAGCTCGCTTCCCCCGAGCCCTGCCGCCATAAGCCTCAAGGGGGCTCATTTTGTGGCATCTCCCGGCGGGAGGGTGGCACCCGCACGGGACACATATCAAATGAAAGAGGGGGCGCAGGGCTATCAGAAACAGTCGGCGGAGGGAGTCGGGAGACCACCCACTGGGGGATCCACACCCCGAAAGTGATGATGGTGGCGCAGATAGAGCCAACAGAGCCAACAGGACAAAATAAATAGGCTGCATTATGCAGCACAGTTGAGAAAGTGCCTTATCCCATATACTGATGAAGTATATACAGGATTTGAGAACAAAATTGTTTCCGGCGGTGATATTTGGGGGATTTTTGGGGACGTCACAGGAAGTGCTGTGAAGTCACTTCCTGTTTCCGGCAGTGGCATTTGGGGGAAATGATGTCACAGGAAGTGATGTCACTTCCCGTTTCCGGCAGGTGACGCGGGGGAAATGATGTCACAGGAAGTGATGCCACTTCCTGTTTCCGGTGGTGGCATGACGTCACCGGAAGTGACGTCGCCGGAAGTGACGTCACTTCCTGTTTCCGGCGGCGGGCGCGCTTCGCGCGCGCACACCCCTACCCACCCACCCACCCCCCAGTGTCCCTGGCTGGCCTTCAGACATTATGGTCACCCTACTTACTCCCTTACAGGAATGTATGGGAAGGTGCTGATTACTTAGTTTCAGTTCTCACTACTTCTAATTATAAGCCATAAAGCAAGACGGGGGAGGGGGGGAAGGGAAAGAATAATAAGCTAGCAAGATTGGATCCTCCATGATACTTCCCAGACCGGCTTAGGCAGGTCCCTTAAACAATCAATTATCAATGGAATTTCACCTTGCTTGACACTGGCCTCCCCTGCTGATTGCCAAACCTGCTGTGGAACAAAGACTGGGGTGGGGCTGCCCAGGGGCAGGGCCGGCTTGGTCTCTTCCACCAGACTGGGAATGCCTTCGCCTCCTGCACTAGACTGGCCTTTGGAAGGCACTGAGCCGGCAGGCTTCTTCCGAGTGCACAGGAGCTGGCCCATGTCTCACTGCTGGGATGTGGCTCAGGACAGCTCCTATTGAAGGAAATGTTGTTTCCCTTTAAGGTGCCCCGGCCTTTGGTTTGGCTTTGCTACAAAAAGCCAACCAGGCTGCCCCCTTTGTGTCCCTCCTTCCTCTGCCTTTTAGCATATGAACCCTTGAAGCTGCCTGATTCTACAACTGTCTCTACACTAATGCACAGAGTATGGGAAACAAACAGGAGGAACTGGAAGTCCTAATAAAGAAAGGAGACTATGACATAATAGGCCTTACTGAAACTTGGTGGGATGACACTCACAACTGGAATATTAGGATTCAGGGGTACAACTTATTTTAAAGGGGCAGGCAAATGAGAAAGGGCGGAGGCGTAGCAGTATATGTGAAGGAGGTATATACTTGTGAGGAAATATGTGAATCGGAGCATGGCAGCTCAGTTGAGAGTCTCTGGGTAAAAATAAAAGGAGTAAGAAACAACAGTGATATTATGGTGGGGGTCTGCTACAGACCACCAAACCAGGCAGAGGACTTGGATGAGATACTTCTACAGCAGATTGCAAAGTTCTCCAAGAGAAGGGTACAGTGATCATGGGAGATTTCAATTACCCAGACATCTGTTGGAAGTCCAACTCTGCTAAAAATGAAAAGTCAAATAGATTCCTGGCTTGTCTTGCTGACAACTTCCTTTTCCAGAAAGTGAAGAAGGAAACAAGGGGATCTGCTATCTTGGATTTGATTCTCACCAACAAGGAAGAATTGATTGAAGAAGTGGAAGTAGTGGGCACCTTGGGCAGTAGTGACCATGTGATTTTGGAATTTGCAGTCTTATGGAAGGGAAAAGCTATACGTAGTCAGACTTATAGGTTGGACTTCAGAAAGGCAAACTTTGATAGACTTAGAACTATGCTGGATAAAATTCCATGGTCAGAAAGAATTAAGAGGAAGGGGGTTCAGGAAGGGTGGGAGTTTCTTGAAAGCGAAATACTGAAAGCGCAATCACAGATGATTCCTATGAGAAGAAAAAATGGAAATAGCCTAAAGAAGCCGAGTTGACTCCATAAACAGCTCTCTAAAGACTTGAGAAATAAAAAAGACTCCTTTAGGAAGGCCTTATAACCAAGGATGAATATAAACAAATCAACAGTGCTTGTAGAGAAAAAGTTAGGAAAGCCAAAGCTCAGTATGAGCTTAGGTTGGCCAAAGATGCTAAAAACAACAAAAAAGGGTTCTTTTCTTATGTTCAGAGTAAGAAAAAGAGCAAGGTCATGGTAGATCCATTGCGAGGGCAAGAAAGTGAAATTGTAACAGCTAATGAAGAGAGGGTGGAACAGCTCAATTCCTAGTTTTCCGCAGTCTTCTCTTCTGAGGAAAATGGTGCTCAACATGGCAAATGCAGAACATATAAGGAGGGTATGAAGTTCCAACCTAGGATCAGCATAGGGGTTGTACATAAACACCTAGGGCGTTTTCGCACTGACCTTAATCAGCAGCGACGCCCCTATTCACTGCGCAGGATCGGCGCGGATTTCGCACTAATTGCCGCGGAGCACCCGGAAGAGCCGGCAAGTCCCGCGGCTTTTGTGGCGCAAACAGAAACCGCCAAAAACCAGTTTCCATTTGCGCCGCAAAAGCCGCGGGACTTTCCAGCTCTTCCGGGTGCTCCGCGGCAATTAGTGCGAAATCCGCGCCGATCCTGTGCGGTGAAGAGGGGCGTTGCTGCTGATTAAGGTCAGTGCAAAAACGCCCCAAGTTTCTTTAAATGAAACTAAGTCCTCAGGGCCAGATGAATTGCATCCAAGGGTTCTAAAAGAGCTTGCGGATGTAATTTCTGAGCCTCTGGCTATTATTTTTGAGAATTCTCAGAGAAGAGGAGAGGTGCCGGAAGATTGGAAGCGGGCAAATGTTGTCCCCATCTTCAAGAAGGGGAAAAAAGAGGATCCAGGTAACTACCAACCTGTCAGCTTGACGTCTATACCTGGAAAAGTTTTAGAACAAATCTTCAAACAGTTGGTCCTGGAACATTTAGAAAGAATGGATGTGATTACTAAGAGCCAGCATGGTTTTCTCAAGAACAAGTCATGTCAGACTTACCTAATCTCTTTTTTTGAGAAAGTGACTACCTTGCTGGATCAGGGGAATGCTGTAGACATCGTTTATCTTGATTTCAGTAAGGCTTTTGATAAGGTTCCACATAGTATCCTTGTTGACAAGTTGGCAAAATGTGGTTTGGATCCAGTTACTGTAGCTGGTTGACAGATCACACCCAATGAGTGCTTGTGTATGGTTCCTCATCCTCTTGGAGAGGAGTGACAAGTGGAGTGCCTCAAGGATCTGTCCTGGAACCTGTTTTGTTCAACATCTTTATCAATGATTTGGATGAAGGAATAGAGGGAATGATTAAATTTGCAGATGTTACTAAATTGGGAGGGGTTGCAAACACAGAAGAAGACAGAAACAGGATACAGGATGACCTTGACAGGCTGGAAAACTGGGCTAAAATCAATAAAATGAATTTTAAAAGGGATAAATGTAAAGTTCTGCATTTAGGTAGGAAAAATCCAATGCATGGTTATAGGATGGAGGAGACTTGTCTTAGCAGTAGTATGTGCGAAAAAGATCTAGGGGTCTTAGCGGATTATACGCTGAACATGAGTCAACAGTGTGATGTGGTGGCTAAAAAGGCAAATACAATTTTGGGCTGTATCAACAGAAGTATAGTGTCCAGATCACGTGATATGATGGTATTGCTTTACTCTGTTCTGGTAAGACCTCACCTGGAGTATTGTGTTCAGTTTTGGGCACCACATTTTAAAAAGGGTATAAACAAGCTGGAATGGGTCCAGAAGAGGGTGATGAAGATGGTGAGGGGTCTGGAGAACAAGTCCTATGAGGAAAGGTTGAAGGAGCTGGGGATGTTTAGCCTGGAGAGGAGGCAGCTGAGAGGTGATATGATCACCATCTTCAAGTACCTGAAGGGCTGTCATATAGAGGATGGTGTGGAATTGTTTTATGTGGCCCTTAAAGGTAGGACCAGAACCAATGGGTTGAAATTAAATCAAAAGAGTTTCCGGCTCAACATTAGAAAGAACTTCCTGACTGTTAGAGCGGTTCCTCAGTGGAACAGCCTTCCTCAGGAGGTGGTGAGCTCTCCTTCCTTGGAGGTTTTTAAACAGTGGCTGGATGGCCATCTGTCAGCAATGCTGATCGTGGGAGTTTAGGGGGAGGTGTTTGTGAGTTTCCTGCATTGTGCAGGGGATTGGACTAGATGACCCTGGAGGTCCCTTCCAACTCTATGATTCTGACTCATCCCAGCACTCCATCAAGGACAGTCCTGCCTACTTGGACTGGCAGCAGCAGTTCTCCAAGGACTCTGGCTGAGGTCTTTCCCTCCAGTTACTGCCAGGTCCTTATAACTGCAGATTGAACCTGGGACTTTCTGCATGTCAAACGAGATGCTTGACCACCAAGCTGCAGCCAGTGGTGGACTGGGTCTAAAAATATTGGTTGCCAGGAGACAAAGGGGGCCCACCCACAACTATAAGACTATAAGGCTATCATTTAATTTTTATAAGAAATAAATAAAATTTTCAAAAAATACATAAGTGGATAAAAGGTACAATTAAAACTTTTGGGAAATATATGTATATATATTTTTAGTAATTACATATATTGTACATTTTACTGGCAGTATGTGGTAGATATTAAATGTAAATATTTAATATCTACTGTAAATTTTAGTTGCATTACTGTAATAATATTGGAACTTCTATTATATTTTCAAGCTACTAAAAGGACTTTAACCTTTTTAACCTCTTGTCTAACGTTTAAGGGGGCCACTTCATCAGGCTGACCCCCTGGCCTGCAGCCCACTTTACCTGATCTCAAGCTGGTCAGCAAACCTTTGCTGTCTTTTCTGCCCAGAACTCCTTCGCAGGGTCCTTCTATGGTGGCACCTTCTTTCGCTCCCTGGCTCCTCTCAAAGCACAACTTTTATGGGACGCCTGCGGTGATCTCTGAGACCTCCAGCCCACACCCCACCCTTGTGGCTTATTCCAGCAGCTGTGGGAGGCAGCTCTACACAGTTTGCATGGCAGTTAATGCATCCTTTGAGGCAAAATGCTGTTGAAGCAACCTGGCAACCAGCACTCTTGTCTTCAAGGGGGAGACCGTAGGTAGCGGGACCAGACAGCACCAACTTTAAGACTTCTGCTTGAGTGGCCGTTTTGTTTCCGGGGTCACTTTAGATGCTGGTTTTTCCATACGAATCCCTTTGCTTGTCTGGATGCTGATTTCTTTGGAGAACACTCCCTTCTCCCAAGGGTTCAGACACTGAACTATGAAGGCAGAAGACCTGCTTGGGTTCTGTCTCTTTTGTCTGCTGGGCTGTCTTCTGCTAGGAACAGAGCTTTGTACTGGGGATGCTGTGTGTCATGCCAACATATGTGATCAGCATTAGAAGTTACTGTGTTTAAAATGCCTGTTTCTTGTTGCAACAACCCACTCTTGTAATCTCTTGTTTGTAGTGGCAAATGAAGAATACAGCAAAGAGTGTCACATTCCTGAAAGGGCATCATTTGGCCTGACGTTGAGCTGCAGAGCTGCTCATTGTGCTTCATCATGATGTTATTATGGGATGCTTTCCTTTAAAAACAACTAAGGGCTTTTCCACATTCTTATTTCTCCCACTTGTAAGTTCCAGTGACTTCAGAGAGTTTTTCCTCTTATCCCATATGTGTTTTGCTTCGTCTGGTAGGCAGTTCAATATTTTTATGGTTTATGCCAGGCATAGGTAGATTAAAAGGGGATTAGATAGATCCATGGAGGATCAGTGGCTGCTAGTCCTGCTGACTCCACATTCAGAGGCACTAACCGTTGTCTGAATCCCAAAGCCCAGAGGCAGCCTCAGGGAAAGGGCTCGGCCACTGTGTCCTGTTGTTGGCTCTCCAGAGGAATTGGTTGGCCACCGTGTGGGAGAGGATGCTGGACGAGATGGACTGCTGGTCTGATCCAGAGGGGTTCTTCTGATGTCCTTATGTTATGTCTGAAGTACTCCAGACAATGAAGTAATTGAATTAACCAAAGCTTTCTGAGCTTTTACTCTCTGAAGAAATGTTTTCCCTCCTGGGACACTGGAAGTTATTGATATGAAGCTGCTTCCCTGATGGTTTGATCATTTGCACGACTGCAACACTTCTTCATCCCTTAAGCTGTATAGGGAGTGCACACATACCCCTGGTTTGCCAAATGGGGCAACTGCCTCCCTCTCCTGTCCTTGCCACGTGCATGCCCCTTGTCACAGAATATCTCCTGAGGGATCTTTGTCAAGCAACACTGACCTTGTGGATGGGGAAATACCCTTAATTTCTGGTTTATGTCTTGCAGCATGCCCCCCAGGATTCTTTAAGGACTCCCCCCAGAGTCCGGTGTGCACAAAATGCCCCCCACACAGTTACACACGGGAAGAAGCATCAACCTCCTGTGAGTGTGAAGAGAACTACTACCGGAAGGAGACGGATCCCCCTACGATGGCCTGCACAAGTGAGTTGACCTGCATTGAACATGTGGTTTATTTGAGGAGCTCAGTCACCAGCAACCATTGCCCGCATGCCTCTGCCTTCCCCTGTCTGATCCTTATTCCATTAATCGCTGATCTGACCGAGGGTGGTCCTGGGAATGGGAACTTCTCCGTTCTGAGATCCTGGAGACTAATTTGTAGCCTCTGAGGCACACACTCTGCCCCTGAGCCCTCCCCATGGCCTCTGGGTGGCTCCTGCAGAGTGTTCCGGTGCCACAACAGAGGGGGACAGAGACACATTAAGGCAGGTTCCCCAAACCCCTGGCAGTGCTTGTCTGTCTGTCTCTTTGCTGAGAGCCAAAGCAGCCAGCAGCAGCTCTGGTGGCTCACAGATCTGCCTCATTCCTGTCAAAAATGAAGCACAGGTGATCGGGGGGGGGGGGGGGGCGGCAGTGGTGGTGGTTCACAGGCGGTAGGAGCTGGGCCTGCCGCCTCTCGTGTGCCCACAGTCTGTCACCCCCAGATATTCCCAGTATCGCTATGGCCTTGGGGTTCAGGAAATATACAGTATTGCTGCATTTTTCTCCCATTATACTCTGTGGGGACCATTATAGTCAATAGTCCCCATAGTGTATGATGAAGAATTGATCTAGGGGCATCTGGGGCTCTGGAGGGGTGGTTTTTTTTTTTTATTTGCAGCAGAGCTGCTGGTGCCTCTCCTCAACCCCCCCCCCCACCTCCCCCAAGTTTCAAATAGATTGAGTCAGGGGTCCAATTCTATGGCCCCCAGATCCTCCATGGAAAGGGAACTCTCAGGCATTTAAAGGGACCGAGAGCCCTATAAATGCCCTACAGCTGCAGCTATCTGGTGTGACCCTGACAATTTTGAATATTTTTGGGATTTTTTGGGTAGAGCATTTTCAGATAGCCAAATCACTAGCTCCCTTGGTGATTGGATGAGAAAATACCTGACAAATACCAGTAAGGTAATTTATTAACAGCGGTAGTGGGGGTGGGAGAAGGGGGTTGGCTGGGTTTATACGGAGCGCCCACCCCTAGTCCCCGCTGCCTGCTTTGGCCTCTTGCTGTGGAATTTATTTATTTATTTAGAATTTATATCCCGCCCTTCCCACGAATGGCTCAGGGCGGCACCCGGGCATGTGGCTTCTGCTTCGCCTTCCTCACCCCACCCCCACCCCCCAGTCACCTGCTGCTTGGCCCTATCAGATTTCTCTGGCTAAACCTGCCGAGGGAGCTGCTTCAAGGACAGGTCTGGAGAAGCTTAGAAGGGTCCTTGGAGGGGGTTGTGTCGTGTGGGCTGGCCTTGCTTTTGCTCAGTTAACTTTGTTCATGGGCCTTGCCCATCACAAAAGGGAGGCCAGTCTCTTTCCAAGAGACCAAAAGTTCTGGGAACTTTCAAGGTGAACTCCCTGGAAAGGAGACCTGTGAGAGACTTGAGGTACTTCAGTAATGTCAGATCATACAGATCATACACAGCATGCCTTGTACTTTCCTAGATTTTACTTGTGGTACCCTCCACCCCCCACCCCCACCCCCTGCCCAGCTCTCAGCTGCAGAACTTAGATTGTTGCCTCCATGTGGTACCCTTTTAAGCCAGAGCAAAAAAAAAAAAGGTCTTTTGCTGTGCTTTAAACGGGAACTGGGGTTGCAGCCATGGGCAGAGCCTCTGGGTGAAAGCTGTGCCCCCAGCTAGTGTGTGTGTGTATGGGGGGGAGGGAAGAGTCCCTCAGTTCTGGTTTCCAATTCCCTTTTCCATCTCTTGGAAGGGGCTTTTTTCTTGAACAGCTGAGGAGGCAGCTCAGCCCTGAGTTGCCATTCTGCTGAGAATTTTGTCCAGTTGGTGCTTCTGTGCCAATGTGATGAGGCAGAAGGGGAGTTCACCTCAGCAGCAAAGGGTGCCGGACCGGATATGTGGCTTCCCTAGCAGGGGTGCCATTTCACACTCACACCCAGCATGACTGTGTTTCAGGCAGCCTTTGTTCCTCAGAAGCATAGCCTAGGATGCCGCCCCCACCCCAGTTCTCAGCTGCAGAACTTAGATTGCTGCCTCCTCCACAGGCGACATTCTAACTGCCCGACAGGTTTCCTCTGCCCCCCCACCCCCCACACAGAGGTGTTGGCAGCTCAGTTTCCCAGGCTGGGCCTATCTGGGAAGAGGGCTCTTGAACTCTTATGCAGGGAATAGCACCACCAGGGAAGCAAAATAGGAGTCAGTTGCACCTTTAAGACCAACTTAGTTTTATTCAGAACGTAAGCTTTCGTGTGCATGCACGCTTCTTCAGACAAGGAATGAGGTACAGTAAGCAGAGCCACACATAGCTGGTGGGGTTTGGAATGCCAAGTGGTACAAAGTTAAAATCCAGTAGCAGAATAGTAAAATTAACAAATTCAGAAAACCTTTGATCTGGGTTGCATTAGTGTGGGAAATCATAAAACAGTAACATGTCCGAATGTGAGAATGCCTGTTCTGAAAGAGAAGTACATTGGAACAAACACCTCCCCAGGACTGAACAGAGATGTTGTTTTGCTTTTTTATCTCATTACATATGCTAAACCCACTCTCACCAAGTATGGCGATATATCTATAGTATTCCAATGTATTTCTCTTTTAGGATAGTGTATCAGAATAATGCTTTTGTATTGACATAAACAAGGGAGATGGGCTGTTTATCTCATTACATATACTAAACCCATCTTCCACTATATCTTAATGCATTTTTTTCTAATGGCAATCTGGAATGATGTATATATTTATGTTACATGTTAAAAGGTAAATTAGTTGGGCACGAAAACCTTCTGAGAAAGAAATGCCTTCATCTTCTTCGTGGTCTCTGTGCCTCACACTCATGGGATAGTGCGCCTGCGCCGATCCCCGAATCGGTATCTGAAAAAGCCCGGGATTTTTCCGCGCTCGGCGCCAATGAGCATGCGCAAGCGACCCACTGCGCATGCCCACCAGCGCCTGCGCGGCAATCCCGCCAGTTCCTTTCTGACCGCTGCGCTGAGAGGTTTACCTTTCCGTTTCCCCGGTCGGTGAGAAGTTTTTTGGCTTCGCCTTTTCTTCTCGTTCTAGCCCGTTTACCGTTGTTGTTTAGTAGTTAGTTGTAGTTCATAGTTGTTAGTTAGTTAGTTTAAAAAAAAAAAAAAAAAGCGTTTTGTGTTCGCCCGCCGGACGGCCCTTCGGGGCGCTTCGCCCGCGCTTTTCCCCCACTCCTCTTTTTCTCTCTCAGATTGTTCTGGGGAGTTTTTTTGCGGCTACTTTCTATGGAAAGTCGCTGGGGGTTTTTCAAACGCTGTCGTGCGTGTGGGAAGAAGATCGCCCCTCCAGACGGTCATTCCCTGTGTCTACTGTGCCTGGGAGAGGCCCACCGAGTAGACTCGTGCCCGCATTGTCTCCGCTTTTCGAAGCAGACGAGGAAGAACCGGGCGGCTCGATTATCTGCGGCACTGATCGAATCGGCGCTTACACCCCATCGACCGATGGAGGTATCGGCACCGAAGTCGTCCGAAACCCCGGCCCTGGAGCTCGCATCGGTCGATGCGGCTCCGATACGGACTTTGGACTCGCCGGAAGAGCGTGGCTCCACGAAACGTTCCCTTGAGGGCTCGGTGGATACGCCCGCTAAAAAGCGCCAGGAGGACTCGGGGACCCGACCTCCGAAAAAGGCGAAGTCGAAGGAGAAGCGAAAGCGACCCCGCACTCCTTCCCCATCGGGCGGTGCGTCGACATCGACGTCGACAAAACCTCCGAAAAAACCTCGGACGCCTCCGCGCCGTAGCCCAGCTGACCAGCAGCGCCTGTCGGCGTCGGAACAAGAGCCGGAAATCGACTTAACCCAACGGTCTTCGTCTTCGGGCTCCCGTCGTCGCTCCGAAAGCGAATCGGCCTCGGAGGTTGATGCGTCGGCACCGGTGATCGACCCACCATTCAAGCCCCGAGTCAGGCGAGACACATTCTATCCTCCTCAACGCTTCCCAATACCACCGTGGGAGCAACGCAGGTGGCAGCCTCCCTACTCCCGGTACGAGACCTGTCGTTGGTACCCGGACGACTACCACGATTGGGAGCAAGCATCCCAATTTTCATCGGTGTCGAGGATATCCCATCGGTCTCGGAAGGCCTCTGCGTCGGCGTCGGTTCCCCCGGATCGACAGTTGGTTCCGGTAGATGTGGATCGAAGACCACCGATCCTTCCACCGCGAGAATCGACCCCGATGCTCTCGGAGCACTCCACACACAAGGACTCCTCGTCGTCGGAGTCGGAGAGTGAAGTTCAGGGATTGGAGCCTTCACCGGGTTCCCAGACGGCCGAGGATCTCCCAATCTCGCCGTCGGAGGATCTGAAGTCCTATGGGGACCTTGTGAAGCGGATTGCCGCCACCCTCAAGCTGCCTGTGACGCAACCGGAGCCAGTAGTGGACGACAATGTGTTCGATATAATGCAAAGGAACACATCCACTGCGGTTGCCCTGCCAGTGACCAAGGTGATCCTCCAGGTGGTCAAAGAGCCTTGGGCGCGACCCTCCTCGACGCCAGTCTCATCGAAACGGCTGGACCATATGTATAGGGTCCAAGAGACTGGGGCTGAGTTCTTGTTCACCCATCCGCGCCCGAACTCGGTGGTCGTCTCCTCCTCTTCGAAGGCAAGGAAGGTCCACTCCTCCCCACCGGACAAAGAAGGGAGGAAGATTGATGGAATGGGCCGCAAGGTCTACTCCGCGGGGGCACTCCGCATAAAGGTGTCTAACTATGCCGCCTGCATGGCTAGATATCAGTATGCCGTGTGGGAACAACTTTCCCCCTTCCTTTCCTCGTTAACTGAGGAAAAGAGGGCTGCTGCAACCAGGCTACAAAAAGAAGGTCTCGCTGTGGCCAGACAACAACTGGCCGCAGCAAAACATATGGTTGAAGCCTCGGCCAAACAGATTACGTCTGCAGTCTGTATCCGACGGCACTCCTGGCTCAGGTCTACCACGCTCCACCAGGACACTAAGACCTTCATCGAAGATCTGCCGTTTGAGGGTGACGGGCTCTTCAGCACCACAACTGACTCGGCGCTGCAAGAGTTCGACAAGAGTGTCAAAACCTCTAAGAACTTGGGTGTCCAATCTGCTCCTAAGGCTTCCAAATCCAAGCAATGGTCCAAACCCTGGACCAAGAAGCCTTATCAGAAGTTCTCTCCGGAGCAATGGCGTCCTCGCCCTGCCCAGTCCGAGCGATCACCTTACTCGGGTAACGGCAGGAACCGTTATGGATCACAACCGCCCAGCAAGTCGAAGGGGGTTCGCTCCCAGAAGCAGGGGGTTTGACTTCTTCCAAGCACGCGTCGTCGTCCCCGTTGGGAATTCATCCATCCGCCTACGCCCTTTCCTGCCTGCCTGGGAGTTGATCTCCACAGACAGGTGGGCTCTGTCCATCATAGAAGAGGGCTACAAAATAGAGTTTGTTCAGACCCCAAACCAGTCCGTGGTAGTCACCACTCCCCCTTCCCCACCTCTGCTGGCGGAGGTGAACAACCTCCTACAGAAACAAGCCATAGAGGTAGTTCCACCGGAGGCCAGGATGGGAGGTTTCTACTCCCGGTACTTTCTGGTTCCCAAAAGGGACGGGGGCCTAAGGCCTATCATGGACCTTCGGAGTCTGAACAAATTTATTCTGTACCAGAAGTTCAGAATGGCTACGCTGCAAACAATCCTGCCCCTCATCAATCAGGGAGACTGGATGGCGACCCTGGACCTCAAGGATGCTTATTTTCATGTCAGCATCCATCCCGCGTTCAGGCGTTTCCTACGGTTTGCAGTGGGTGCTCGTCACTTCCAATTCAGGGCCCTGCCGTTTGGACTGTCTACTGCTCCTCGGGTGTTCACGAAGCTGATGAGTGTGGTGGCTGCCCATCTTCGTCTGCAGGGAGTCGTTGTCTTCCCATACATCGACGACTGGCTTCTTGTGGCGAAGTCGAGGGAGAGTCTAACAACCCACATCGCTACCACTCTGCGTCTTCTTGGCACCCTGGGGCTGCAAGTCAACCTGGAGAAATCCCATCTCACTCCCTCAAAGACAGTTCAATTCATAGGGGCTCTGTTGGACACTCAACAACATCGAGCATTCCTCCCTTCGCAGAGAGCGAAGGACATCATCAATCTGGTGCAGCTACTTCAAAGGCGGCGGTGGGGCACGGCTCAGCAGCTCCAGCGGATGCTGGGGTTGATGGCCGCGACGACAAGCGTGCTACGTTTCGCAAGACTGCACATGAGAGGCCTACAGATTTGGTTCTTGCGCCACTTTCGGCCTCTCAGAGACTCACCTCGAAAGAGGTTCACCATTCCACCCGGGACTCTCCGCTCCCTGCAATGGTGGGGAACAGAGAGCAACATCCGTCAAGGGGCCCCTTTTCATCTGCCGACCCCTACAGTAACCATCGCTACCGATGCCTCCATGTGGGGGTGGGGAGCCCACCTGGAGGAGCTGTGTGTGGGAGGCAAGTGGCCACCGAAACTGAGCCGGTGCCATATAAACTACCTAGAACTGCTAGCAGTTCACTTTGCCCTTCGATCGTTCCGTCCACTGCTGGTGGGACAGACTGTGGCATTGCTTACGGACAATACCACTGCCCTGTGCTATATAAACAGACAGGGGGGGACAGTGTCTCGCAGGCTATGCTCACTGGCGATGGATCTCTGGGAGGAGTGTCTCCAGTGGGACATTTTTGTAAAAGCTACACATCTGCCGGGGGTCCTCAACATACAGGCGGACTCTCTCAGCAGGGGTGGAGCCTCCCCACACGAATGGGAACTGCAATGGAGGTTCCTAGAGCCGGTGTTCCAACTCTGGGGCTACCCACAGCTGGATGCTTTCGCCACAGCGCAGAACAAGAAGTGCCCATTGTTCTGTGCCAGGGGAGGTGCGGATCCGGCTTCCTTGGGAGATGGACTTCTACTTCGGTGGGAGGGCTGGTTCCTGTACATGTTCCCGCCCTTACCTTTGCTAACGAGGGTGGTCCACAAGTTAGTGCAGGAGAAGCCACGTTGCATTCTGGTGACCCCGTGGTGGCCCCGTCAGGGCTGGTTCTCGATTCTGCTCCAGCAGTCGAGGGGGACCTTTTACCAGTTCCCGGCAGAACCGGACCTGTTGTCGGCCCAGGGAGGGCACGTGCTCCATCACAACGTGCCGCACCTGAAGCTGACAGCGTGGTTCATCGACCACTAGACTTCTCCACCAGGGTTCAACAAGTGCTCCAGAGTAGCAGGAAACCTTCCACCCGTGCCTCTTACGAGAGGAAGTGGAAAAAGTTCAGTGACTTTGTGGTTGACTCTCCAATGTCACCTGACACTGTTGGGCTGCCCACAGTTTTTGAGTTTCTTTTGTCCTTGGTGGATGAGGGGCTGGTATTCTCATCCATTAAGGTCTATTTAGCAGCTATTTCTGCTTTTCATGATTCAGTTGAGGGTTACTCTGTCTTTGCTCACCCGCAGTCCAAGAGATTTATGAAGGGATTGTTCCGCCTTCATCCCCCGTCTAGATCCCCTCCACAGCTGTGGGATTTGACTTTGGTCCTGGACAAGTTGACTCGTCGCCCCTTTGAGCCTATGGCGACATGTTCCCTGCAACTTTTGTCTTGGAAGACTGCATTTTTAGTTGCCATCACTTCGGCACGTCGTGCAGGGGAGCTCACAGCGATGCGGTGTGACTACCCATACCTTGCCTTTAAAGAGGCTGGGGTCTCTCTGGCCCCAGACATTACTTTTCTCCCGAAAGTGGTTTCCCAGTTTCACCTTAACTTAGAGGTTTGGTTGCCCACCTTTTACCCTAGCCCTTCCTCGGATGAGGAACGCAGACTGCACGCGTTAGATGTTAAGCGTGCCCTCCTGTTTTATCTAAACCGTTCACGGGGTTTTCGTACGGACAATCAACTTTTTGTTTCCTACTCTGCCCCAAAGTTAGGGTCCAAAATTTCTTCTCAGAGACTGTCCAAATGGCTCACTGAGACGATCAGACTTTGTTATTTGTTGGCTAAGAAGCCTCTACCTGGACCTGTTCGTGGACACTCCACAAGGGCGATGGCCACGTCGGTGGCATTCCTGAAGGGTGTGTCCCTTTCCGATGTCTGCAAGGCGGCTACCTGGTCTTCTCCGCATGCCTTCATGAAGCACTACGCGCTGGACGTGCATGCTCAGCAGAGGACTCGGTTGGGAGCTGCGGTGTTGCAAGCTGTTTCTTCAGGCTGACCGTCTTCCCGCCTCCAGGTATGCTTTGCTTGCTAATCTCCCATGAGTGTGAGGCACAGAGACCACGAAGAAGATAGACAGGTTGCTTACCTGTAACTGTAGATCTTCGAGTGGTCATCTGTGCATTCACACTACCCGCCCTCCTTCCCCGCTGCTGACGGTCTCTCTTCAGTAAAGGGGCTTTCAGCGGTCAGGGAGGAACTGGCGGGATTGCCGCGCGGGCGCTGGTGGGCATGCGCAGTGGGTCGCTTGCGCATGCTCATTGGCGCCGAGCGCGGAAAAATCCCGGGCTTTTTCAGATACCGATTCGGGGATCGGCGCAGGCGCACTATCCCATGAGTGTGAATGCACAGATGACCACTCGAAGATCTACAGTTACAGGTAAGCAACCTGTCTTTTTTGACCCAGGTTTATTAGCAATAGAATAATTAACAGGCATTCTCACATTCTGACATGTTACTGTTTTATGGTTTCCCACGCTAATGCAACCCAGATCAAAGGTTTTCTGAATTTGTTAATTTTACTATTCTGCTATTGGATTTTAACTTTGTACCACTTGGCATTCCAAACCCCACCAGCTATATGTGGTTCTGCTTACCATACCTCATTCCTTGTCTGAAGAAGTGTGCATGCACACGAAAGCTTACGTTCTGAATAAAACTAAGTTGGTCTTGAAGGTGCAATTCACCCCTGTTTTGTTCTTCTACTTCAGACCAACACGCCTGCCTACTTGGATATACGTAACCACCAGGGAAAGGCCTGGCTATCTAGTTTTGGGGGGTTTCATTGGGACATAAGCTTTTAACAAGAATTTTGTCTGCCTTTAATGAAAGAAATTACCAAAGGGTACAGTTAGAAGGAGCCCCTTGGCTCAAAGTGATAAGCTGGAGTACTGCAGTCCGAGCTCTCTGCTCACGACCTGAGTTCGATCCCGGAGGAAGCTGGGATCAGGTAGCCAGCTCAAGGTTGACTCAGCCTTCCATGCTTTCGAGGTCAGTAAAATGAGTACCCAACTTGCTGGGGGGGGGGAGTGTAGATGACTGGGGAAGGCAATGGCAAACCACCCCGCAAAAAGTCTGCTGTGCAAACGTTGTGATGCAACGTCACCCCAGAGTCGGAAATGACTGGTGCTTGCACAGGGGACTACCTTGACCTTTACAGTTTGACTTAACCTAACTGCTGAAACTCTGGATTGCAGAATTGTAAACCGGCTGTCTCAGCAGTCCCCGCAGAAGAGGCAGCAGAGCAGAGCAACAGGCAACCGAAGGAGCACGGTGCTCTTGGAAGAGCGGCCCCTTTCAGCAAGTTTGGTTTCCTCAGATGGGGATCTGAAAAAGAGGACATGAGGGAGAAAAGCTTTGGGATTTTTCTATCTTGAGTTCCTTCACCCCCCATTTAGCTCCTGATATCTGCTAAACCAATCCCAGCATTCCAATGCAGCTTAGATTTTTAGCAACTTGCTGAAAGGCTCTTCTGTGTGGATTTTGGCAAAATTTTGCATATGGTCATCTAAATATTTCATGAAAACATGCAAATCCTTCATACGCTTCCCCTCCCCACAGAGTTCTCTCACTGTTGGGTCAGGTCAATCCCAACCAAAATGGTGATTGTTTCAAAATCACCTTTGAATCTGACTCCACATGTGCCTAATGTCTGTGTGGCCTGTCTCCTGACAGAAGTCGTATTGGAGCCAATCTCCTGTGACAGTCGCTCCTTTGTGTAGCCACAATTCCCTAAAAGAGGTCCCTCTTAATGCTAGGCTACTAGCATTAATGAATACATAGCACAGGTGTGTATAGATGTTCAGCCATAGATATGTATATTGTAACATAACTGCTTGGTTATATACAAGTGAATGGCACAGAAATATGATGTATGAAAGGTTTTCAAGAGGGACGGGGTGTATGTGTGTGCGCACATGTGCATGTGTTCCTTGTTGTTCTGACTCATGCTTCAGAAGATGTAACAGCATCATTCAGCTCCAGATGCCTGGAAAAAAAACACCTTATCAAATTTCCCTGTTGTTGTAGTTTTTTGCTACCCTAACTCCTAGCTTATATAGAAGACTTGATGATTAAAGCAATCTAATAACTGATGTTATTTGATTACTTTAATCCCCAGGCCTTCTACTACTAAAAATCAGTATGTTTTATTCCACATTTTCAAACTGAATGTCCTTTGAATCAAATCAAGATCAAAACCAAGCCTGAGCTCTCCCTAGAAGCTGAAATGACCTAACTGAGGCTGTCATACTTTGGTCTCCTGATGAGAAGCCCGGAGGCATCAGGGAAGACAATCACACCAGGAGAAGTGGGAGGCAGCAGGAAAGAGGAGGCCCCCACCTGCGGAAGAGTTGAAGATCCCTCTTGCAGGATAGGCTTAGCTGGGGGAACCAAGTGGGTCAAGAAGAAGAAGAATTGCAGATTTATACCCCGCCCTTCTCTCTGAATCAGAGACTCAGAGCGGCTCACAATCTCCTATATCTTCTCCCCCCACAACAGACACCCTGTGAGGTGGGTGGGGCTGGAGAGGGCTCTCACAGCAGCTGCTCTTTCAAGGGCAACCTCTGCCAGAGCTATGGCTGACCCAAGGCCATTCCAGCAGATGCAAGTGGAGGAGTGGGGAATCAGACCCAGTTCTCCCAGCTAGGAGTCCACGTACTTAACCACTACACCAAACTGGCTCTTAACCAAGCCGCGCACTTAATCACTACACCCAAACAGGTGGGGGTGGGGGTATGGATGTGGTCTGTGGCCACCTGCCATCAAAAGCCATTAAGGAAGCATCGCCCAGCCCTCATTGCTGGACTTCAGCTGCTGAGTGTATGAAAAGATAAGGAAAAAGACCCCTCTGATTTTGCATGGAGCAGCAGTGTGCCTGCTGCGAGTGTATATGTGCCAAGGTCGAGCCTTGTTCTGTGCTGCTAGCCAGTTTCCCACTTGGTGTCTGTAGCTGTAAATTAACTGGAAATTATATTCAGTATTGTCCAGGTGTGGGGATTTATGTTTATGCCATTTCCAATAAACATGGAGGAGAGAAGGATGGAACTTCCTGTGTGTGACTCGGGAGCTGCCGAGAGCCCTTGGGGGGTGGGGGGGTGTCTGTAAATGGCTGCTCTTCTAAGCTCTCGGAAATGAGGGAACTCTTAATGGATCACACCCAGTTCCAGCTGGTGAGAAAGAATTGCTGAGCTCGGTTGGCATTGGACTGAACCAGCAAAAGTGTCCGCTCAGGCTCTCTTCACTCAGGTTGTGTTCAGAGATGCTGATTAGAAGGCTGTGCTGTATAGGGCTGCCAAGTGGCTGGAGATCTCCAGGGATCACAACTGATCTCCAGGTGACAGAGATCAATTCCACTGGACAAAATGTCTCCTTTGGGAGGTGGACTCATGGCATTGTACCCCACTGAAATCCTTCCGCTCCCCAGGCCCCACCCCCCAGGTCTCCAGGTATTTCCCAACATGGAGCTGGCGACTGCAGTACTAGAGAAGATGGCGATTTTCAGGGGTTGAGGAGATAGTGGAGCAGGTTGGATGGTTTTACAGTCCCAGATTCATGAATAAGAATTTCTTTTCGTTGTCCTCTTGGAGTTCCTCAGCGTCCATCTTGAGCAGATATGGATCCTGGAGCTTGTCTGTGAGGGGTGGGGTGGGGGGTCCAGCTGTTGGGACATGATGTGCTTCTTCGTCAGGAGTGTGAGGTTGTGGGCAGGCCTTTGAACCTGATGCCCTGAGGTTTGAACCTGATGTTTACCCTGTGTTTCTCTCGCTTTGCTTTACACGCCAGGACCGCCCTCTGCTCCTCGGAGTGCCATCTCCAATGTTAACGAGACTAGTGTCTTTCTGGAATGGATTCCTCCTGCTGATACTGGTGGAAGGAAAGACGTGTCTTATTATATTGCATGCAAGAAGTGCAGCTGGCACTCCGGGCAATGCGAGGCGTGCGGCGGGCATGTCAGGTACCTCCCACACCAGAGCGGCCTGAGAAACACCTCGGTCATGATGGCGGACCTGCTCGCTCACACAAACTATACCTTTGAGATTGAGGCCCTGAACGGCGTGTCCAGCCAGAGTCCAGCAGCGCGGCAGTTTGTGTCTGTCAATGTAACCACAAACCAGGCAGGTAAGTGTGCCGTTCCAGAGGGGGTCGCGAGTTTCCCGGGGGAGTGTTTGGCCACGACGGCTCTTGAGGAGTGGAGCTCCCAGGGCTGCAAGTGTTGAGTGCTGCTCGAAAGCACATCACGAGGCGGGGCTGTCCGTTGTGTTCGTTTTCTTTTTTTTCAAGCGCATAAATTACAAAGCTTCACTGTAAGTAATGTTTCCTCTCAGGAGCCTATTTAATAGCCCGCAGAATTGCTCCTATGGAATATTTCCTTTTCTGATCAGTCATAAAATAACTAAAACGAAAGAAACAGTTGCTATCCCTTGTTAGGATGAAGAGTGATTAACTCAAGGCATGAATAAATTGTCCCCCCCCCACCCCCTCCACACAACGTAGCTGGGTGTTTTGAACAGATCCTTTGAAAAAGGAAACAGAAGGTATTGAAGGGACATGTGGAGTTGGTTTTAGTACCCAGTTACTCACGGGGTAGGCTTATGTAGCCCTCAGGGTCTTAACAGAATGCTAAGCATGTTACAGTTCTTTCTTCTTCTTCTTCTTCTTCTTCTTCTTCTTCTTCTTCTTCTTCTTCTTCTTCTTCTTCTTCTTCTTCTTCTTCTTCTTCTTCTTCTTCTTCTTCTTCTTCTTCTTCTTCTTCTTCTTCTTCTTCCTGGCTGAAAATGTGATGGCAGAGAAACCACTCATGGCTTGGAATTGAGGCAGCAGATTAAAAGCAACCCGGATTAAGTATTCTTGTGCCTGTCATGATTTTAATCCTACATCATGACATTATTTTGAAGGGCTGCCTTCACGTTGGAGAGTAAGAAAATTCCACTTCACATCAACATTGAGGATGTAGTGCTTGTGACCACTGAACAGTTCAGGGATTTGAGTTGCTGCTGCATGTGGGTTTAGTTTCATGTGAAGGAAATGTGGCCACTTTGCAGAAAAGGAAACCCTACGAAGAGCTTCTTTGCGGATAGGCTAGCCCTCGCCCCATAGGTTCACCCAGCCACTTACGAAGAAGCCCCCCAGCGCCTGCCGTGTCCGTCTGTGTGCCCCCACAGCTGCTCCAGTCAGGCACCCCTAGAGATCCCCCCTCAGCCAGAAGAAAGATGGGATCCCTCCCTCCATTCACTCCTCTGATCACTGCGGGAGAAGAAGGGCAGAGATTCCCAGGTGCCCCTGCATTCTGGTGGCCTTGGGGAGAGCTCTACTTGCTTATTTGGACTTTCAGCTTTAATTTTAAATCTTTTTTCTACTCACGAAAATACAAGCCAGTGAGTATAAAGGCACCGTTGTAATTTGTCACTTTTTAAAAATGCATACACCCATGCTTTTGTTTATATAAATATTATTCAGTTAGGAATTGTAACGTTTTGGTCGATGCAGTTAGGACGTTGCTGTTGTTGGGCATAAGGCTGTAGCATCTGGGTCAGGGAGGTCTGGATTTGGATCTTGCTGCTACTATCAACAGACTGGGTGGGCCTCAGCAGAAGGGGCTCTCTCAGCCCCAGGAGCATCATTATAGCAGGGTTAAGAATAGTGGCGCATTCCTGTGTTGTTGACCCGATTGCAGTCAGATTCTGTGCTGCCTTTCCACCCTGATAGGGGCCCATTGCGCGAACACATCTTATTGCAGACCTTCAGAGCTGTAAGCCCTTAGTCTTGACTTTGGATTCTGTGGCCGCCTGATGCACCATCCTTTTTTCCTCCAGTGTTTGATCTGCAGCTACAGTTAAAAAAAGAACTTTTCTAAATCGAGGTGGAATGTCACCGCGGGGGTGGTATCCAAAGGGTTTTTTTTAATATTTATGCAATTGCCCTATTGCAGCGGGGCAGTAGCATCTAGCAAGTGCCTTCTTTTTAAATCCTCGTGGTTCAGGTTTTGCACATGTGGTTTAGCATTAGTTTGTTGAGTGAGAGAAAAGCAACCCAGACAAAGGGGAGGGGGAACCTGATGTTGAAAATGACCAGACTTTTTTTTTAACTGACAATCAGTGGTGGAGCCCCCTTTTCCATATTGTGGAGCACTAGGGGATTCTCTGCTATGTTATCGGCCACTGTGAAAAATGGGAAAGATTCACATGATCTCATAATATGGGGGAACATGCTGAGTGTACAGAATGCATGGGAGAACCACTGACAGTGGCATTGCAAATTGCAATTGGTGGCAACGTGTGCAAAGTCAGCCGCAACTCCACCATGCTTTGCAGAGGGCTGCAGTTTGTATGGGGGAAGAATCCTCTGGCAGAAGCTCTGGAGAGCTTTTTGAGTCTTGTGCTGCTAAACTGGAAAGAAAAAGTAAGACTGGCGAGAGAACGCAGGGAAGCTTCTACCCAGAATGAAACCTTGTCGGTCTTACAAGGTGCTGCTGGACTTGAACGTTGTCCTCACAGTTGTGGAGTGAGAGTGAAGGGGGTGATGCTTAACCACACGTGAGGAAGTCTCTGGTCCAAAGCATTCCCCAGCCTAGGGCAGACACAAAAGTCCGATTAAATGTTGGACGTAAGAAATGCCATTTCTGTTTCTGGAGATTCCAAACCATCTGCCACAGTTCTGGTCTGGCAGCTGCGTTGGTGCTGACAGGGATTTTGCTAGCCTGCACCCCAGATGGAATGCTGCCTTTTTGCCTTACTTTGTTGGGCTCAGAAAGAAACAAGCCTCGTGAATTTCAGCATTCACAAGAATGCTCATGTGTCAGGATCCTGGCTGCATCAGATGTTCATCATACACAATATATTTTTTGGTAACTGATTTGTTTTGAGGTTCAGCCAAGATTGTTTCCTCAAAACTTTGCCACTTTCTCAAGTCATTTCCTCTCTGTCCTTCGTGTAA
Source organism: Heteronotia binoei (assembly GCF_032191835.1). Taxonomy (NCBI): domain Eukaryota; kingdom Metazoa; phylum Chordata; class Lepidosauria; order Squamata; family Gekkonidae; genus Heteronotia; species Heteronotia binoei. Next base: position 102,644,261 of record NC_083232.1, on the reverse strand, counting down.
AGAGCAGCATCCGTGTGTCTGGCCTTTCACACACTTTCCTTTCTGACTACTTTGTGTGCCAAAAGCCTGGGAGCCCCCAAGTTCTAGAGCCTGTGGCTCATCGCACAGGGTGAAGAGCAGTCCTCTTAGCTCAGAGGTGAAATGGCGCAGGGAGTGCAGGTGGAGAAGAATCTTGGCGAACAAAAAGTGGAGCAGTTTAGTAATGAGCTTATTATTTCTTGTTCAGTATATAATCAAATGCAACAATTTTATTTGTATGATCGAATTCAAGATGAGAAGGTGTTTCTGCACGGCTAGTTGTAGTCCAGCTACAACTAGGAAGTACATGTCCTTTTGTGATTTACCTAAACTTGCAGAAACTCCAATTGTCAGGAAACACATTACCTTTTATGGCTATCCAGACCAAAGGGCCTTCTAAACTGCCACATTGTTCCACCATGTGATCCCAGCCAGTTTGCCCTCTTAATCAACAAGCTGCATGTCTTTCAGCCCACTGTACCTGATCCCCTCGTCTGAAGTGTGCTTTTAGCACACGGAAGCTGACGTTCTGAATAAAACTTAGTTGGTCTTAAAGGTGCAACTTGACTCCTGCTTTGTTCAGCTGCTTCAGACCAAGATGGCTGCCCGCTTGCATCTCTAGGAAAACAATGTTCTAGGTGTTCCAAATATGAGGCCAAACAATCCCAAAGGGAAGGTAGGGACATCTTATCAGGCAGAGGAGGTAAATAAATATTAGCAATGATAAAAGCAACATCTTGAAAGCCATCCTGTACTTAAGGCTGAAGAGTTTTGTGCTGGCACAATGATCCTGGAACTAAACTCTCCAAGAGGCACTTGGTGGGCACCTAAAGGAAGGGCAAAGCCCACCAAAAACAGAGAAGAAGCAGGAGGCAATGGCAATACAATGCTGCTAGAGATTCCTATTTTTCATTGTGTTTTAGCACAGATAACTTCTTATAGTAAGACAGAGGAGATCAAAACAAGTTAGAGAGAATTCCACAATGCCTGCAGGAGAGCTCTCCTCTCTAGGTACCCTTTGTGTGTGAAGTGCCATCATGTAGCGTCAACTTATAATGACCCCTTGGGATTTCCCAGGCAAGAGGCCTTCAGAGGTGGTTTGCCATGGCCTGCCTTTGCATAGCAACCCTGAAGAAGAAGAATTGCAGATTTATACCCTGCCCTTCTCCCTGAATCAGAGACTCAGAGCGGCTCACAATCTCCTATATCTTTTCCCCCCACAACAGACATCCTGTGAGGCGGGTGGGGCTGAGAGGGCTCTCACAGCAGCTGCCCTTTCAAGGACAACTCCTACGAGAGCTCTGGCTGCCCCAAGGCCATTCCAGCAGGTACAGGTGGAGGAGTGGGGAATCAAACCCGGTTCTCCCAGATAAGAGTCCACACACTTAACCACTGCACCAAACTGGCTGCCCAGTTTAGCTTTAGCTTAGCTTCAGAGATGTGTCGAGATGAGGCTAGCCTGGGCCATCCAGGGCAGAGCAGGTGCAGCCTACTATTCAGGTTTTATTTTATTATGTATTGTGTTAGAATGCAAACAAAAAGGTGATGGGGGAAATAAACAAGCACGGAGTACAGAGACCACTTTTCATTCTGTCTGATGGCTTAGGCATCCGAAGGTGTTTTTTTTTTTTAAACCAACCAGTCCCACGGTGGTGTGTTTCTGAAAGTTGTGGGGAGGGGTCAGACTTGGGACATGTTACACTGTTCTTTGAATCTGGACTATCAAATATACTCAGAAAATACACCCATCCACATAGTCTGCACGTTCTGCAACCCACTAAGGGTGTCACAGCGTGTTGGTTCCTTCCTAAGTAAACAAAAAAATAAAATTGCAATTTCCACACCTGTCTGCACACCTGTTTGCACACTGCCTATCGCTTATGTGATTTCTTGCTCCAGGAGCAGAATTTAAAACCTGGGCAGGGGAGGAATTGCCACCTGACTCTGCCTAGAATGTTTAAGAATAATCAGAAATAAGATATCAGAAGAAATCACTTGCCATATTGACACCCTTTTTTTTTCGTGTCAGATCCTCATCATGGACCATCTGATGCTTCCGTTACAAGTTCATTCCCCAGTCCAGATGGTGGGATGTCTGTTCCCAATGAATTATGGATTAATGAATACTTTATGCTTTTATTTATAACTCCCCTGTTGGTAATTGGCTTTCCTTAGTTGGTTACTAAGCTTTCAACAATCCTTGAGATGTCCAAAAACACACAATATGTGTAAGCAGTATGTTTAAAGCTTGAAGTGCAGAAAAAAATTGCAAAAAATTGTTATGTTAGATTTAGCACCCTTTTAAAGCAATCTGGCACATTTCATGCCATTTTAGCTTTGCAGTTCGGCATGCGTAAAGGGCTCAAAATGGACACTGTTTTGCTGCAGCAAGCCCTACTCACTTTACAGGGTTTCCTTTTGGTTGAATCAGGGCCCATCTGCCGAGAACACAGGAGCTGGGTAAGTGGAACACCAGATCTAACCTTTAAAAGAAGCCACCAAGAAGGAGGGAGGTTATGGTGCTGGGGAACTAACTTCTGAATGGTGTCTGAATCTTCCTTTTCACCATTTCCACAGCTGTGCTGCTTGTAGCCCCATTCCAGGGGAAAGGCACTGCAGGGGTGCTATCTTTCCCCCTATTGGGACAACAAGCAGCAGTTGAGGGATGCTGGGAGGGGAAAGAGACCCCTCCACCCCTACCCTGGCTAATTTTCTAGAGTTCCTGACTCGCGTTGTGTGTCATTTGGCCCACATTTTTACCTGTCAAGGTATACTGCGACAGTGAATGAAAGGCATGTGCTACAGATTAGCACTCCCACCTCCAAGAAGAATCCCCAGAGGTTATCCCAAGCAATGTTCCCTCTAAGCTGTGGAGTCTTGTGAGCAAAAGTCCTCCTTTGTGAGCTACTGGCATTCAAGTTGTGAGCTACTGCATAAGTTAGTTTGCTCTGGGGCCATTTTTCCTGAGCGAAAACAAAAATGTGTGAGCTGGAGACTAAAAACAGTGAGTTAGCTCACACTAATTCAGCTTAGAGGGAACACTGATCCCAAGCTCCTTTGATTTGCCCGGCTTGTGGCCAGCCTCACTTGGCATGCAGCCCCCTGACTACTGGTTGGGCAGGAGGGCAAGAAGCCGGAGTGCCCCGACCTCCTCACTTGGCTAAGGACCTTTCCTTTCCCTGTTGTGGCCAAGAGACTTTACTAAATCCCTCATTTTTCTGAAACAGAACTAACCTTGTACAGCTCGGGCCCCTGAGCTCCTTTTCTACTAGTCCCTCTCTTTTTCTGTCTGCAGCCTCTGTCAGTACTTTCCCTAAATTAGGCTCTGAGGCAAAGCAAATCTGTGGCTGAGTGGGAGAGCCTCCGATTGGCACGCAGGGGGGCCCAAATTCAGTCCCTGGCAGCATCTCCAGTCCTGAGGACCAGGCAGGAGGGGATTATGGGAAAGACCTTTCTCCACCTGAGTCTCTCAAGAGGCACTGCCAGTATTGGGAGACAGTGCTGACCTTGAGGGTCTCCTTCAGGACAAGACATGCCTTCCCTTTTCACCACATTCCCTGGCCTTGTCCTGTGTCATAAGAGGGCTGTGGTCTCGCTGGGACATCAGGGGGAAGCTTGACCTAGGAATTCTTATTAAATTTGCTGATGAGACTAAGTTGGGAGGGGTTGCAAATACAGAAGAAGACAGAAACAGGATACAGGATGACGTTGACAGGCTGGAAAACTGGGCTAAAACCAATAAAATGAATTTTAATGGGGATAAATGTAAAGTTCTCCATTTAGGTAGGAAAAATCCAATGCATGGTTATAGGATGAGGGAGACTTGTCTTAGCGGTAGTATATGCGAAAAGGATCTAGGGGTCTTAGTGGATCATACGCTGAACATGAGTCAACAGTGTGATGCGGTGGCTAAAAAGGCAAATGCAATTTTGGGCTGTATCAACAGAAGTATAGTGTCCAGATTACGTGATGTGATCGTATCGCTTTACTCTGCTCTGGTAAGACCTCACCTGGAGTATTGTGTTCATTTTTGGGCACCACATTTTAAGAAGGATCTAGACAAGCTGGAACGGGTCCAGAGGAGGGTGACAAAGATGGTGAAGGGTCTGGAGACCAAGTCCTATGAGGAAAGGTTGATGGAGCTGGGCATGTTTAGCCTGGAGAGGAGGCGGCTGAAAGGTGATATGATCACCATCTTCAAGTACTTGAAGGACTGTCATATGGAGGATGGTGTGGAATTGTTTTCTGTGGCCAGAACCAATGGGTTGAAATTTAATCAGAAGAGTTTCCGGCTCAACATTAGGAAGAACTTCCTGACGGTTAGAGCTGTTCCTCTGTGGAACAGGCTTCCTCGGGAATGAAGCAATGAAGATCCTGTGAATTTAGGGGAGGGGGTGTTTGTGGGTTTCCTGCTTTGTACAGGGGGTTGGACTAGATGACCTGGAGGTCCCTTCCAGCTCTGTGATTCTTCAGGGAGGGGAGCCTGGCAGGCAGGGCGCCTTTGGGCTGCTTGTGATGGTAGCCGTGTTTTGTGTGAAGGGATTTCTTTGGCACATTGAAGCAGGGGACTAAGCAAAATGTCCTCCAGTCCTGGATGGAAGCTGAAGTCTTGGTGCACCGTTCAGACAGGTGTTTGTTTGCCCCGGGCTCAGACGTGTCTCGTGGTTGTGCCTTGGAGAGGAGACCTCTTTCTAGCGGGCTGTTAAGGGGCCTCCAGGTTGAGGGAGAGGGGGTTGCTGCTGCTGTGCCCCAGGGGAGCTGTGTGGGCACCGTGGGAAGAAGAGGCTGGTCCCGGGGGCACATCCTGAGAGTTGTTTTTTAGGGTTTTGTCATCTTGGTTTATGATTCTGATCTGTCTTGAGAGCCCCAAGGAATCAAAGCGCATAAATAGCTTCGCTCTGTGTAAACTTCACAAACATGCATTCCAATGGCACCCCGGGATTTTTTTTAAAAAAACACCCTGGGTTTGTGTCATGCTCACTGCATGAAAAGTAACCGGGCATCAATAAGGCTCTTGCAGTTTTAAGGCCCGGCCCCCCCCCCCCAAACCCTCAGGGAATGTGAGATTTCTGCCCTCTCTCTCTGGATAGCAAGAAGAGAGCGGCAGGCAGCCTGCGGCTCCCACATTCCCTGCCTCTTGGTTCCCAGAAGTCAGAGCCCATCTTGCTTTTTAACCTGCTGCATGAAAACTTTGAATCCCTGATAGAGAAGAGGCAGATTAAAGAGGCCATGAATGAAATGCCCTCTGTTGAGGAGGTGGTTCTCGAAACTGTAGTGCTAAGAACTGCTCGGTCTTCCACCGGACTTGCTCTTCAACGGTCATGGGTTTTTTAAAACAGGTAAGACCAGCTTGTGGGAGGCTGCTTGGAAGCCCCTAAATTAAAACTCTGCACTCCGCTGCATCTGCCCTTTGTGGCCCTGATCGCACTATATCCCTTGTGCCACTGAAGAGGGCGGCTGGAGCACCAGAGAATGTTCAAAGCAACTTTTGGCTCTTCTACACATTCCTCATTTGCCGTGTGCTCTCGGGGAAAGTGTGCATCCCCCGGAAGAGCCCTGCTGGATTAGATCAGTGATCCATCTAGTCCAGCCTTCTGTCTCATGCCGTGGCCAATCACTTCCTTTAGAGGGCTAACAACAGGGCATGGAGGTTGAATCCTTGCCCTGGCAAGAACTTTAGAAGAGCCCTGCTGGATCAGACTGATGGTCAAGCTTCCTGTCTCACAGTGTGGCCAACCAGTTCCCCTGGAGGGCCAACAACAGGACAGAGAGACCGAGGCCTTCCCCTGATGTTGCCTCCTGGCACTGGGCTTCAGAGGGTGACTGCCTGGGAATGTGGAGGTCCCCCTCAGTCACCAGGGCTAGCAGCCAACGACAGACCTCTCCTCTGCCTAATCCCCTTATAAGACCATTGCAGATAGAAAGGCAAAGAGGAGAAAGCCAGTGGGAAGATGCCAATGCTGTGACATGGGCCACAGTCACCTCATTACAAAGTTGGACATTTCCCAGATTTCCCCATACCTTCTTGATCAGCTCTTTCAGCTCTTCACTGTGTTATGAGAAAACGGGACTACCAGGAAATCTTGTGGATATGCTGTCTTGAAACGTTTTGACTGGCCCTCAGCTCTGGGTTTGAATACGCTTTGTGGGAACCTGTCCCAAACAAAGGCAAAGTGCCTACTGGTGGGGCTGCTGGTCACATCTTGGGGGCTGCTGTTTCCGACAAGCTGTCTTGTCTGGGATTGCGTTGGGCTGGTGTTCAAGAGATTGCCTGTGTTGCCTGGATATCGCTGCTGCTGCAGGACGGGTTCCTCCGCTCTTGATGGGCCACAGGATGAAAGGGAGCCTTGGGGAGGAACGCGGGCCAGGGGAGCAGCCTGGCCAGGGGAGACGAGGGAAGCACGAGCAGATGGCTAGAGCAGGAGAGGCTGAGTGTGGCCAAAGTTCACATTTCAGTCTGCAGGAATCTGCTCCTGCTTGGGAGGTGCCTGGGCCACTCTTCCCTGTGGAGGTCAGAAGTGCCTCCCATGCCCTGTTCCATCCCCTACTTTGCATCTGGGTTGTTTCCAGCAACAACAATCCCCGGGCTGTTTCTTCTGCCTGCTGATGGCCTTCTAGCTTCACCGGGCTTCAGGCAGGGAAGGAGCATCCCATCTCCAGCCCTGTGCTCTGGGGCCGTCTGTGGGTGGAACCAGCAACCTTCTGCATGCAAAATCTGTGTCCTGCTGCTTGCCCTTCTGCTGGGGCCGATCCTGCTGCAGACTCTCTCAGCCTTCATCTCATGCTGCCCCCGTGGACTGGGGGTGGGGGCTGAGCTGCCCTCCCCCCCCTTGTCTGCAGGCAGCCTTTGCTCCCTGGGGCAGCCTCCTGGGGTGCTGGGCCCCAGGAATGTGGGGTGGTGCCTCTGCCTGGCTGCCTGCATGGCAAAGCTTGCTTCAGAGGTGGGGTTTCCTGGGTTCGGGCCACACTGGCAGGGTGATAAGAGTTCTTCCCGGAGCATCTTATTTTAGCGGTCTTCATAGAATCATAAGAGTTGGAAGGGACCACTAGGGTCATGTGCACAATGCAGGAAACTCACAAACACTTCCCCCAAAATTCACAGGATCTTCATTGCTGTCAGATGGCCATCTAGCCTCTGTTTAAAAACCTCCAAGGAAGGAGAGCCCACCACCTCCCAAGGAAGCCTGTTACACTGAGGAACCGCTCTAGCGGTCAGGAAGTGCTTCCTAATGTTGAGCCAGAAACTCTTTTGATTTAATTTCAACCCATTAGTTTTGGTCCTACCTTCTGGGGCCACAGAAAACAATTCCACACAATCTTCTAAATAACAGCCCTTCAAGTACTTGAAGATGGTGATCATATCATAGAACCATAGAGTTGGAAGGGACCTCCAAGGTCATCTAGTCCAACCCCCTGCACAATGCAGGAAACTCACAAATACCTCCCCCTAAATTCACAGGATCTTCATTGCTGTCAGATGGTCATCTAGCCTCTGTTTAAAACCCTCCAAGGAAGGAGAGCCCACCACCTCCCGAGGAAGCCTGTTCCACTGAGGAATCACTCTAACGGTCAGGAAGTTGTACCTAATGTTGAGCCGGAAACTCTTTTGATTTAATTTCAATCCGTTGGTACTGGTCCTGCCTTCCGGGGCCACAGAAAACAACTCCACACCATCGTCTAGATGACAGCCCTTCAATACTTGAAGATGGTGATCCTATCACCTCTCAGCCGCTTCCTCTCCAGTCCTTTGCTTTGCATTCAGCATGGAAACAAGCTCAGCTGACCGCATTTCATCTGGCTTTCTGTTCTCTGTCACTCCGTCAAGTTGAGGACCTTGTAATATAGTTCAGGCGCTGCATTCTCCTGTCCTTGGATGCCCTGGGTAGAAAGTCAGCCATGCACTCTAGTCCCAACCTCCTCTTGCACATGAAGAGTGTGTGTGTGTGTGTGTGTGTGTGTGCCTGCATGCATGCACGCTGAACACATTTCAAGAGCTGTGAGCCCTGGATTCCCCCCCAAGTATTTCTAGCTAATTGTAGCCAGTCACAAAAGTGTGTGTGTGTGTGGGGGGGGGGGTGGAATTGCTGCCTTTGTCACAGTGGTCAAGCTTTTCCCATGTAAAGGAATTTTATTGCAATCTAAAATATCAGACTGCTTCAGCATCACTGCAAAGTCAGGATTCTGTTGGAAAGGCAGAAGCAATATCCTGAATGAATTATGAATTATGATTTGTGGATCTAAAGACCTTGCAGCAGCAGCAACTTCTGCCACCTTCTTCTGGTTTTGCCCCTGCCTTTCCTTCCAGGGGCTCCTGGCACCAGGGTGCTCTGCTTCCCTTTTGTCCTCAGAACAGCCCTGCGAGGTAGGCCTGACAGAGAGAGCGAGTGGCTGGGCCAGGGCCAGCCAGCAGGGATTTGAACCTGGGTCATCCCAGCCCAGCCCTCTGCTTGCAATACTGTCATAGCTCTTTGGTATCCTTTGCCCAAAAGGAAGGAGGACCTGGCCTGCTTTTCCAATGTGTATATGACAATGCATGCTGAGTCTTCCTGTAATTTTATTAACTCACTTCATTTATCCCCTGCCTTTCTTTCCTGTGGGAACTCAAAGCTGCTTACAGCCTTCTCCTCAGTTCCATTATATCCTCACAACAGCCTTGTGAGGTAGGTTGGGCTGAGGGTACGCAACTGGCCCAAGCTTCCATGTCATGAGTGGGGATTCAAACCTAGGCCTCCAAATCTTAGTCCAGCACTGCAACCACTGTGCCATGTTGGCTCTCCAATAATACCTCAGCGCTCCAGAGAAATATTCTGTTGCAGTGAATTTCCATGTCTCCACTGACTCTGCTTGAAAAAGTATGCAAGTAAGAAGCTTGTGTTAGACCTTGAGACATGGAATGATGCCCTGAGTGTGTGCACCAAGAAACTCAGAAGCAGGAGGTGCTCAGTGATGGGGGTTGGCCAACCACTGCTTCTCCAGTGTCTACACACTCCCCCCCCCCGCCTTTTGTGTCTCTGTGTTAAGTGCCTCCAAGCCAGTTCTGAATTACGGCCATCCTGTAAACGAAACGCCCTCTCATTAGCAGCCTGGCTCAGGCCTTGCAAACCGAGGGCTCTTGTGGCTTCCTTGACTGCCTCCCTCCATCTCCAGCTGGGTCTTCCTCTTTTCCTGCAGCCTCCCACTTTTCCTTTTCCTGTGACTCTCACCCCCTCGTAAGGTGACCAAGTGACATAGCTTCAGTTTAGTCATTTTAGCTTCTTGGGAGAGTACAAGCTTGATTTGATCTATAATCCACTTGTTTATCTTTGGGTGGTCCATAAAACTCTCCTCCAGTGCCCCATTTCAAAGAAGAAGAAGAAGAATTGCAGATTTATACCCCACCCTTCTCTCTGAATCAGAGACTCAGAGTGTCTTACAATCTCCTATATCTTCTCGCCCCACAACAAACACCTTGTGAGGTGGGTGGGGCTGAGAGGGCTCTCACAGCAGCTGCCCTTTCAAGGACAACTTCTGCCAGAGCTATGGCTGACCCAAGGCCATGCTAGCAGGTGCAAGTGGAGGAGTGGGGAATCAAACCCAGTTCTCCCAGATAAGAGTCCGCACACTTAACCACTACACCAAACTGGCTGTTCCACTTTCTTTCCTGTCTGCCTTTTAAATTTTTTATTAGAATAATAACAAATATACAATTTAACAAATATCAACTATAACACTAACAAGCATAGAATCTACCCATGACGGAACATGCCAAGCAGAGTGTAGTTCTAATATAAAGCAAAAGTCAAGTACTTGTCCGGTAATTTACACAATGTATTTTGTTCAGATTGTACATAGTCAAAAAAATGGAACCATTTTTCCACAAACAAGTTTTTTACCTGGCCTGTATCGGAGATTTCAGAATTTCTTATGGTGGTAGCTAGTTTGTCCATTACTACTAGGTCCCAAAGTTTTAAAAACCAAACACGTTTATTAGGTAAGACAGAAGCCTTCCAATGTTGGGCTATTACTAATTTTGCTGCTAAGATAAGTAATGAAACCAATTCACTCCTGTGTCTAGGCACTTCCACGTTCTTCCAAAGGTTGAGTAATATGGAGTCTGGGGTAAAGGGAACATTATGAGCAATTATGTGTTCAATAGTGGGCAAAATTTTTCTCCAGAATTCCATTACCACTGGACATTCCCACCAGCAATGGATAAATGAGCCCAAGAGGCCACACCCTCTCCAACATTTGGCATCTTTTGATCTTTTAACATAATATATTTGTAACGGTGTCAGGTACCATCTAGAGAAAATTTTGAAGTTTTGTAACCTCAAGTTCAAAATGGGAATATGGAATAAATAAGAGGACTATAGTTTAGACCAACATTCTGGGGTAATAGTAATTCCACAATCTTTGTTCCAGGCCTTCATGATGGAACTATCTAAGGGCATGTTTAAATTACTTAGTTCTTTATAAATAACTGCTGTCTTTCCTTTCAGTTTGGGTAACGAATCCATCATAGCTTCCTCAAATGCACTCAAGGGTCTATTTAATTGGGGAATAATATTTGGGTTGTGGAGTAGATGATGTAACTGATTATATTGCAACCAGTTTGCCTGAAAAAGGTATTTTTTTTCCAGGTTATTTAAAGATCTCATTTGATTATTTATAATTAGTTGTTTAAATCTGAGAATACCAGCCATTTTCCAGTTCTTAAAACTTGCATTATCTTTTGCTGCAGGAAACCAGTCCTGCCCCAAAAAAACTGTAGCAGGGGATGGATGTGGTGTTCAGAGTAAGAAAAAGAGCAAAGTCATGGTAGACCCATTGCGAGGGCAAGAAAGTGAAATTGTAACGAGTAATGAAGAGAGGGTGGAACTGCTCAATTCCTACTTTTCCTCAGTCTTCTCTTCTAAGGGAAACAGTGCTCAACATGGCAAAAACAGAACATATAAGGAGGGTATGAAGTTCCAACCTAGGATCAGCATAGGGGTAGTTATAAACACCTAGTTTCTTCAAGTGAAACTAAGTCCTCAGGGCCAGATGAATTGCATCCAAGGGTTCTAAAAGAGCTTGCGGATGTAATTTCTAAGCCTCTAGCTATTATTTTTGAGAATTCTTGGAGAACAGGAGAGGTGCCGGAAGATTGGACGCGGACAAATGTTGTCCCCATCTTCAAGAAGGAGAAAACAGACGATCCGGGTAACTACCGACCCGTCAACTTGATGTCAATACCTGGAAAAGTTTTAGAACAAATCAACAAACAGTCGGTCCTGGAACATTTAGAAAGAATGGATGCGATTACTAAGAGCCAGCATGGTTTTCTCAAGAACAAGTCGTGTCAGACTAACCTGATCTCTTTTTTTGAAAAAGAGACTACCTTTCTGGATCAGGGGAATGCTGTAGACATTGTTTATCTTGATTTCAGTAAGGCTTTTGATAAGGTTCCACATACTATCCTTGTTGACAAGTTGGCAAAATGTGGTTTGGATCCAGGTACCGTTAGGTAGATCTGTAGCTGGTTGACGGATCAAACCCAATGAGTGCTTGTGAATGGTTCCTCATCCTCTTGCAGAGGAGTGACAAGTGGAGTGCCTCAAGGATGTGTCCTGGGACCTGTTTTGTTCAACGTCTTTATCAATGATTTGGATGAAGGAATAGAGGGAATGCTTATTAAATTTGCAGATGATACTAAATTGGGAGGGGTTGCAAACACAGAAGAAGACAGAAACAGGATACAGGATGACCTTGACAGGCTGGAAAACTGGGCTAAAATCAATAAAATGAATTTTAACAGGGATAAATGTAAAGTTCTGCATTTAGGTAGGAAAAATCCAATCCATGATTATAGGATGGGGGAGACTTGTCTTAGTAATAGTATATGCGAAAAGGATCTAGGGTTCTTAGTGGATCATACACTGAACATGAGTCAGCAGTGTGATGCGGTGGCTAAAAAGGCAAATGCAATGTTGGACTGTATCAACAGAAGTATAGTATCGAGATCACGTGATGTTGGGCTTTATCAACAGAAGTATAGTGTCCAGGTCGCTTTACTCTGCTCTGGTAAGACCTCACCTGGAGTATTGTGTTCATTTTTGGGCACCACATTTTAAGAGGGATATAGACAAGCTGGATTGGGTCCAGAAGAGGGTGATGAAGATGGTGATGGGTCTGGAGACCAAGTCCTATGAGCAGAGGTTGATGGAGCTGGGCATGTTTAGCCTGGAGAGGAGGCGGCTGAAAGGTGATATGATCACCATCTTCAAGTACTTGAAGGACTGTCATATAGAGGATGGTGTGGAATCGTTTTATGTGGCCCTGGAAGGTAGGACCAGAACCAATGGGTTGAAATTAAATCAGAAAAGTTTCTGGCTCAACATTAGGAAGAACTTCCTGACCGTTAGAGCGATTCCTCAGTGGAACAGGCATTTCTTGGGAGGTAGTGGGCTCTCCTTCCTTGGAGGTTTTTCAACAGAGGCTAGATGGCGATCTGACAGCAATGAAGATCCTGTGAATTTTGGGGGAGGTGTTTGTGAGTTTCCTGCATTGTGCAGGGGGTTGGACTAGATGACCTTGGAGGTCTCATCCAACTCTATGATTCTATGATTCTCCTTCCTTGAAGGTTTTCAAACAGAGGCTGGATGGCCATCTGACAGCAATGAAGATTCTGTGAATTTTGGGGGAGGTGTTTGTGAGTTTGCATTGTGCAGGGGGTTGGACTAGATGACCCTGGACCTCCCTTCCAACTCTATGATTCTACTGACTTCCAGCACTTAACTGGAAATCTTACTTCCTTGTTTCTTCTCCCCCCCCCTCCAGTAACTCACTACCCACTGGCCTTATTTCAGGTAAAGAAAGGGGAACACTGTGCCTAGATCTGTTTGCCCCACAAGTGCCATCATTTTCTATGCAGACCAAGGCGGGGGGGGGGGAGGGGAGGAGGACAGAGCAGAGCAGGGAGGGAAGCCCATGGCGGCTGGGGATGGTGGGAACGCTGCCTGCCTGCCTGTCTGAGGAATTGCTCCTTGTCTGGTTTTCTCCAGCAGGAAGGAACATTTGCTCCTCCTACCCCGCTCAGTTTTCCCTACTAATCTTATTCAGGAGCCTCTGGTTGATTGCAGGTCAGTTTCCCAAAACAGTGCTAAGGGGCTGCAGCGAAGGGATGGTGATGCTGAAGACTGTTTGGCAGGCTGGGGGTGGGGAGGGCAGACCTGCATCTCAGCAGCAAGACCCCTGCCCCATCTGGAGAGAGAGGCGGGTGGGGTGGCATTCACGCTCGGCCGTCTTCAGTTGCAGGCTTGGGAGGGCACTGCCTCTGGGTCTTGCCAAGGGGAGTTGGCACCTGTGCCAAGCCATCCAAGCTAGCCAGACCCTTAAATAGGCAGGAAGGTTTATATGCAGGAGTCTCCCAGGACTCTCTTTATTCTGTAGGCATCCCAGCCAATTGAGGGCTCTTTGCACTGAGCCAGGGGTGTCAAATGTGCCCTCCGAGGGCCGAAATAGGCCCCTGGAGGGCTCCTCTCAGGCCAGCGATCAACTTTGCTGTCATCTACTTCTTTCTCTCTCTCTTGCTTCCTTCAGCTTGCTTTGCCAGGCTTGCTCAATCACATAGGAGCTACAGAGCAAAGCCTGTGTTTTCTCCATGGCCATGAGACTTCAACAAATCAAAAGTAGGCTTGCAACTTATAGATACACACCTGAACAGTTTACTCAAAATTGCTACCGCACAGATATTGTCCCCAGGTTTTGATGCAATAATTCAGAGCAAGAGGGGTCAGTTTTCAGAAACTGTTAAATAAACAAAACATTGTAAGAGCGCTAATCTTTTAAGCTTTTTAAAAAATATATTTTCATTTTCTGTGTGCTTTATAAAGTTTATATCTCAGCTACCTGGCATTGCATTGCATGACACACCTGGCCCAGCCCGACAAGGTCTCATTGATGCCAGATCCGGCCCTCATAACAAATGAGTTTGACACCCCTGCCCTAAGCAATGAGCTCCGCTTTCCCAGGGCTGCGTTTTGTGCAACCTCCATCATTGTATTGCATAGTTATAAATCTGCAGCCGTGGTGACTAGCCCTCACCCACTGCTGGGTGCTTAGGCTAGAGCAGCCAGGCATAGGAAGTGTTTTATTTCTCTTAAAGGCATTTGTGGCAGCTGCATTTATGGTAAATTTTTAAACAAAGGGCTGTGAGGAGGGAGGGAGCAGAATAGTTTGGGACCGGGGTGGCCAAACTGTGCCTCAGGAGCCATGTGTGGTTCTTTCACACAAATTGTGTGGCTCTTGAAGCCTCCACTGCCCTGGTGGCCAGCTTGGAGAAGGCACTCTCCTAAATAACTTCTCCAAGCTTTTAAATGCATTTCAAGTTAAAGTTTCTGTCTTCCCACCTCTCCCTCCCTAGTCCTTCCTTCCCCTACCTGCCTACCTACATCTGACATTCATGTCTTCTGACTCTCAAAACACCTGAGGTTTATTCTATGTGGCTCTTACATTAAGCAAGTTCGGCCACCCCTGGTTAGGGTCTATAGAGACTAAAAAGGTAAAGTTTGTCCCCTGTGCAAGCACCAGTTATTTCTGACTCTGGGGTGCTGCTGTGTCACAATGTTTTCACAATAGACTTTTTTACAGGGTGGTTTGCCATTGCTTTCCCCGGTTGTCTGCACTTTACTCCCAGCAAGCTGGGGACTCATTTTACCGACCTCGGAAGGATGGAAAGCTGAGTTGGGTATTGTTTCCTCACTAGTTAGCTAGTGCCAGTGGTTGCTTGGTTAGGATTTGTAGGGGTGGGGAGTTAATGGTTGTAGGTGTGGGGTGGGCAGCAGTAAATGCAGTTGACTGGGTGAGGCCGCCATGGAGTCAGGGATCCCAGTAATTTGAGGATGCAGGAGGTATGAAGATGGGATAAGGTATTATAAAGGAGGGAGACTGAGGTTTGGTTCTGCTCGGTCCCCTTCCAACCTTTGCTGCATCCTGAGATACGCTGGTAGTGGGGCTAGGAATACATTCCTTTCTCCTGCTCTGATGTTGTGCAATGCCAGATCCATTAGCAATAAGAGCTCAACACTGCAAAATTATTTGGCAGCTCAAAAAGTGGCGCCGGGGTGCAGGAACGAGGCCTGGGTGAGGGAGGGCCTTTTTTCTTCTTCAGATTTCTTCTTCTCCAGTTCTTTTTCTATAGTAAACAAATATCAAGGAAGGAGCCTTTTTGTCCAAGCTATTCTTCCCCCCTCCCTCCGCTGCCTATGTAAAAACTTGGGGGCTTCTTTAAACACTATGACAAGTGTTGGAGTAAGCTCACCCATACAGATGGACACTCTCTGTACCTCCTTTGCTCAGGGGGGGAGTAATTGCACTGATTTGTGTGCTCATTGCATGGAGTTCTCTTACCAGACCCAGTGGAACAGAGCTACTGATAGAGGGCTGCCCTCTCTCCTGCCCAGGTGGCCACTCTGGCACATCAGGAGTGAAGCAAATCAGCCCCGGAGCCGTCAGCTTCCCCCTCAACACTGACCTATTGGACCATCACCCCAGCACAGGGCCTTCCCAACACTGACCGCTTGCCATCAAAGTGCTTGGCCTCGGCATGGATATCAACCCCTTTGACGCCTGCAAAGAAACGCAGGGACAGTGAAGGCAGCAAAGCAGGCAAAGTGCCCAAGTTCAAGCCTGCACCAAAGCCTCAGCAGAAGAGTCCTCACCAGGACTTCTCCAGCCTGTCTGTCACATGTTGATCCAGTGAGGCATTTGTAACCAGCTCCGATGCTTGGCCAGGAGGTGCTGCTGTCTCTCCATCTGCTGGACACAACCGCCTGCCTTCCTCTTCTCGTCATTGGAGGCAGTAGAGATCAACCTGACCCAAAAGTCGTCACACTCGTCCTCATCCCCAGACGAAGTCCACGAGTGTAGTTTGCGTTCAGAATCCATCAGCACTGGGAAACACGGTGTTACTGCAAATGCTGGGAGTCTCCTCCTTTTGTGGGGGAAATTAGCAGAGGTAGCCCTGGTAGAGCAGGGGTCTTTTCTCCAATACTGCAAAGGTCTGGTTTCAGAAAGAAAGACTCCAGAGATATATTTTATAATGTTTACTGGAAGAATATGTAGAAAGGTACAATCATACGCACACAGAACATACAATACAGGCAATCAAGAAGCTAGGAAAAATAGAAGTGATTAATAGGGATTTTGAGGGATCATTGAAGAGGTGATGCTACCTGGTCCAGAAGTGCAGATGTCCATTCAGCAGGAAAATGGAGAGATGGGCATGCATGACCAGTGTGACACACCCAATAGGCCCAATTACAAAGAATAATGGGGGGTGGGGTACAGACTGTATAATGGCGCCATACAGAATGCACACCATAAGGTGATTTTTACCCAGTTTATATAGGGTTTTGAGGGGTGGGGACACTTCAATAACTATGGGAGACCTTAATGGCTGTTGATGGGTTTTTACCAGCCTGAATGGATCTCCAGGTTGAAACCATAGATAGAGAGCCACTTTGGTGTAGTTGTTAAGTGTGCGGACTTTTCTGGGAGAACCAGGTTTGATTCCCCACTCCTCCACTTGCACCTGCTGGCAGAGGTTGTCCTTGAAAGGGCAGCTGCTGTGAGAGTCCTTTCAGCCCCACGTACCTCACAGGGTGTCTGTTGTAGGGGAGGAAGATAAAGGAGATTGTGAGCCGCTCTGAGACTCTTGAGATTTGGAGTGGAGGGCAGGATATAAATCAGATGTCGTCTTCTTCTTCTTACAGTTAATTTTAATCTGTTTTAGTTTTGACACTAAGGAAGGGAGTCAGTGTGGAAGACAACGAATTGGTGCAACGTGGCAGGCATTAGCGTAAAGCTGAGTTTAGGTAAGGGACTCCAGGAGTGAACCATTAATCAGTAGATGAAGATTAAGTTGTGAGTCATACTCACCTGAGGACCTTATTGTCTTCATGCATTCTGTTTGGGAGGGGGAGAGGACCTTTGTGGTAATCAGAGCAAGCCTAAGCATATTCTTTTGCCTATGCAAAGAATGGTGACACTTGGCCTGTTTCTGACCAGAATCCGTTTTGTTTCCAGAGCTGGGGACCTTCTTCTCGCTCTGTTGGGGTGCTCCCATAGAGGCAGGCATCGCCTCCTAGCCACAGTGGGAACCAAAACTCTGTCAAGTCGAAGGACAGATGGCATTCTAGTTCCCACTCTCAGGATCCATCTCCTTCTTATTGGAGGCCTACTGATTCACCTGCCTCCCAGGCCCCTGAGGTTCCTGTGAGGATCCTTTGTAGGGTGGTTACTCTTTGCACTTGGCAATGCTGTGGTTCCCTTCCTGACCACAGGACTGGGATCAACAGTCCCTCTATCCCCCTAGTTTCCAATCCTCTGTGAAACCGCTGCCACCCTCTTCAGCCTCAAGGCACTCGGCACTGAAAGACCCTGTACCCAAGCACAAGGGCCACAAAGCATCTCATACTGAATTGGTACTGAGTTATTCTTCTCTAAGAGTTTACTTGGCTGCCATCTCTGCACATCATCAGCCAGTGGACGGCTATTTGGTGTTTGCTCCCCCCCACACTAAGCGTTTTATCCAGGGACTACTGCATCTGCACCCTCTGCTCAAACCTTCTCTTAGAATCATTCAGTTGGAAGGTACCTCAAGGGTCATCTAGTCTAACTCCCTGCACAATGCAGGAAACTCACAAACACCTCCCCCTAAATTCACAGGATCTTCATTGCTGTCAGATGGCCATCTAGCCTCTGTTTAAAAATCTCCAAGGAAGGAGAGCCCACCACCTCCTGAGGAAGCCTGTTCCAATGAGGAATCGCTCTAACGGTCAGGAAGTTCTTCCTAATGTTGAGCCGGAAACTCTTTTGATTTAATTTCAACCCATTGGTTCTGGTCCTACCTTCCAGGGCTATAGAAAAGAATTTCACACCATCCTCTAGATGACAGCCCTTCAAGGACTTGAAGATGGTGATCATATCACCTCTCAGCCACCTCCTCTCCAGGCTTAACATTCCCAGCTCCTTTAACCTTTCTGTCAATCACTCTGATTTAATAAAGGGTTGAAGTCTGATCAAGTAATGGCCCTGGGTGTCATGCAGTTACAACCTCCCCCTTCTCATGTTCTTGTAGCCATCCGGCAAGGGATGTTTACTTAAAGGAAGTGTCTTGCTTTTTTTTAGTACCAACACTCCCTCTAAAAATCCCAGGCCGCACTTGGTCTTATCTTGGTCACAGGCTGGCATTAGAAGGCTATGGCAGGTAGAAGAAAATTACTGCTTTGTCCTTTGAACTCTGAATTCCAAACGTGTCTGTTTGTATCTATATAGCTGAATGTAACCATATCTTTTTTTAGTCTTCTCAAAGATGATGACTTGTCTGCAACATGGAGTTTCAATAAAGACCTAACTTTGATTTAAACAAAGGAGTCTATTCTTGAACTACCTGTGCTTGACACTTTCCTCATAGGACTTGGTCTCCAGACCCCTCACCATCTTTGTCGCCCTCCTCTGGACTTGTTCCAGCGTGTCTATATCCTTCTTAAAATGTGCTGCCCCTAAATCCTTCTTAAAATCTTGGTAGTTAGGAAGCTGGCAGGTGAACCATTTGAGCCTTTGGCATCTTGCGATATTTTCTACTTACCTGGAAAATTGCCTTTTTGATCACTATCATGGTGAGGGAGCTTAAAGCCCTCCAGCATGATCTGCCTTACCTGTGTTTCTCTAGCAGCAGTATTACCTTGAGCCCAGACATTCTTTTCCTCCCAAAAGTGGTCTTGGAATTTCATCTTCAGTCTGACATCAGCCTCCTGGGTTTCTTCCTGGATCCCAGGGAAGATGTGGAGAGATTACTTCTCTGTTTATATGCAAAGTATGCTCTCCTATTCTACTTACACAGAACCAAACTGGCCCACAGGGACTCTCCTCTTTTTGTGTCCTGTGCACTGCAGAAGAAGAGGCATCGAATCTCAGCCCAGAGACTGTCTGAAGGGATTGTTGAGACCATCAAGCTCCGCTACTTACTTGCAAAGCAACCCCTTCCAGGGCCCATTTATTTATTTTATGATTTATATCCCGCCCTTCCCAGCAAGTGGCTCAGGGCACATGCTGTGAGGGCCACGCTGACCTTACCCACCTTCCTTGACAGGACATCTGCAGGGCAGCAACGTGGGGGATGCCTCATCCCTTAATCAAACATTGTGCTCTGGACATCTGGGCCAAACTGTCAAGCATTGTATATTCATCTTCTGTTATAGTATTCAGATTATAGATTTGTTACTAACCCTGAATTAAACCAAGGGACATCAAAGTAACAACCCCCACCTTTCTTCTCTCGCTTCTACTAACAAATGCAGGAATGTCTTCTTTGAAGATAAGACCTTCTAGGACTTGTTCTCAGGCTCAGCCAGGCCTGAACCCAGGATGTGCTAGCCCAAGATAGATAAGGAACCTAGCATGTGAATTTCACACGTGAATGTAGAATTGTTTATAGAACCTTTGATGTGCCATTTTAAAACCTGTATTCTTCTGTTACAAAGTATCAGTTCCAATTTCTCCCAGCTCGGATGAGCCACATGGATTATCAATAAACCAAACTTTGTTTCAAGATTCAAGGATTGGTTATTTTGAGATCTCATGCTTGACACAGATAGAGCAACACCAGGAGGGCCAGCGTTACGTTCTGTGTCCAAATTAGTAGCCGCCAGGCAGGACCCTCCTCCTGTCAGACAGACCTTGCTGCTCTCCCCCAGGCATGATGTGCAGAGACCACAAAGAAGATAAATTGTTTACCTGCAATGGATGATCTGTGGTTCACACTATTCGCCCAACCTTCATCTCCACTGTCAGTTGTTCTTGTTAATTTTTTTTCCACTGGGTAACTCAGTGGTCAGAAGGAACTGGCGGGATGCCCGTTCCCCCTGTGGGCCTGCTCAGTGGAGCCCCATGTGTGCCTCAGGACAGAGCGCGAGAAAAGAAGTCTTATGGAGCTTTATGAAGTTACCGACAGGGCAAGGTGCAGGTGCCCTTTCCAAGGGTGTGGAATGCACAGGTGACTCCTTAGGGATCATCAGCTGCAAGTCAGCAGCCTGTTTTTCCAACTGTTTAGGAATTTGGGGAAATATTTTCCTGTATCTCAAGCGCTCTATTTTGTGCCTAAAACTCAAAACAGGAGAATGTTTGCTGTGGCTGACGCTTGTTAATAACCCTCTTGGGCATCAGCACAGAATAACAAAGCATGTTTCTCATAAGACGACTGCAAAAATCATTTATTGTGCAGTGAAATTTGTTCCAAAATTTTATGAACTGTAGGTGAAAATGAAAACAAAACCTAAAAGCTGCAGCCCTGCTTAGAATTACTGTGCCTTTGATCTGTTGGTGTTTTACTCTTTTTAGAAAACTAAAGATTATCCCAAATTAAATAAATGAAGAAAAAATTTCCTGAGGTTTTTTTTTCGTGGCTAAAATGTCCCTTTACAGATTCCCCTGGGCCCTGGCAGTGCAGCTCAGATCTGAATGTGAGACCAAGAGATTCCACACTCTTTGGCTTTCTGTGATGTCTTGGAGCACTGGAGGGTTGCCAGCTCTGGGTTGGGGAAAAGGCAAGGTTTGGGGGGGGGGGCTCAGTGGAGTAGAATGCCATGGTGTCCACCCTTCAAGGCAGCCATTTTCTGTGAGCGAACTGCACTCTGTAGTCTGGGGATCAGTTGTAATTCCAGGAGATCTCCAGGCTCCACATGGAGGTTGGTACCTCTAGGCCACTGGAATTACACATTCTTAGTAGGCACTGCTGGATCAGACCAGGGAGGGTCCATCTAGTCCAGCACCCTGTCTCACACAGTGGCCATCCAGTTCCTCTAGAGGGCCAACAACAGGCAGAGAGGCTGAGGCCTTCCCCTGAATTTGCCTCCTGGCACTGCAATTCAGAGGTTGACTGCCTCTGAATTTGGAGGTTCCATATTGTCATCAAAGCTAGTAGCAGGGCTTTTTTTGTACAGGACCTCCTTTGCATCTAAGGCCACACACCCCAGATGTAGCCAATCCTGCTGGAGCTTACAGTAGGCCCTGTAAGAAGAGCCTTGTAAGCTCTTGGAGGATTGGCTACAACAGGGGTGTGTGGCCAAATATGCAAAGGAGTTCCTGCTGCAAAAAAAGCCCTGGCTAGTAGCCACTGAGAGGCCCCACCTCCATGAATCTGCCAAACCCCCTTTCAAAGCTGCTTATTCCTGTGGCCACCACCACATTCTTTGGCAGTGAACCCCACATTTTACTCACTCTCTGCATAAAGTAGCATTTTCTTTTGTCCACCCTGAATCTCTTGCCCCTCAGCTGCACTGTATGTCCTTAAGCTCTAGTATTTTGGGAGAGGGTGAAAAGATTTTCTTTGGCTGCTTTAAGACGGGTTTAAGCTGCCCTGGGGACGGCAGGCGAGTGCCCCCCAAAAGTGTGTCTACATATGTACATCTGCCTACTGTCCCCATCCTGCACTTGAGCCATCCCCAACTTACCGGGAGCTGGCTTAAAAAGGCAACACTTTCAAAGTGGTGCCTTTTGGCTGGGGCGCCTCCGAGGTGTGGCCGGGAAGTGCCCTGACAGGGTGCTTGAGCACTCTGGACACTCCTCAGGGCGCCTGTAGCCTGTCCTTTCCCACTCCCGAACGCTCTTTTCCCAGGTGGTTCACTTCTGGGTCGCCTTGATGCTGCCTGGAGCTGCCCATTCGTAAGCAGCCTTTGTCAGCTTTCTCCACCCCATGCATAATTGTATAACCCTCTAGCATGTTCCCCCTTAAAAAGGTCAAGGTAGTCCCCTCTGCAAGCACCAGCCGTTTCTGACTCTGGGGTGACGTTGCTTTCACAACGTTTTCATGGCAGACTTTTTATGGGGTGGTTTGCCATTGCCTTCCCCAGTCATCTGCACTTTCCACCCAGCAAGCTGGGTACTCATTTGACTGACCTCGGAAGAATGGAAGGCTGTGTCAGCTTCAAGCCGGCTACCTGAACCAGCTTCCGCTGGGATCGAACTCAGGTCATGAGCAGAGGGCTCCGACTCCAGTACTGCAGCTTTATCACTCTGCGCCACGGGGCTCTTAAAGGAAAGGTCCGCTGTGCAAGCACCAGTCATTTCTGACTCTGGGGTGACGTTGCTTTCACAACATTTTCATGGCAGACTTTTTACGGGGTGGTTTGCCATTGCCTTCCCCAGTCCTCTATGCTTTCCCCCCAGCAAGCTGGGTACTCATTTTACCGACCTTGGAAGGATGGAAGGCTGAGTCAACCTGGAGCTGGCTACCTGAGCCAGCTTCCACTGGGATTGAACTCAGGTCATGAGCAGAGCTTAGGACTGCAATTGTGCAGCTTCACCACTCTGCACCACGGGGCTCTTTGCTG
Organism: Heteronotia binoei; assembly: GCF_032191835.1. Classification (NCBI taxonomy): domain Eukaryota; kingdom Metazoa; phylum Chordata; class Lepidosauria; order Squamata; family Gekkonidae; genus Heteronotia; species Heteronotia binoei. The sequence goes on along the minus strand of NC_083232.1, from coordinate 102,621,891 downwards.
CCCCCCCTTAAGTCATCTCTTTTCTGCAAAGTCCTGTACTCTTCAGCCTTTCCTCATAGGCATAAACTCTATCCTCTCCTTCTGGCCTGGAGAACAGAATGTGCGTTGTCCTCCCCCTACCCCCCACCCCTGGGATGGCTGGAGAATATGTATTTCATCCACCTTCCCACTGTATATTAACTACAGAACTGGATATTTTATCTGCTGTTACGTTGAGCTTTGAAGATCTTTGTATGAATTTTAGTCTTGAGATGAGGGGAAATAAGTGCTCTTGCTGATGATGTTTATGAGACATTTAATTACATTTTGCAGAGTGATTTCCAATTACAAGCAAGATGCGCTGTATGTGCATTAAAGGTCCTGTGATAAATCTGTGGCTTAAGGAGTCTGGTAAACAGCCTTCCTGCCCTTGATCGCATCAGTTGCACGCAGCTATTTTTAGCTGTGTGTTTATTTCCTCCACGAGGAAACCATTCATAGGGTCAGGAACATTCTTCAGCACCCCCTCCCCCAAACACACTTTATTTTAATGAATAGGAATAGGTAATTTGGTAGAATGCTCTGTGCCATACAGTTAACTGGCCTGTGAAATTGAGCTCTGAAATAGAGATAACAGCCATATATCTTCAAGCTCTCTTCCCCCCACCCCAGTACAGAATCATCGCCATTATTCATACACTTTGTGTTCACTGAAATACAAACATTGTGAAAACATTACTCCTCTGCTATGGAATTGTAAAGCCGTCTCAGACAATAAAATCATCTCTGGAGGTCAGCCCATAGGGCTTCATTCAGATGTGAGAAATGGAACATGGCAGACAGAGACTGATCACATCAGATCTCTCCAATATTGATAAATTAGGAGGGGGTCCCCCCCCCAAAAAAGAAGACAACCTCTGTTAGTGCTCAAGTAGTGGGGGAAAGTGCCATCAAGGCACAGCTATGTTTTGGCAGCGCTGGGGGAGGGGCTTCCAGGCAGGAGCTGTGCTGACGAGGTTGGCCACTCCCACTTCTGCATCCCAGCACAGCTAGTGACACATTGATTGGGCTGCATACTGAGCAGGGGGGTGGGCATTGCCCCATGAATGGGATCCATCCCAGCAGACCTCCAGCAAGGAGCTTCCAAGGGAAGTGAGAAAGAAGCCAAGGTGGCTGGCCGTGGCCTTCCTCCGCAGCAGCCTCCTCTGAGATCTCCCTCCCAAGGACCAACCCTGCTGAGCTTCTGAGGCCTGACAAGGTTGGGCTATCCCTTGCTGCCTTCCCTCCTAGATATAAATCCACCAAATGACAAAGGTTAAGGATTAGGAAGCTTCTAATTGACAAGTCAATTAAGGGTGACCTCCTTAGAATAAGTAAGCATCACTAAATTAGCTGTTAATCATGACCTGGACAAGCTCTCCTTCTCTACTAATACGTCTGAAAGTTCTGCTCGCCTCTTGGCATCATGCCTGGCCTTGCAAAAGAAGAAGATTTGTGTAGCATGCCAAGTTGCTTTTCATTGGCCTGGCCTTGGCATAATCTGTTTTGCCAAAATCATTGTGGGGCAGGCAGGTGGGTGGGAGACTACAGAAGAGCAAAGGCACACAGCTTGAAGGACAGTTGTGACCGAGTGTTCCAGATGGTGGGGTATTGCAGATAGGCTTGTAAGGAACTTCAGATGGTGGGGGTGGAGCATGCCTAGTTTAGTCAAGTCAGGGAGAGAATGAAGTACTTTTCTCCCTTTCTCACAATACAAGAACTCATGGAATTAATGAGCAGTACAATTAGAACAGCTAAAAGAGAGTCCTTCACCCAAAGAATAATTAAGATGTGGCATTACTGCTGCAGGAAGTGGCAGTGGCTACAGTTATAGACAGCTTCAAGAGGGGATTGGAGAAACATATGGAGCAGATGTCCATCAGTGGCTATTAGCCACAAGGTACAGTTGGAACACTTTGTCTGGGGCAGTGATGCTCTGTTTTCTCAGTGCTTGGGGGGCCATAGCAGGAGGGCTTCTGGAGTTCTTGCACCTGGATTTTGGCCACTGTGTGACACTGAGTGTTAGACTGGATGGGCCATTGGCCTGATCCAACATGGCTTCTCTTATGTTCTAAAGAGCAGAGGTTCATGAGTGGCTGTTAGCCACAAGGTATAAGCTCTGTCTTCTTGGTGCTTGAGCAGGCTTCTGGAGTTCTGGCCTCACTGGTGGACATCCTGATGATACCCAGATTTTGGTCACTGTGCGACACAAGAGTGTTGGGCTGGATGGAACATGGCTTCTCTTATGTACTGAGGTCCCTCCCCGCCATAAACCCCACCCTCCACCCTGAAATCTCCAGAGAGTTCTGAACCTGGGGTTGAGCTGGGGGAAGCAGAAGTGGAGTGACTGCTAATGAGGAATCAGTCTCTGTCCCGGTTTGTTACTGGCAGTTTGGACCAATGTGTACTTATAAAGATTTTTTGGCTCCAGTGTGCCTTCCTTTGCACATGCCTATGTTGAACACATTGACATCCACCTGCCCAGGCTCTGGAACTGCTCACAGTCCAGCATGGTTCTTACTGCCCTGAACAACTTAGCATCATCCACAAACATAGCTCCTTCGCTCCTTACTCCCACCTCCAAATCATTAATGAACAAAGATTTCAGATTTTCACAGCTGGTAACATCATTAGGGTTTGTAGAATCTTTCGGGCTCAAGCGCCGTGTTCTACTGGAGAAAGTTTTCCTTCCAGACGTTTCTTTCTCAGCTGCGGAGAACATCCTCAGTGGCGTTGCAGCCGGAGCAGGCGTTCTGACCTTCTTGGCTGCTGTGCATTGAGTGGGATAGAACAGGAGGCTGAAATGAGTGGCGCTTCCCCTCCCTCGCACCCGATAGGCCCCTCATCCTCTGTTGCATCCTTTGACTGGGCTGCAGCCCACTTGCATGAGCCAGTTTTATGGCGGGGGAGGGACTTCTTTTCATGACAACCCTGCCTCTTTCTAGGATACACCAATCAATCAATCAATTCTAATATTAAAGCCAAACCTCTAAACACGCCGCCTAAATTGAAGGAACCAACATCCAGGCTTTACTTTACAGCGTGAGCTATAATTGGTAGCACAAAGAGGAGTTTTTTATTAGTCAGTAACTAGTTTGGGGGGAAAGATGCCTTTGAGTGCAGTATTGATTCCTTGCTAAAACTGCCCTATTGATCGTGGTGCATTAGGCTTCTTGGGAAGTAAAAAGCAGATGCGAGGAAAGGGACGGCCCACCTCCCAGGGCACTCGCTCGGGTGGGCGAGGAGATCTCCCAGAATTGCAACTGGTCTCCAGACTATACAGATCAGTCCCGCTGGAGAAAATGTGGGCTGCATGGCTTCTATACCCTGCTGAGATCCCCCATCGTCTCCAGAGGCCACTCCCAAATCTCCAGGAATTTCCCAAGGCAGAGCTGGCTGGTGGAGTCTCCTTAGGAGACCGAGCCTGGACTCCCTCCTCAGCTACCAAAAGGGACTTCAGGAGCACTTTGGAGCCTGCAGGAATCTGATCTCAGCCCAGGTTTCTTTCAGGATGCCTGATTTGTCTGGTCATCTGGGTTGCCATCCTCCAGGTGGGCTTTGCAGTTCCCCCAAAATTACAGTGGATCGCCACATGACAGAAATCAGTTTCCCAGGAAGAAATGGCAGCTTTGGAGGGTGAGCTCTGTGGAACGATATCCCCATGGAGCTCCCTACTCTCCCCAGACCTATCTCTCCAGACTCTGCCCCCCAGTCTCCAGGAATTTTCCAAGCCTGAGTTGGCAACCTGAATGATTAACCTTCAACTGTAATATTTAAAGTGGATGTTCCCAACTTTTTTCCACCAGCTGCGGGCTCCTTTGGGGTTCTGACACAGGGCAGAGAAATTGAGAGGCAGAGTTCAGATTTCACATAAAACATGAAAAGGCAGCTTGGCTTCCCTGGTTGGGCAGAGGTGCCCAGTCTTTCTGAGGCTGCAGGCAGCTTTGGTGGCCCCACTCAGAATGCCAGCCGCACAGGGAAGCCCCTGGTGCCGTGGGCAGCTGCTGCTAAAGCAACACTTTAAAAAAAAAATCCTCACAGCCAATCAGCCCTCCAGCAGCCAGCCAGAAGCCCTGCTGGGCAAAAGCCCCCCCCCCTTTCTGGAAACACTTGGTGGGGGCCAGGGAAGGTGTTGGTGGGCACCATGGTGACTGCAGTCACCCCTTTGGGACCCCCTGCTCTCCAGGAAGGCAGATGAAACAGACCCCCTCCCCAGGCAGAGGAAGGTCTTTCCCATCACTCACCACGTGGTCCTTTCAACTGGAGATGCTGCTGCCGGGGATTGAACCTGAGGCCAAGCAGAGGCACTAATCCACAGTGCCCATGGATCAACAGCACTTCTTTTCTGGAGAAGGATGAGTTTTACCAGGCATGCCCTGAGGGGCCTCCTTTGCCAGCTGCTGCTTGCAGGGAAGGGGGGCAGGATATTCCCCTGTGGTGTGCTGCATCCAGAGTGGCACAGGGGAGAAGAGGAGAAGGAGACACTGCCATCCCCAGCAGCTGGGCTCCGTGTCCCATAATGGCAAGTTCTGGCCTGGTTTTCTTCTGTGTACAAAAACTGCTTTGCTTCTGTTGTTGGCTAACTGCTGACATTTGATAAAATCTATTTAATCTTATCTGTTGACGAGATGTTTCCGGGGGAGGGGGAGTTTTGGCACAGCTTCAAAGCACACAGCAGACTTTTGCAGCGGATCCAGGGAAGAAAGTGAAGGTGCGCAGACATGAAAAACGTGTCACCCTGTTCCCATTGCATTGAATTGACATACACAGCGATTTTATTTCGAGTCCAGGAAATTGTCAGTGGATGGTGGATGTATCGTGCTCTTCAGCTCTCCCTTTGTAGGTGTGCCTCAGCGCAGCACAGAATTCAGCCGGTTTTGTCCTTCTTGCCAGAGGAGATCCCTTTTATCAGCTGACACATGAATTGTTTTTCCAAAACAAATTGAAAGCCCTGAAAACTGATCTGTTACAACCTCGAGAACTGGTGTTCAGAAACTTGTATGGCGTACAGATGCTCAGGTCACAAAAGAAGCACACAGAGAGGCCATGAGCAAGAGACAGCCGTGGCAGGAGTTGTGCTGCAGATGTGCAGAGCTCGCAAGCAGAATCCCACTGGGGACGCCAGTAGACTTGTTCAAGAGGCAGTTGAAAGGCAAGGGAAAGGCACGGTGCACCACTGCAGCCTCGGCTGGGGCTCTGCTGGGCAGCCTGGAGCCTGCAAAGGAGCAGCTGGCCCTGTGGGGAGAACTCTGCTTTTGGGGGGAAATGGATACAAGGAGCCATTTCATCGATCCCTCTTGCTCCCCCCTCGCTTCCCACCACAAGACCCAGGAACCTAATTTTTTTTAAAAAAAGTGTGGAGGCTTGTGAGATGGTCTTAGATAGGGACCTTGGCTTGTGAACCATGACCCGGTGATTTCTGTGAGGAATTTAGAGTTGTGGGGAGGCTCGTGTCCATCCCAAAGTTGGATGCAACCTGCTTTTCCAGTGAATGTCACCCGTTTTCCCTCCACCTTACAGCCGCTCCCACATGGCTGTAGTATGTGAAGATCCCATGATTCTCAGCACAGCTGTTCTGGAGGCCGGGAGGAGGGGGGGCACACCCCCTTCTTTTCTCGCCAGCTGCAAAGCTAGCTGGATCCAAGGCAAGATTCAGTGATAATGCTTAACTCCGGCAAGGGGATGCCTCCCCCACCTTTTGCTTAAGATTTTTCAGAGATATAGAAACTCTTCAGTCTTTCCTTAAACATTCCTCAGGTAATCCACCTGAGGAATCCTGAAATTTGCTTCTGTGTTGTTGTTGTTTTAAGCTTTTGTGCCAACTGAGATTTATGAGGTTTTGAAGCTTCTCTTTACAAAAATTGTGGATGCCCAATTATCTGTAAACAATTAGGGTAAAATGTGTTCTTTCATTTCCTTTCCTAGTTACAAAGATGCTTATCCTGACTTTTGGGAATTGTTGGGTGATTGAGCTTCCGCAGTTCCCTTTCATTCAGAGGATATTGTCCTTGTGGAAGCAATGACCTTTACAATGCAGGTTTTATGGAAGTCCCTTTTTTCCCTGCTGATTGTATTGCATGGGATCTCATTTCAAGCTTTTAAGATGGAATGATTGCAGACTTTGTCTAACTACGGAGATTGGATTACGTTTTCCGTTTGTCAAAGAAAGCTAAGAGATGCATACCTTCTCTCTGCAGTAACTTAGATGTGTGGCAGCTGCAGTTTTGTACCAGAACCACAAAGATCGATGGAACACACTTAATTGGTCTTTATCTTGCCATTATAACTTAACACTTCTTTTGAGGAAGATTCTAAAAGGATACAGTTACTGCCTTTCTAAAGTATTCTGAGTTTGCACTTAGCATTTCTCTTTCCCCTCATCCCAGTAAAACAGAGCATTCGGCCTGGCCACTAATGAACACAGTAGAAATCTGTGTCACTAGGCACTAAGGTCTCCAAAGTGCTGAACCCACAGAGGTTAAGAATATTCAGCCACTTCTTAAAGATCATAGAGGTGCAGTATTAGTGGGGGAACTCCAGTGGGGGAAGCTTCACAGAACTAGATCATAAAAAATGAAAAACAAATGTGTCACATGGCTTGGATTTAGGACTTGGTCATTCTTGGTGATGGTGGTGGTAATGGAAAGTACCATCAAGTCACAGTTGGCTGATGGTGACCTCTTAGGGTTTTCAAGGCAAGAGACATTCAGAGCTGGTTTTCCATTGTTTGCCTCTAGGTATCAACCTTGGGCTTCCTTGGAGGTCTCCATCCAAGTACTAGCCAGATATGACCCTGCATAGCATTTGAGAACTGACAAGATCTGGCTAGCCTGGCCTGTTGGTGTCAGGGCTGGTCATTCTTAGTGATGACTTCTCTTAAATTCAATAAGCAATTCCGGGTAGAATCCCATGGCCAGGAATACTTAAGGAGAAGTGAGTTCTCCTTAAGTATTATGCAATCTCCTTAAGTATAATGCAAGTCCTCAGGAGGTGGTGGGCTCTCCTTCCTTGGAGGTTTTTAAACAGAGGCTAGATGGCCATCTGACAACAATGAAGTTCCTGTGAATTTAGGGGGAGTTATTCATGAGTTTTCTGCATTGTGCAGGGGGTTGGACTGGATGACCCTGGAGATCCCTTCCAACTCTATGATTCTATGAGTTCAAGAGGGGTGGGAGTTTCTTAATAGGGAAATATTGAAGGCACAACAATGATTCCTATGAGAAGGGAAAATGGGAGGAGCCTAAGGAAATGGAAGGATGGTCTTATAACCACAGGACCTTTCAGACCAAAACTCTCTCTCTGATAATGTTGTTGGTATTAAGCACAGGACTTCAATCTCTCTCTGTGTGTTTCCCTTCTAGAAGAAGAGAGGGAGGAGCCTTCAGCCAATCAATGGAAGGCTTTCTTTGGCTCTTTCCCTCCTCCTCCCTCCCTCAGCCAATTGAGGGAGGGGTTTCTTCCTCCCCTTTGCAAAGCAGTGGCTCAATCCTTGTCTGTCCTTGGGATGGAGGGTGGGGGTTGTTCTCCATTGAGACCGAGTGACAGGCAGCTCAGCCAATTGCTGGAGTGTGGGGGTTGCTCTCCATTGAGATTGAGCTACAGGTAGCTCAGCCAATGGAAGATTAGATGAACTCATGACGAATCTGTCTGGAGAATTATATTATAGAGGAGAAGGCTTTCAGATTCAGTTTTTAGAAGATACACAAATACACCTACCTTTGACTGTGGTAAGACTGGCAGTTTAGGGTGCTTTGGTGGAGAGCCAGTTTGATGTTGTGGTTAAGTGTGCAAACTCTTATCTGGCCGCCCTGAGCCACCTGGTGGGAAGGGCGGGATATAAATTACAAATAAATAAATAAATAAATAAATAAATTCCCCACTCCTCCTCTTGCAGCTGCTGGAATGGCCTTGGGTTAACCATAGCTATCACAGAAATTGTCCTTGAAAGGGCAGCTGCTGTGAGAGCGCTCTCAACTGCATCCACCTCACAGGGTGTCTGTTGTGGGGGGAGAAAATACAGGAGATTGTAAGCCGCTCTGAGTCTCTGATTCAGAGAGAAGGGCAGGGTATAATTCTGCAGTCATCGTCATGGCTACAAAATGTGATGGAGTTTTTTGACCACTCTGATCTGCTGAAGCACGCACTTCTTCCATGGTAGACTATTCAAATTTGTGCTGTGCATCAACCACAGAGTGCGTGGTATCGTCTTTTTTGAAAAACAAACAAAACAAAACACAAGTTTTACTCCTCCCCCCACCTTTTTAAAACATTTATTGGTGTGCATGAGCACCCATGCACTTATGGATGTATACTCTACCATTTTAAAAAGCAGAACAACAAAACCAGAACTGAAGGGTCACACTTCCAAATTGGTTTGAGTGTACATCAGGGGAGTTTGGACATCCAGAAATATGGGATGAATGTGCAGGGATCCGTTAGCATCAGAATTCAACTACTGTCTATTTACTCTGTCTCCAACTTGTCTGACAAAGGGGTGAGTGTGACTGGGGAATGGCTGCCTGATGTGCTCTGTTTAATCTGTTGGGGGAAAGTGTCTATATTGAGCCAAACTGCCCATCTGATCACAGCCCTGGACTACCATAAATGTGAGCCCTCCCAGTCAGAGGAGAGAGCTCTTGTTAAAAGATGATTTTGAACACCTGTACATATGGACATCAGTGTTCCCTCTAAGCTGAGTCAGTGTGAGCTAGCTCACAGTTTTTTAGCCTCCAGCTCACACGTTTTTATCTCAGCTCGGGACAAATGGCCCCAGAGCAAGCTAATGTATGCAGTAGTTCACAACTTTCACGCCGGTAGCTCACAAAGAAGAATTTTTGCTCACAAGACTCTGCCGCTTAGAGGGAACATTGATGGACATCTGATTCGATTGTCAGCTTCCGCTCAGAAGAGGCTCTGTACATTGTAATCTTCTTAGGACTCATGTAATCATTCTCACTTAATTAGCTCTGTGGATAACATTACAATATCTAAGTGAGTTAACTTTAAAGATGCCAATAGTTGTATTTTAATAAAAAGATAAAATATAAGCAAAGGTTTTCTAATAGCATTACTTGTGTGCTATACAGCCCCTCCCCCCCAAAACCTCCCAATGTTCTTCAGCTGCCAGACGATAAATGATCTAATACAGGAGTCTGTGATCTATTTCCAGCCTGCAGGCACCTATGGAATTCTGACACAAAATGGCTGCCAGAGGAGGAGGAGCCAGCCAGAAATTGGCTGCCACTGCTTACCTTCACTCACACAGTATAGATCCTTGTGCTGTGGCAGCAATCACTGCCAAAACAATGTTGTTAAAAACCTGCATAGCCAATCAGATCTCCAGTGGCGAATCAGAACCTTTGTAGGACGAAAGCCCCACCTACCCCGCCCATTTTCTAAAAACACTTGCTGGGCACTATGGGGTCCATGGGCACCACACTTGGGGACCCCAATCGAATATTCAGGAACATTAACTAGCTACCCAAGGGCCTCTTAAGTGCCTCCCTATATCTGAATCAAAGTCATCTGGAATAAATGGTCAACAGGCATCGTTTTAGTCTAGTCACTGTTTAGCCATATCTATGTCATTTTATCTCTCCTTTCCTGCAAGGAGACCAAGGAATGCCCCCTCCTTACAGTAACCTTGTGAGGCAGGTTAGACTGAGCGAGTGGCTCTCCCTGGTCACCCAGACAGTACTGTGGCAAACTCCTCTGAACTCGCAGTTCCTCAGCACTCCAACCACTAAATCATATCAGCGCTTTCTGTTCCATCTGACCATCTACCCAGGGCTAGAAGTTATATCCATGTTGGGAAATCATTTTCTCTGAAGTAGACTTGAGATGCTGCATGGGAAAACCCCAGGCTTTGCCTTTGTTTCCATCATGCTTTTTTTACCTTTGGTAGCCGAATTGCCACCTTTTGTCTGGTTAGGGTGCTGTGCCCTTCCACTCTTTGGCGGGCAGAGATGCGCACAGGCATGTCTAGTTGGGAAGCAGGCAAAGTCCCTGCCTGTCACTCCTCTGGTCACTAAAAAGAATCCAGGCTCAATGCAGAAGTCAAGTTTTCCTAACGTGGAGCCTTTGTTTAAGAGTTTCAGAGCGCTGAAGACTCCCTCCTTTTCCTCTCTGCAAATTCTCCTTCCTGGCATTTTACCCTGGCGCCATGTTCTGTCTGGTTTCATACTTGACCTTAAACCTAGCTGTGCTTATTGACAGCCTCCGTCAGATGAATACATCTGGTCAGCTCCTATTGGAGACAAAAACACTGGACTTGGTCTGCTCCAGCAAAACAATCCTTCTGCTTTAGTTAAGGAGAAAGGAGCATCAACACTGTGGTGGGGAGACTGGAGAGGTTATGAGCCAGAGTCTGTCGCTTACGGTTGCCAGCTCTGCTTGGGAAGTACCTGTAGATTTTGGGGGTGAAGCCCAGGGAAGGAGGGGTTTGGGGACGTGAGAGACGCCGTAGTGTCTACCCTCCAAAGCATTCTTTTTCTCCAGGAGTACTGATCTCTGTAGTCTGGAGACTGATTGTAAGATCTTCAGGCCCCACCTGGAGACCACACAGCTGCAACAACACATGATTAATAAAGATGTTATAACTTTTTGTCCCTACTGTGATGATTATTTGTATTGCCTTGACACAAGCAATATTTCCAATGAGTAAATACAACAAATTAGAAACACAAATAATAATGTATGGAGTATTCACAAATAATATGTGAAGCATTCGGCAACTTCACAACATTTGTACTTGTATAGCTGAAATGACAGACAGGATGAGTTAGGGAAAAGTACGAGTTAAGAGAATCTCAGACTAATTTCGCACTCAGCTTACCCCTCTGTCACATTCCTCTTCTCCGTGCAGCGTCCTTCGTATTTCCCACTATCTGCTCTGGAGCTGCAGCAAACGTCGTGGTTTTCGCGGGGCAAACGGAAACTAGTTTTTAGCGGTTTTCATTTGCCACACGTAAACCGCGATGTTTCTTGCAACTCCAGAGCAGATAGTGGGAAATCCGAAGGACGCTGCGCAGAGAAGAGGAATGTGACAGTGGGGTAAACTGAGTGCGAAATCGGTCTCACTGTATGTGAAGACTGCTGTAGGCTACGGCCACATTTCTAAATTAGGATGATGATTCCCTCTGATTAAAATATTGGTATGTATTTCTTGGAGTTGTTTGGGAAGGTTTTCATGCAGTAATTTTGTGTATGTATTATAGTGGCTTCATTTACATGCTTTTTTGGTTCCTGTCTTGTCATTTCGGCTACATTTGAAATACTGAAACAACTTCCAAGTACAAATTTTCATTGAGATTTTTACAAGCAGGTGTCAATTCTTGTATTTCTTGTAATTTTTGTATAAGATTGAATGGGTATTTTTTGTGATTTTTATTAGCATTTTCTTTTTTGGTCATTTGGTGGAATTATTTCGATACCCTCCTATGAAGTTACAAGACCTGGTGAAGGTATAAAACGGCACCGTGGATCAACCGCCTGTTGTCTTGCTTACTTTATGGCAAGAACTGGACTACGTGTAATTCAGGTTGGAATTCCAGAGTATTCCTACTCTTGTGAAGTTGCTGAATACATCATAGATTATTATTTGTGTTTCTAATCTGTTGTAGTTACCTGGAGACTGGCAACCCTGCTGGACCAAAACAGGTGGCAGTTCTGCTCCTCCCTGTTTCCGCTTCAGTCCCTTGGCGAGTAGGCTGGGCTGTTCTGTGCTTGACAAGCCATGCGTTGCGAGAAGGGGGTTGCCTTCTGTTCGTCTCAGCTGCCCCTTGTGCTGAGTTGGTTTTGATTCCTTGTCTTGTTTTGCAGCCCCCTCTCCCATCACAAATGTGAAAAAGGGGAAAGTTGGCAAAAACAGCATCTCGCTCTCCTGGCAGGAGCCAGACCGACCCAACGGCATCATCCTGGAGTACGAAATCAAATATTTTGAAAAGGTGCGCTTGTCTGTTCTTCGCTGGGGATGGTGGTAATCACTGTGCGAGGGGAAGGGGAGTTTCTGTGCAGAAATCTGCATCAGCCTGATTGGACTTGAAGTGATTAGGAGTCTGGAAGTGTGTGTGTGATGTTTCTCATTAGTGTACCACATCTGTTGAATAAATATATTAAAGCTACCTGTCAGCTTCATCTCCCATTGTATCGTATTACAATTAAAACCCCTAATTGCCTCGGACTAGCGAGGTGCATGGGAACCGATGCCCCTGTTGCTTCCCTGAGTGTCATGTCATCTCTGTCCTTTTGTTCTAATAATGTTTGGCATGTATGTAGTGCTCTTGAGTCTTTGAAGAGCTTCAAGCCCATTGTCTTGTAATCCTCACAACCACCCTGTGATGATCCCCATATTACAGAAACAATAGGAACAGATATTACAGGAACAATAGGAACAGATATGGACCCCTTTTGCTTTAATTTCAACCCATTGGTTCTGGTCCTACCTTCTGGGGCAACAGAAAACAACTACACACCATCTTCTGTGTGACAGCCTTCAAGTACTTGAAGATGGTGATCATATCAACTCTCAATCACTTCCTCTCCAGGTTAAACATGCCCAGCTCCTTCAACCTTTCCTCATAGGACTTGGTCTCCAGACCCCTCACCATCTTTGTTGCCATCCTCTGGACACGTTTCAGCTTATCTATATAATTCTTAAATTGTGATGCCCAAAACTGATCACAATATTCTAGGTGAGGTCTAACCAGGCCTCATTTTAGGCAGGCACTCACAGGAGCAGAGCTCCAGAACCTCTATATTTTATTGTGCTCTTTCTTTCTTAAACCCCCCCCCCCCAAAAAAAAAAAGGAAAAAGAAAACTTGCTTATGGGCTCCATTGTTCAAACCACCTGGGATAATTTTGCTGAACTCTATCATTTGACAAACTTTCTAATATGTTTCCCCACAAAAAAAAAACCACAGTCATCAAGGCCACCCCCCTGCACAATACAGGAAATTCACAAATACCTCCTCCTGCCCTCCATCTCATGATCTGACTAAGTTCACAGAATCAGCATTGTTGTCAGATGGCCATCTAGCCTCTGTTTAAAAACCTCCAAAAAGGAGAGCCCACCACCTCCCAAGAAGGAAGCCTGTTCCACTGAGGAATCGCTCTAACAGTCAGGAAGTTCTTCTTGATGTTGAGCCGGAAACTCTTTTGCTTTAATTTCAACCCATTGGTTCTGGTCTGACCTTCTGGGGCAACAGAAAACAATTCCACACCATCCTCTATGGGACATCCCTTCAAGTACTTGAAGATGGTTATCATATCACCTCTCAGCCGCCTCCTCTCCAGGCTACATGCCCAGCTCCTTCAACCTTTCCTCATAGGATTTAGTCTCCAGATCCCTCACCATCTTCGTCGCCCTCCTCTGGAGATGTCAAAATGATATTTAAATGCATATTTTTGAAGCCATTATTTTAATTGCATACTCAAGTGTCCTTGGAATCCCTGAATCTTGGTGTTACAAAAGTGTATAGTTGTGAGACTGCAAAGAAGACCTTTCCCTACAGTCAGTGCAGACACCAGAACATAACTGGGGACAAACAGAAACAGCAAAAATGTCAGGTCATTTTGAGCTGCCCATTAGATTTTCCACAGACTTGTCTAATGGAGGACCACCAAGAGTCAGTTGCAAATTCCACCCAAAGAAGATGCTGAGATCATCCTTATGTCACTCGCTGACTCCCTCTCCATGTGCAAACCTTCCCCTTCTTAGCACAAATGACTCTGATGTCTGCATCAAGGTTAACATTGGTGGATGCTGTTAGCTCTCAATTAGTATTTTAAGTAGGGATAATAAGGAAATTCAATTATAGCAAATTTCACGATCAAATCTTAGACTTCTCTATTGGACCATTCGTCCCTTGTTTGGCTACTGATTGGCAAACCATGGCTGAAATTGATAATAATTAGCCTTGGCACAGATAGCACTGCATTGTGGTAAACACTAAGAAGGGAAGGGAGATGGGAAAGAACGCCTGCAGTCTGCTCCCCAACTTTTATGCCTGATTAAGAGATGGGAACGTTATGCCAACTACTCTGTAACAACTGCCACCAACTTTGCCCTTGCCGTTTAAATGTTTGACCTTTCTCTGTGTTTATGCCTGTCGGGATGTGTGCCAACAAAGGACCAAGAGACCAGCTATACCATCATCAAATCCAAGGAAACCACAGTTACTGCCGATGGCTTGAAACCAGCTTCCACCTACATCTTCCAGATCCGAGCACGCACTGCAGCAGGATATGGTGGCTTCAGCCGGAGATTTGAGTTTGAAACCAGCCCAGTGTGTAAGTCATCTTAATTATTGCCTGCCTTTGTCTTTGTAATGGTTGCTTTAAATAAAAGAGAGTCAGCAGAGCCATCTTTGCAATGGATTCATCAGCTTGCCTGGCTCTTCCCTGAGCCTTCTTGACTGGTTGTGTTCAAATGCATTAGTCTTTAGTGTACAGTTTGAGTCCAGTGACACCTTTTAGACCAAAAAAGTTTAATTTTGGTATTAAATAATTGCTGGTCTTTAAGACTGAACTCAGACTTTGTTCTGTTTCTTCACTCCAGCACGGCTGCCCACCTGCATTAGTTTTTAGTGCGATTCATTAGAACATAAGAGAAGCCTTGTTGGATCAGGTCAGTGGCCCCTCCAGTCCAACACTCTGTGTTACATAAGAACATAAGAGAAGCCATGTTGGATCAGGCCAGTGGCCCATCCAGTCCAACACTCTGTGTCACAGAAGAACATAAGAGAAGCCCTGTTGGATCAGGCCAATGGCCCCTCCAGTCCAACACTCTGTGTCACATAAGAACATAAGAAGAGCCATGTTGGATCAGGCCAGTGGCCCATCCAGTCCAACACTCTGTGTTACATAAGAACATAAGAGAAGCCATGTTGGATCAGGCCAGTGGCCCATCCAGTCCAACACTCTGTGTCACAGAAGAACATAAGAGAAGCCCTGTTGGATCAGGCCAATGGCCCCTCCAGTCCAACACTCTGTGTCACATAAGAACATAAGAAGAGCCATGTTGGATCAGGCCAGTGGCCCATCCAGTCCAACACTCTGTGTTACATAAGAACATAAGAGAAGCCATGTTGGATCAGGCCAGTGGCCCCTCCAGTCCAACACTCTGTGTCACATAAGAAGAGCCATGTTGGATCAGGCCAGTGGTCCCTCCAGTCCAACAGTCTGTGTTACATAAGAACATAAGAGAAGCCCTGCTGGATCAAGCCAGTGGCCCATCCAGTCCAACACTCTGTGTCACATAAGAACATAAGAGAAGCCATGTTGGATCAGGTCAGTGGCCCCTCCAGTCCAACACTCTGTGTTACATAAGAACATAAGAGAAGCCATGTTGGATCAGGCCAGTGGCCCATCCAGTCCAACACTCTGTGTCACAGAAGAACATAAGAGAAGCCCTGTTGGATCAGGCCAATGGCCCCTCCAGTCCAACACTCTGTGTCACATAAGAACATAAGAAGAGCCATGTTGGATCAGGCCAGTGGCCCATCCAGTCCAACACTCTGTGTTACATAAGAACATAAGAGAAGCCATGTTGGATCAGGCCAGTGGCCCCTCCAGTCCAACACTCTGTGTCACATAAGAAGAGCCATGTTGGATCAGGCCAGTGGTCCCTCCAGTCCAACACTCTGTGTTACATAAGAACATAAGAGAAGCCCTGCTGGATCAAGCCAGTGGCCCATCCAGTCCAACACTCTGTGTCACATAAGAACATAAGAGAAGCCATGTTGGATCAGGCCAATGGCCCATCCAGTCCAACACTCTGTGTCACATAAGAAGAGCCATGTTGGATCAGGCCAGTGGTCCTCCAGTCCAACACTGTGTGTTACATAAGAACATAAGAGAAGCCCTGTTGGATCAGGCCAGTGGCCCCTCCAGTCCAACACTCTGTGTTACATAAGAACATAAGAGAAGCCCTGCTGGATCAGGCCAATGGCCCCTGCAGTCCAATACTCTGTGTCACATAAGAACATAAGAGAAGCCCTGTTGGATCAGGCCAATGGCCCATCCAGTCCAACACTCTGTGTCACATAAGAACATAAGAGAAGCCCTGTTGGATCAGGTCAGTGGCCCCTGCAGTCCAACACTCTGTGTCACATAAGAACATAAGAGAAGCCCTGTTGGAGCAGGCCAATGGCCCCTCCAGTCCAACACTCTGTGTCACATAAGAACATAAGAAGAGCCATGTTGGATCAGGCCAGTGGCCCATCCAGTCCAACACTCTGTGTTACATAAGAACATAAGAGAAGCCATGTTGGATCAGGCCAGTGGCCCCTCCAGTCCAACACTCTGTGTCACATAAGAAGAGCCATGTTGGATCAGGCCAGTGGTCCCTCCAGTCCAACACTCTGTGTTACATAAGAACATAAGAGAAGCCCTGCTGGATCAAGCCAGTGGCCCATCCAGTCCAACACTCTGTGTCACATAAGAACATAAGAGAAGCCATGTTGGATCAGGCCAATGGCCCATCCAGTCCAACACTCTGTGTCACATAAGAAGAGCCATGTTGGATCAGGCCAGTGGTCCTCCAGTCCAACACTGTGTGTTACATAAGAACATAAGAGAAGCCCTGTTGGATCAGGCCAGTGGCCCCTCCAGTCCAACACTCTGTGTTACATAAGAACATAAGAGAAGCCCTGCTGGATCAGGCCAATGGCCCCTGCAGTCCAATACTCTGTGTCACATAAGAACATAAGAGAAGCCCTGTTGGATCAGGCCAATGGCCCATCCAGTCCAACACTCTGTGTCACATAAGAACATAAGAGAAGCCCTGTTGGATCAGGTCAGTGGCCCCTGCAGTCCAACACTCTGTGTCACATAAGAACATAAGAGAAGCCCTGTTGGATCACGCCAATGGCCCCTCCAGTCCAACACTCTGTGTCACATAAGAACATAAGAGAAGCCATGTTGGAGCAGGCCAATGGCCCCTCCAGTCCAACACTCTGTGTCACACAGTGGCCAAAATGTTGACCTGTCCTTCCCAACTTTGCTCTTCACAAAGCCTGTTGAGAGATAAGACACAGGGCAGTATTTACATTAGGGCATATGTCAAACCTGACTATTAAAGAACTTCCCACTCACTTTCTTTATATGCCCAAATTGTTGCCATTTCCTCAACACATTTTTTTTAAAAATTTGCTTGGTTCTTTATTGTCAGAAATAATCTGTGGAATCTTAATTAGCTACTGTCTTGTATGAAGGAGGTTCAGTAGAGCTCTGTGTACTCAGCACTAGTGCAGGTAGGGATCAAATAAAGAGGCTTTGGGTGGGGAAATGCCAGGAGTTTGGGGTGTTGGGGGCAGGGGAAGGTGGGGTTCGGGGAGGGGAGGGACTTTGCTCGCTGGACAGGGCTGCCAGTTCCCAGGTGGGGGCAGGGGATCCCCTAGTTTGGAGGCCCTCCCCCACTTCAGGGTCATCAGAAAGTGCGGGGGAAGGGAAATGTCTGCTGGGCACTCCATTATTCCCTATGGAGAACAATTCCCATAGGGTATAATGGAGAATTGATCCGCGGGTATCTGGGGCTCTGGGGGGGGGCTGTTTTTTGATGTAGGGGCACCAGATTTGCAGCATAGCATCCAGTGCCTCTCCTTAACCCCCCCCCCCAAAAAAAAAAGTTTCAAAAAGATGGGACCAGAGGGTCCAATTTTATGAGCCCCCAAAGAAGGTGCCCCGATACATTATTTCCAATGGAGGGAAGGCATTTAAAAGGAGCAGGTCCCTTTCAATGTGGTGGCCAGAATGCCCTCCAGAGTTCAATTGTGCTTGTTACACCCCCAAAGTCCCCAGATATTTCTTGACTTGGACCTGGCAACCCTGTCTCTGAAGTACAATGGCCATAGTGTCCACCCTCCAGAGCAGCCATTTTCTCCAGGGGATCTGATCTCTGTCATTTGGAGATCAATTGTAATAGCAGGAGATCATCAGGCCCCACCTGGAGGTTGGCAACCCTACCAAATAAAGGCGCTTTAGGTCTTTCTTCTGAGATCCTGAGAGAAAGAAAATGCTTCTGTCAAGAGGCTCAAGGGGAATCCTCACTTGTCTCCATTGGGAACACGTTAAGAGTATCCGCTTTGCTACACCTTTGCAGGTGGCTTGATAGGTCCTTATTGTAAGTGATCCACTCTTGGGTGACAAGTTTTTATTTATTATTTTTTACTGACTGACCATCACTGTCAACAGCTGTTCTTTACCAGAGACCAAAGGAGAGCTACTGTCAGTCACAGTCAACAGAACTGGTCTAAAGATTGAGGCATCATTTAAACCAACATAGTTTAAAAACTCATTTATTCATATATATGTTCTTGGTTTTAGTTTTAGGTGTGCAAATTAGCAATCTATGGCTTAAACGTTCTAGATATATATTGTGGTCCTTCAGTTTATTAGTGTAAGCATCTTTGGAGTATTTTTTAACCAAAGTATACAAAGAAATAAATATGTTGGTTTGTGGTCATATGACAGTACACAACTATTCAGACAACCCTGTGTGAAGTTCCTCTTTCCTCCGCTAACACCTAGAATGTGGGTCCTCGAGCCCCAGCATATATGAACAGTGGCACGCTGGATTTGTTTGCTCAGAGCTAGTGCTAGGCACAGCTTGTACTCAGGGTGTCTGGCCGTGTTTCCACACACACACCCCCCCACACACACACAAACATCTCCCTCCTTTTGTTTGTTGACACACCAGCATATTCACTTGGTAGATATTGCAGCTCTTCTGGCACCCGGCCTTCCCCTGGTCGAGCAAAACTCATTCTGCCTCCTGAGAGAGAAGACGACATTGGATTTATATTCCGCCCTCCACTCAGAGTCTCAGAGAAGCTCACAATCTCATTTATCTCCCTCCCCCACAACAGACACCCTGTGAGGTGGGTGGGGTTGAGAGGACTCTCACAGCAGCTGCCCTTTCAAGGACAACCTCTGCCATAGCTATGGCTGACCCAAGGCCTTGCCTGCAGGTGCAAGTGGAGGAGTGGGGAATCAAACCCGGATCTTCTTCGTGGTCTCTGTGCTTCA
The DNA here is from genome assembly GCF_032191835.1 of Heteronotia binoei. Taxonomy (NCBI): domain Eukaryota; kingdom Metazoa; phylum Chordata; class Lepidosauria; order Squamata; family Gekkonidae; genus Heteronotia; species Heteronotia binoei. The sequence continues at coordinate 102,602,846 of NC_083232.1, read as the reverse complement.
CACTCATGGGATAGAGCGCCTGCGCCGATCCCCGAATCAGTACCTAAAAAGCCCTGGATTTTTTCGAGCTTGGCACCAACGGGCATGTGCAGGCATCCCAGTGCGCATGCTCGCCGGCGCCAGTGCGAGGATCCCGCCAGTTACTTGCTGACCTCTGCGCTGAGAGGATCTCCTTTCGTGTCCCCGGTCGGTAAAGTAATCTTACGATTGCTTTTTCTTGTTGTAAATAGGCCATTTGTTATTTTCTTAGTGTAGTTAGTTAGTTAGTTGTTAGATAGATAGTGTTGTTTAAAAAAAAATTGTTGGACTTGCCCTTTGGGGCCCAGTTTTTCCCTGTTTTCCCCCTCAGAGACTTTCCTGGGTGGGTTTTTTCCTTGGCGTCTATGGAAAGACGTTGGGTTTTTTTTAAGAGGTGCCGCTCCCGTGGGAAGAAGGTTGCCCCCCCCCCCCGACAGCCATTTCCTCTGTCTTCTTTGTTTGGGCGAGGGTCATCGTGTGGATTCTTGCTCACACTGCCTGAGTTTTTCAAAGCAAACTCGCAAGAATCGAGCGGCGAGGCTTTCGGCTGCATTGGTAGAGTCGGCACTTCGTCCTCAAAAGATGGCTTCGGGCCCGTCGGTACCGATGGGAGAGCCTGCGGCCCCGATTGTCACATCGGCTGATACATTGCCGATCAGGACCGAGATGCCAGTCAAGCGCGGGCATACCACAAAGCGACCTTCTGAAGGGTCAGTGGACACCCCAGCTAAGAAGCGTCGGGATGACTCGGGGACCCGATCATCCGCACCAAAGAAGGTGAAGTCTAAGGAGAAGCGGAAGAAGAGATCGTCCCGCACTCCTTCCCCTTCTCATGACGCTTCGACATCGATGTTGACCGCTCCACCGAGGAAGATCTTGGCGTCCCCACATTGTATCCCTTCGGTGTCGAGAGGCAGTGCTTCGCAGCAGTTGCGTCTATCGGCATCGGAGCAAGAGATCGACCTCACTCAGCGCTCTCATTCTTTGGGTTCGAGGCGTCGCAGTGAGAGCGACTCTGTCTCGGAGGTGGAGGTGTCAGCACCGATGGAGCCATTGGCACCGCTGGATGAGGCAAGAGGTCGGAGAGAGCTGGAACTGACCACCATAGCTCGCCGCTTCCCACCGCTTCCACCGTGGGAGCAGCGCCAGTGGCCTCCCTACGCCTATTCATACCCGCCGTACCAGTGGTACCCCCCTCGGGAGTTTGCAGACTGGGACCAGCAATCCGAGGCATCCCATATGTCGAAGCTTTCCCAGCACTCTAGGCGGCGCCCCTTGGCATCAATGTCCATCCCACCCGAAAGACGTGGCGTGGTGGTGGAGGAAGTCCAGCCTTGGTTGTCGGTGTTGATCCGGTCACCCATCAGAGAGTCAACGCTGGTGCTCTCGGAACATTCTTTGAGGAGAGAGTCTTCATCGTCGGACTCCGAGGTCGGTACCGATGATCTGGACAGGGCTTTGGAACCTTCGCCAGTGGCTCATACTGCTGAGGATCTTCCCATTTCACCATCGGAGGATCTAAAGTTGTATGGGGACCTGGTGAAGAGGATGGCACTCTCTGTCTCTCTCCCGGTGACACAACCACAACCCGTTGTAGACGACACCGTATTCGACATCATGCAGTGGGATACGTCTATAGCGGTTGCCCTGCCTGTTACGAAGGTCATCTTACAGGCGGTGAAGGAGCTCTGGGCGAAGCCTGCTTCTACACCTGTGTCATCAAGAAGGTTGGACCACATGTACCACGTCCAAGAGGCTGGTGCGGAATTTCTCTTCACGCATCCAAAGCCCAGTTTGGTGGTCGTATCCTCCTTGTCAAAGGCCCACAAGACGCGCTCCTCTCCACCAGACAAGGAGGGAAAGAAGCTGGACAATGTCGGGAGGAAGTTTTACTCTGCTGGGGCGCTGGGAGTAAAGGTATCTAACTATGCTGCGTGCATGGCTAGATACCAATACTCAGTGTGGGAACAACTTACCCCCCTCTTGTCTTCCCTGAGTGAGGAGAAGAGGTCTGCTGCAAAGAAGTTGCAGAAGGAAGGCTTTGCTGTAGCCAAATAACAACTGGCTGCATATGGTGGATGTCTCAGCAAGAACCATCACTTCTGCTGTCTGCCTCCGCTGCCACTCCTGGCTCAGGTCAATGGCCCTCCAGCAAGACACCAGGGCCTTCGTTGAAGATCTGCCCTTCGAGGGCGAAGGCCTCTTCAGCTCGACCACCGACAATGCTCTTCAGGCAATGGATAAGAGCACAAAGACCTCCAGAAACCTGGGTGTCCCGGTGTCTTCCAGAGCTGCTAAACCAAAACAGTGGCACAAACCCTGGGCCAAGAAACAATATCAAAAGTTTTTCCCGGAACAGCAATGGAGACCTTGCTCTGCCCAACCTGAGAGTAGGTCCCCATACAGGGGGAACAATCGAAACTGCTACGCTTCTGCACAGACCACCGGCAAGTCCAAGGGCGTTCGCCCTCAAAAGCAGGGCCTTTGACTTTCTGGAAGCATGCGTCACCGTCCCCACTTCTTCTTTGTCTATCCACCTCCGCCCATTCCTGTCAGCCTTGGAGTCCATCTCTACGGACAGGTGGGCCCTTTCCATCGTTGCGGAAGGCTACAAAATAGATTTTGCTCAGATTCCGAACCAATCTGTGGTAATCACCACACCCCCTTCCCCACTTCTGCTGGTGAAGGTGAGCAACCTCCTACAGAAACACGCCATAGAACGGATCCCGGTGGAGGCCAGGACGGGAGGCTTCTACTCTTGTTACTTTCTGGTTCCCAAGCGGGATGGGGGTTTGAGACCAATCATGGACCTTCGGAATCTGAACAAGTTTATTCTGTACCAGAAATTCAGAATGTCTACTATGCAAACAATTCTGCCCCTCATCAACCAAGGGGACTGGATGGCAATGCTGGACCTCAAGGATGCCTACTTCCACGTCAGCATCCATCCCGCGTTCAGACGTTTCCTTCGGTTTGCAGTAGGTTCTCAACACTTCCAGTTCAAGGCCCTTCCGTTCGGCCTGTCCACTGCACCTCAGGTGTTTACGAAGATGATGAGCGTTGTGGCTGTCCACCTCCGGCTTCAAGGGATAGTCGTCTTTCCATACATCGACAATTGGCTCCTTGTGGCGGAGTTGAAGAAAAGTTTGTCAAACCATATTGCCACCACTCTTCGTCTTCTTCACACCTTGGGTCTGCAGGTCAATTTGGAGAAATCACACCTTACTCCATCACGGACAGTTCAGTTCATAGGGGCTTTGCTGGATACAAACCTTCATCACGCTTTCCTGTCTCAGCAGAGAGCGATGGACATTATCAACCTTGTCGAACTTCTGCAGAGTCGAAAATGGGGCACGGCGCAGCAGCTGCAGCGGATGCTAGGGCTGATGGTGGTGACTAGAAGCGTGCTGATCTTTGTGAAGCTGAGGATGAGAGGCCTACAACGTTGGTTTCTTCATCAGTTTCGACCATTAAGGGACTCACTTTGAAAGAGGTTTGTAATTCCACCTATGACACTTCAAACACTGCAGTGGTGGAAGTCAAAGGACAACATTTGTCAGGGAGCTCCCTTCCACCTGCCTGTACCAACAGTGACGATGACAACAGATGCATCTTTATGGGGTTGGGGGGCCCACATGGACGCTCTGTGTGTGGGGGGCCCTTGGCCTTTGAAATTGACTCATTGCCATATAAATTATCTGGAACTGCTGGCAGTTCATTCTGCTCTTCGATCCTTCCACCCCATGGTGGCGGGGAAGGTTGTTGCTCTGCTTACGGACAATACCACTGCCCTGTGTTACATCAACAGACAGGGAGGGACAGTTTCTCGATGGCTCTGTGTGCTGGCACTGGAACTGTGGTCAGAGTGCCTGGACCACGACATCTTTGTGAAGGCTGCGCATCTCCCAGGGGTGCTCAATCTGCAAGCAGGCTCCCTCAGCAAGGGTGCGGCTTCCCTGCACGAGTGGGAGATACAGTGACGCTTCCTTCAACCCGTGTTTCAGCTCTGGGGGTATCCTCAGGTGGACGTCTTTCCACAGCCGAGAACCGGAAGTGTCCTCTATTCTGCTCCTGAGGGGGCTCGGATCCAGAGTCATTGGGAGACGGTCTGCTGTTCCCGTGGGAAGGTCGGTTCCTATATCTGTTCCCACCTCTGCCACTATTGACAAGGGTGGTCAACAAGATCGCAAGAGAGAGACCATGCTGCATCCTGGTGACTCCGTGGTGGCCTCGGCAGAACTTGTTCCCGATCCTGCTCCAACTGGCGAGGGGGGGTCTTCTACCAGTTTCCGGTGGAACCAGATCTTCTGTCAGCTCAGGATGATCACGTATTCCATCACAACGTGCCCCACCTGAAGCTGACAGCGTGGTTCATTGACCCTGTGAGTTCTCCAGCAGAGTCCAACACATTTTCCTGAATAGCAGGAAGCTGTCTACCCACGCTTCTTATGATAGGAAGTGGTGTAAGTTTCTTCAGTTTTTAGTTGATACTACAGTTTCGCCCCAGAGGGTGGGGCTGCCGGTTATTTTTGAGTTTTTGTTGTCTCTGGTGGATGCTGGCCTTGTTTTTTCCTCCATTAAAGTTTATCTGGCGGCAATATCTGCATTCCATGAACCAGTGGAGGGGCATTCAGTTTTTGCACACCCTCATTCTAAGAGATTTTTGAAGGGTTTGCTTAGGCTTCATCCTCCTTCAAGATCACCCCCACAGTTGTAGGATTTGACTCTAGTGTTGGACAGGCTGACTCGGCGTCCTTTTGAGCCGATGGTCACATGCTCGTTACAGCTCCTATCTTGGAAGACTGCCTTTTTGGTAGCCATCACATCAGCATGCCGTGCAGGGGAGCTCAGGGCTGTGCGTTCTGACTACCCATATTTAGCTTTTCAGAAGTCTGGAGTGTCCTGATATTTCCTTTCTCGCCAAGATGGTTTCTCAGTTCCACCTTAACTTAGAAGTTTGGTTGCCCACGTTTTATCCTACACCTTCTTCAGATGAGGAACGTAGGTTGCATGCTTTAGATGTTAAGCGTGCCTTATTGTTTTATTTGAGTCGCTCCAAGAGTTTTCGTAAGGACCAGCATCTTTTTGTTTCTTATGCTTCCTAAGTTATGTTCCAGAATCTCGTCTTAGCAGCTTTCAAAATGGCTCACTGAGACTATTAAACTGTGTTATTTGTTGGCTAAGAAGCCGTTACCTGGGCCTATTCGCGGACACTCTACAAGAGCAATGGCAACGTCGGTGGCATTCCTGAAAGGCGTTTCCCTGATGGACGTTTGCAAGGCTGCCACCTGGTCCTCTCTGCATGCCTTTATGAAGCACTACGCGCTGGATGTGCATGCTCAACAGAGGACTCGTCTGCAAGCTGTTTTTCTGGTTGACCGTCTTTCCGCCTTCCAGGTATGTCTTGCTAATCTCCCATGAGTGTGAAGCACAGAGACCACGAAGAAGATAGACAGGTTGCTTACCTGTAACTGCAGATCTTCGAGTAGTCATCTGTGCATTCACACTACCCGCCCTCCTTCCCCACTGCTGACGGTCTCCCTCCAGTAGGGGCTTCCAGCAGTCAGGAAGGAACTGGCGGGATCCTCGCGCTGGCGCCGGCGAGCATGCGCACTGGGACGCCTGCGCATGCTTGTTGGTGCTGAGCACGAAAAAATCCCGGGCTTTTAAGGTACCTATTCGGGGATCAGCGCAGGCACTGTATCCCATGAGTGTGAATGCACAGATGACCACTCAAAGATCTACAGTTACAGGTAAGCAACCTGTCTTTCTCCCAGATAAGAGTCCACACACTTAACCACTACACCAAACTGGCTCTCACTTGGTACACCTCTCTGCCTCCGTATCACTGGCTGCCATTGCAGTGCAACAAAGAAATGCAAGATAAATGGAGCCAGATGTAATAGAGGGAGTGGGAAGAAATCCCTCATGGCAAGATCAAGTGTTCCCTCGGTAGTTCTTTTAAAATTACACGGTCAGAACTCTGTTGCTTATTTATGTACAGTAGGACTGCCAAGCCCACCCCCTCACCCGGGGCAGTAGATTCCCCACTGCTGATCAGATGGCTGGCTGGGGGGGTGGGGGGGAGGCTAGCTAGAAAGGGGAGGAGTCCCAGTCCAGAGTGGCAGCAACATTGCTAATGACATGGCAATGCCACTTCCATCACGTACAGGAAGTGACATCATTGCATTTCCACCAGTGCAGAATGTTCTGGCATTTGATCAAAAACTCTGCGGTAAAAATGGTTTCTATCAGAGAATTTTTGTCCAAATACCAGAGCATTTTATGTCACTGGCAACATGGTGATGTCACTTCTGGTGTACGCCGGAAGTGACATTGCGGTGTCGCTGGTGACATCACGGCCATGCCAGGCTAGTTCTCTGCTGGCTGCCAAGAGAACCTGGCAACCTATAAAGAAATATTATCATAGGAGCTCATATTAATCAGAATCTACAGGTCTCCTATTTGAGGGGTACACTTTTCTCCATCTGTGTTAGTATTCCCATAGATTCTGATCGGAGAAGCCTGTCTCTTTCCTCCTCTCTGTGACCGATTTTGTTGAGGCCTTGTTGTGGGCAAGTTTCACCCACCACTAAAATGTATGTGTGTGCCGTATACCGGTTCCAGTTTCAATTTGCATGAATGACATATTTATTATATTTTCATTCTATCCAGGAAAGGTTTCATAATGGAAAAAATTCCCTTCATTTCCCTGTTGAATAGAAACTCATTCTCCATATTTATCTTCTGAATTTAAATTCATCAGCCTTTGATTATTGTTTGCCTTAAGCTCTCATCATCCGCTTTTTTTTTTTTACCAAAAAAAGCTGTCATTTTTCCAATTTTCAGTGCCTCTTACCTTTTTAAAAAATGAAATAGATTTGAAAGGAATCATTAGGTATGGGCAGACACGGCCAAGGAGCCAGCCAGCAAGCGAATATAGCTTAGTGATGCAAACATTAATGTAATAAAAATTATCTATTTAATGTATCTCATATTGCATTAAGCATTAATCATGTCCTATAAGTAGAAACAAAACCTTATTATGCATCCAAATAAATCTCTATTATGACTTCTGCTTGCAGTAGAAAAAAACTTCTTCTTGAGAGCAGTTCAGTAATCATGTTTCAAGGTATTTAAAAATAACCTGCTGGCATTTCAGCACAATTGGTCTGTTGCCATCATGACCTTACACTGATGAGCAAAAATTCCCCAATCAGAATGTTTAAAAGCCTGGCCTGGAGCTCTGGCGGCTCCGATGACATCTGTCCCCAGGTGCTTTTTAGGTATTAATGAATCCAGTTTAGCAAATATTCCAGAGCGGCGACTAAATGGTGTTGCAGGTACAAAGCAGGACGGCGGCTGTCTTTCTGCCTCAGCCAGAATCTGTGTTCAGCTTCGGAGGTCTAGCTGGGAGCAGAATGGTTGCCTGGAGGTTTTCTGGAGTTATAGCTGCTCTCCCCGCTGCAGAGAGCAGTTCCCCTGGAGGCAGCGGCTGCTTTGGAGGGTGGGCCCTGTGCCATCATGCTCTGCTGAGGTCCCTCCCCAAGCCCTGCCCTTCCTGGGGCCCCCCTCCAAAGGCCCCGGAATTTCCCAACTCAGACTTGACAACCCCCAGGTACACTAGAGTCAAGGAAGGGCTCCGTCACAAACAGGCCTTTCTGTGCTTGCTTATAAATACGTTTAGAACTATGTTGAGCCCCAGTGGGAATAACCATATCAGAAATGAATGCGGATGGATCAGTGGTGTGGGGTTTGCAAGATAATATACATCCAATCATTATGGTAATGTTGGCTATAATTTAGCCAAGCGCTGCTCTAAAGATGATTTACGGATGAGAAACTCAACGTGAAATCCAAGTTTAGTAGCTCCTTAGAGACCAACAAACTTTTGCTGGGTAGAAGCTTCCATGAGGCCAAGTTCCCTTCATCGGATCCCCTTTGTCATTGTGTCTGCCAGGCAGGGGTGGGGGGTGGGGGTGGCAGGAGGTATAGGAGAGAAAAGAACAGTCGCAGCTTTCGGCTCCACGTGAAGCAGACAGGACGGGCTGGCTTCTGCTGCAATCACCTGGGAGTTGGCTCCTGATTCCCTGTCCCCTAAAATACTTTGCTGGCTACATGGCAGATCACAAGCTGACTCCCAGCTGATCCCTCCTCAGATGGAACTCAGTTTCTGGTGGCTGGAAGTAGCCCCTTCCTCCTGCCAGTAGTAGGAGGAACTCAGTGGTGCAACTCAGTGGTGGAGGATGTGTTGGGCGGGCAGAAGATGGTCTGTGAACATGACATTCAGATCAACAAGCTTGCTGCATATTTGTGCAGAGTGCAGAAAACTGGGATCTCTGACTTATAGAGGTGACTGGGAGTAGTAGCGACTTTTCAGCAGGAAAAGGATGACAGAGACCTGCAGTGTTTATTTGAAGGAGTTAGTACAGCATGGTGTGTGTTTTTTTTTTTTGGGGGGGGGGATAAACTGAAGCAAATACTAGCAGCACTAAATCAAAACCCAGACGACATTCCTTCTCCTAATTAATATAGCAACAATAACTAAACATTCAGCAGAGCTACTCCAAGTTGGAGCTGGAGCTGCTCTTCAAGCCAAAGATGTCCATGTGGTTTGGAAAATAAGGAGGGGAAACGGATCAAGTGTGAGAGCAAAGATTTGCTCTCCTGCTCTGTGAGGATATCGGATGGAAGAAGGAGGGAGTCTGTTGCAGTTTTTGTTGGTATCCATGATCATCAGGCTCTAAAGCCAGGCCAGTTATACTGTTTTTGACTCATAGCATAAAATGGGTTCTTTTCAAGAAACAAAAGATTACAACAGAAGGTACTTGAGAGTTGGGCAGCTTATCTGGAGAAAACTGTAGATCTGACTAAATGGCGCGAGAGAAGGCAATAAGAAGGGAAGTTCTTGGTTGAATTTCAGGATTACAAAACTGGAGATACAAAGTTGAGTCATATATTTGGGGGACAGTGGAGGTTCCAGACTGTCATGGGGCAGTTAACGTTCAAGTTGTGTTAGTGGTCAGTGATTGCATGTCATATTACAGACAATACAGGAAGAGGGGTCTATGTCTTCCAGCCTGGCGTGGTTGCTGCCATCCTGTTTGCACTCCCTGATTTTCCCCAGGAAGGCTTCTGTGGAGGCATTTCCTGCTGTCCTCCCAAGATTCTCTGCTGTGTTTACCCCTGAATGGTTCATGGCAGGAGCTTCCCAGCTTCTTTGTTTGTGTCATCGGACTTGCTTGCAGTCTTACACATGCAGGATATACAGGCAGGCTGGAGAGAGAGGGGAGGGGTGCAAATGTTGTTGGGGGGGGGGGCTGCAACAGGTCCCCAGTCTATGCTTAAAGACCTTTGGTGATGAGGAATCGTCACAACGGAGACTGTTCCAGTGCCAAACTCCCTCACTGTCAGGAAGTTCTGCCTCAACTTCAGTTGAAACTTCCTTTGCTGTGCTTTGTCTCCTTTAGCCTGAATCCTGTCATCCAACACATCCCTTTCGGTGTTGGACAGCACTAAACTAATAATAATTCATAGTGATTTAAAGTGTCTCTGAGTCTAGGAGTGTACATGGAAAGCTCTTGCCAGGAAACGGGGTCGGGGTACTCATGAGGTCCCTTTTCCAGCCCTGGAGTCAGAATTGCCCCCTTCTGTCTTGGAGAGAGATTAACAAAGAGGAGAGGCAAATCCTAAACAAATAGGATCAATTTTATTGGCTCTACAGGGGTATAAAGAAAGGCAAGAAAAGGAAGCACATCTAAAAAGCAAGCAAGCATTAGGATAGTGGCTAGAGTATAGGGCTAGGATCTGGAAGATCCAAGTTCGAATCCCTACTCTGCCATGGGAGCTCAGCAGGTGCTGTTCACTGCTTCTCACTCTGACTGGCCTCACCGCATTGTTGTGAGGAAAAGAAAGGGGGTGAACAGCACTGTAAGCTGATTAGAGTCCCCATTAGAGAGAAAAGCAGGGCTTAAAGACATTTTGACTTTTATGCCAGTTATGACCCAAATATCCGAAGGACCACCTCCTTCCTTCCTTGTGTCCCTGGGGGCAAACTGCCAACAGACCACCGTCTGCTGGCTCTCCCACCACTCAGGGCGGCCTGTCCACCACCTGGCTCCCCCCCCGCCCTCCAGCCTTTTCCATCCTGGCTCTGAATCCATGGGATGGGCTCCCTGAAGAAGAGACAAGAGTGGGGTTGCCAACTCTGGCTTTGGAAATGCCTGGAGATTTGGGGGGATGATGGCGCCTGAGTAGGGAATGGACTTCAGCAGGGTCAAATGCCACGGAGTTTGCCTTCCAAAGCAGCCATTTTCTCCAGGGGAACTGATCTCTGTTGCTTGGAGACCAGTCATAATCCCAGAAGATCTCCAGGCCTCCCCTGGAGGCTGGCACCCCTTGGCCATCTTCAGGAGGTGCTGTGAGGCCTGTCTGACCAGTTCCTGAGGGATGTTGGATCGGCAGGCATCTTTTCAAAGGGGAGAGGGATGTGGGATTTGCAGTTTATTTTATTTTTTGGTTTTAAAATGAAAATGGTTTAGACTATTATTGTAAGCTGCCTTGAACTCTGAGGAAAGGTGGGATATAAATATATTAATTAATCCCTAATGTAAACTGTCGTATCCCAGTGCACCTGTAGCTGGTGCAGTAGAGCCCACCCAGGACTTTGCCTGCACAGGGACCTCAGAGCGAGGGAGAAGTTTGCCGAGAGAGTTCGAAATGGGAGCCGCCAGCAGACGGGACAGAAAAGGGGCAGGAGGGGCAAGAGCTGGAGGAGGATTGGGGGTTAGTGGGGAGGAGGGTGGAAGCCCCAGCCCCCCCCCTTCTCTAGGAACTTTGCCGCTGTAATGTTGCGAGGGCTGGAGAAAAGGAGAACAAAGGAGCAAGGAAGCCACACCTCCTGCCCAACTAAGCCTGATTCTTGCTCCACGTGGGCAGAGCTGGATTGGCCTGGTTTGAGGGAGAGAGGTCTGTTTCTTTAATTTTACTCATCTGAATGAAATTGCCTCCACCTCTTGGAAAGAAACCAAATCAGCCATGCTTTGCCACATCATTTGGGGTGGTGCAGGAACGTAGATGTTGCTGTGCTCTGATATCCATTTCCTGCCAGACCTTAACCATTTCTGAAGGAGCGGGGGGGGGGGGGGGCTACGCATCTTTCGTCATCCCAGAGCTGCTTGTTTGGATTACCTGTTCAGAAGATGTCTGGGAGGTCTCAGGCCCATCTTGATCCAGCATTTCTCTCACACAAGGAAAGCTGATCTGATCCTTCACCCGCCCCCCCCCCACTTACCACTCTTTGCTGTATGGGGAGCAGATGTGTCACTCTCTAACTTTCCACCTGCAGGGTGGGGGGCGGCTGATTTCTGGAGGGAGAGCACGGCCTCTGTCCTCCTGGCCGGGGTTTTAGCCATGCCTGCTGAGTGACTGCGATGGGCCGGAAAGCAGAACAGCAAGAGATCCATTCCAAGTCCCAAAGTGAGATTGGGAGAAATGCCCAAATCAGGTTGCAGGAATGATTCCTTTGGTCGAAAAGACAGCTTCAGAGCGTCTTGCCCAAGCCAGAGTTCCAAGGGGAAGCCCACAACCTGGTTCTCACTGACCTGGCAAGTTACAGCAGTTGAACCAGCAGGTGGTGCTTCTGGGGTTTCCAACTTCTAGGTGAGGCCTGGAGATCTCCTGGAATTACAGCTGATCTCCAGTCGATCAGTTCCCGTAGAGAAATGGCTGCTTGGGCGGGTGGGCTCTCTCTCGGTCATTATCCCCCTGCCTCCAACTCCAAATCTCCAAGGCAGGCTGGAGGAGGTTGGCAGTTTAACTGCTGGCCAACGGACAGAGTTGAGGGTTGTTGATTTCTGGTGGGAAAAGGGTTAGGAGGTCTGCTAGTTAGGCAGGGAGTACATGAGGGACTCAAAGGGTGCGGTCACATGCACCTTTAGATCCGTCTTACCCGCGGGTCCCATTCAGAGTTTATGAGCACATCCAGACAACCACATCTGTCGCTTGAACGCAACTTGTCAGTGTCCCGACTGGCCCCGGTTTGATGTCGAGGTTATTTGACAGCAGAGAAAGTCTGGCTCTTTTCCCCAGAAGCGGCACACATTCAGGTTATTCCTGTTTGGACAGCTCATGCACAAAACTGCCCTTTGAGATGTTTGGTGCCTACCATCCGCCCCTCCGACATTTTTTTTAAAAAGCTCCAGCAGATATGCGCAGGACCAGATCATTGGGAATCTGCTTCTCTGATCAACATAGGATCCACGGGAGCATTATCCCAGTATTCAGAAGAACAGGGGGAAAAAACCTTTTTCCAATCTGGAGGATTTCCAGATATCATCGTCACTGCCCATTTCCAGGAAGGCAGTTCCTGGCAGTCCCCTAGTTTGAATCATCAAAGTTAATTCCTGGATCTCCCCGCCCCCTCCCGAAGCAACGTTTGACTCCCCAGCTCCCAATGGCTGGGCGCATGTTCAATGAAAACCCCACAGCGGGAATCACAGTATGATTGCTCAGCGACTGAATGAGAGTGAGATGACTTTGGATCTGCTTGATCAGTTGTGCGCATGCTTCAAGAAAAGAGCATGAAAGCATTCAATATGTCCGATCGTTCAACAACAGGGTATTCAGTGGTTCAAATTTGAGTGCCGCATGCCCACTTTTAAGGGGACGTGTGACTGCACCCAAAGTATTGTGGTTGGGTGCTGTTCCTGTCAAAAATGGTTAGAAGCTAAAAACCTTTCTGTGCCACATTGTGAATCAGTCAGACAAGAAGCCTGCTTTGTAACTTATAGGCTGGGTACAGGCAGGCGGTTTGAGGTGGCAGCCCCCCATCGAGAAGTAAGCCAGCAGACAGAGAAGTGCCCCTGGGGTAGACAGACAGCGCGCAGCCAGCTGCTGGAATGGGGACAGGCCACACATGCCCCAGAGGAGCGGTCAAAACAGTCACGTGCTTGATAGCTGCTTCCTGTGCACTCCCCAGCCATTCAGACAGCTGGGAAAGGCACCCCGGAAGCACTTCACCGATTTGCCACCAATTTGCTACCGCTTTGTATGTGGCAGGAAGAAGGATAAGGACAAGGTGAGGGCGGGAATGAGACGGGATCCAGAAGTGCGCACTTGAGTGTGCCTTTTTGGTCCAGTCGTGGGGAATCTCTGAGGCAGCCTAAACTGGGAAAGAAAAAGGGATTTCCTGTTATGCAGTAACCTTTCATAGGAGGAGGAGAGTTGTGATTCCATGTACTCCTGCAACAAATGAAGCACCATTTGTACAAAATCTTCCTTGATGGGTTAGGGTGGAATTTTCCTAAAAGCTTTACATTGTGTGTGTGTGGGGGGGGGGGGGGGCGTTATTCTTTCTGGAAGCAGCTTTTCAGTGAGTGAGCTACCATTTCTTTCTAGCAGACTTGAACTAAAGGCCCCCGTGAGAGAGGATGGCAATTTTCACCTTAATCTTCCTTTTTGTTTCTTCTCTCAGCAGTAGCTGCTTCCAGCGACCAGAGCCAGATCCCTATAATTGCTGTGTCTGTTACAGTGGGAGTGATTCTCTTGGCAGTGGTTATTGGTTTCCTTCTCAGTGGAAGGTAAGAGGCGAAAGCTGGTTATTTGATACACTTTTGTGCCGTCTCTCTTTTTATCTCTTCCCCGGTAACTTTGATCTGGCCAGCTGTCTTGGAAGCACGTTTCTTTACAATCAAGGAAATGTGGAAGCCCTTCAGTCCATTAAACTCCAGTATGTATGGATATGTTTCATGATGGAAAAGCTTCTCTGCGAAGGAGAGCGCCCAAACCTTTTCCCCCCAGAGACGTCACTCTACGTGACAAGGGCACAGGGCCAGCCCTTCACTGTCTGGCATCCTAGGCAAGGCTTGCTGCTGGCACACCCCCCCCCCCCCCGGCACTGATAACATCACTGAGTCACACAGGGGGCCCCCAGAATGCTGGCCCCCTAGGCAGTTCCCTAGTTTGCCTAGTGCCAGGGCCAGGCCAATAAGTTCTGCTTCGTGCCACCTCTTGTGCCAGTGCTGCTCCTGTGTTTTGCTTCTTGTTGCACGTTCCTGTGGCCAGACTATTTGCGGTGGGGAGGGCACCATCTGCTGGAATGGCCTTGAGTCAGCCATAGCTCTTGCAGAGTCGTCCTTGAAAGGGCAGCTTCTGGGAGAGCTCTCTCAGCCCACCCACATCACAGGGTGTCTGTTGTGGAAGAGGAAGGTAAAGGAGATTGTAAACCACTCTGAGACTCTGAGATGCAGAGTGAAGGGCGGCGTATAAATCCAATATCTTCTTCTGATGCCATCTTTGTTGCATTGGAAATGTAGAGTTTGAAACATAATGCTTTTGAGTAAGATAATGTCTTTAATAGAAAACTTGTGAAACAAAGCCAGCCCTTCTTGAGATACTGGAACTCTGCAGAAAACGTCCAGTGAAAAATTCTTACTGGGGTTTTATATCCAATGAAAGTGTTCCTTTTTCACATTTAGAAATGATTTTGGATCTTTGGAGTGTTGTTACCTTTCTCATTTGTACCCAAGGCAGATTTTTAGATGGATTGTTTTCTTCTTTAATAAAATTTTACCGAGTCTTATGTTTACGTCTAAAAATGTAAGACAGGGGAGTGATCTTAGCAGTGCGGTCCTGAGCAGAGTTTATACTCATCAAAGAAAATAGAATTTAATGGGCTAAGCGACAGCTTAGAATCATAGAATCATAGAATTGGAAAGTACCCCCAGGGTCATCTAGTCCAACCCCCTATGCAGTGCAGGAAACTTGGTATTTTTATTCTTAATAGGAAAGATAATTGCATGTTTGTTCCTCTCTGGTTAAAATTAGGGGGGCTTTCAAATGCCATTTGTGGGCTGGGTGGTTCTCTTATTTCCCCTTTAGAGACCAGACCTGAACTATTTAAGCTCCTTTTGCCAGTGCCATGGTTCTGGGATTCAGATCTCAGGTGCACCCATGCTTCTAGTTGTGCACTGTGTTCTTCTAGAAGTACCACTTTAAAAGGTGGTATGAGATGAATGTATGAATCTGCCTTCTACTGAGTCAGGGAATGCAATAATCACTCCCTTGTATATACAAACAGTAGTATAATGAAAAGGAGAAGAACAGTGAAAAATAGTGTAAATCACAAAGGGCAATATGTGCAAGAATTAATTCATACAAAATAGAATAGAAGATCAACATAGCCCCTGGTATTCAAAGTCAAAAATCCACTGGAAACAAACCCAACATTGAAGACGTTACACAGTATAAAAGGGAGTCCACTTGCTTCACAGGGACCTTCCATGAAATTGTCTATAAATGTCAAAGTCAAGTGATTCCACAATTAACTGATTATAAACAGTATTGTATTTCCTGTATTAAGTTCTCTACAGAGGTCAATTTGCAGTGTTATAGATATTTCCTTTATCAAGAGATGATAAATTTATCCAAGAGAGGAATCAAAGATGTTGTGCAATAGCCACTGGGTACAAATTCCATAGTGGTGGAGCCCAAAAGCCTCCAACAGATTTCATAACATGATGGTCAATAGTAGAGCAGGCTGAAGCTCTCGGGTTGCTGTGCAGCAATTGGACTCCCCTGTATAGTGTGTGACGCCTTCAATGTTGGTTCTGTTTCCAGTGGACTTTGGACATTGAATACCATGGACTATGTTGATCTTCTATTCTATTTTGTATGAATTAATTCTTGTGATTTACACTGTTTTTCATTGTTCTGCCCCTTTTCATTATACTACTGTTTGCATATACAAGGGAGTGATTTTTGTGTTCCTTTTGCTATTCGTTCTCCCTCCCCTGTTTGTTTAACCATATTTTACTGAGTCAGGCCACAGGTCCATCTTGCTCAGTTTGTCTACCCCAGCTGCAAGACCTCAGTTCTTTCCGTACCCTGTTCCCTGAAAAGCATTGCCAGCAGATTTGGGGGTAGACCTGGGGAGGGGAAGGACCACTGCAGGTAAATGCCCCAGAAACCAACCTCCAAAGGACATCTCTGAAGGGCATTCTCCAGCAGGACATCTCTGAAGAGCTTGGGGTCAGGTGTAATTCTGGGAGATCTCCAAGCCCCACCTGGCAGTTGACAAGCCCATCCCTGATACCGTTAGATTCCAGTCCAGCAGCACCTCAAGCACCAAGCTTAAGAACCAGGGCATGGTCTTCTGAGAGTCAGAGCTCCCTTGGTCAGACAGAAAGGGAGATTTCACCCTCGGAAGCTCATACCCCCAACATCTTGTGCTCTCTTGGACTCTGTTCTGCTGCAGACCAACATGGCTACACTCAAATGGTCCCTGAAGCCTTTTCTCACTGGCCATGCTAGGCCTTCAGCTTCTGCGCTGCCCCTGAGTGGTGTCCCTCACTGTGAATCCTGATGCCTCTGGGTCCCCCTACCCCCCGACCGCTTCTCTTAGTGCTTGCTCTTCTGTATCACCTTCCCAGCAAATGTGTATCAGCCTGTTGGGTTCATATATGACCTCCATTCATGCTCTAAAAACAAAAACACCCAAGTAGCACATTTCCAGCCCAACGTTTCAGTAAATACTTTGTGCAAGTATAAGGCAGAAAGAGAACGAGGCAGAAAGACCCTGGCTGGCTCAGGCTATCCTTGAAGGAATCTTGGACAGGGCCTAGAAAGAATCATGGCCAGCTGGAGTAGACAGTGCTGGCTCTGACTCAGTAGCGGTCAGTTTCAGATGTTCCTGGAGGGATGCCTGGTATGCAGAGCAGGCCAGGCCTCCAAGTAGTCATCCTCAGATCCAATCCTGGAATGTGGAAGGTTAATTTCTGGATGAAGCTTGAAGTACGGCAGGCCACATGGTGTTGCTCTGTTGCCTAGCTGGGGCAGAAAGCACAGATTCTGTTTTTTATTACGCCTGGCCAATCCAAAGTCTTCTGTCTGCCAGCTGCATATGCCTACACCCTTCTTTGCCTGGAGGGGTTCTGCCTGAGGGAACAGGGATGCCAGCCTCCAGGTGGGACCTGGAGATCCCCTGGAATTAAAGGTGCAACTTGACTCCTACTTTGTTCTACTGCTTCAGACGAACACGGCTGCCCACTTGGATCTAACTAATCTCCAGACTACCAAGATCTGTTCCCCTGAAAAAAAATGGATACTTTGGAGGGTGGAGTCTGTGGCATTATGCCCCACTGAGGCCCACTCCCAAATCTCAAGGATCTGGCCACCCTATC
This sequence comes from Heteronotia binoei, assembly GCF_032191835.1. Taxonomy (NCBI): domain Eukaryota; kingdom Metazoa; phylum Chordata; class Lepidosauria; order Squamata; family Gekkonidae; genus Heteronotia; species Heteronotia binoei. Next base: position 102,585,648 of record NC_083232.1, on the reverse strand, counting down.
TCCCCACCCCTCACTGGCAGCTGGGGAGGACATGGGCTCCCTAAGGAGCTGTCCCAACTTCAGGCCATTTGCATGCTTGATTTATAGCCCATCTTTCTCACCGAGGGTCAAAGTGGATCACACAATATGGAAAAAAAATGGGATTATTCAACATAAGTTGAGTTGCCAGTCTCCATGTTGGGGGCTGTAGATCTCCTGGAATTACAACTGATCTCCAGAGCAAAGTTTGAGTCCAGTGGGACCTGCAAGACCAACAAAGTTAGAGGATTTCCAGCCCTTCCCTCCCCCATGCTCAGCCATCTGTTGGGGGGGGGGGGATGGTGCCATAGCCAGGGGAAGATGTCAGCAGCACCCCAGCACAGTGATATTCTTCCTCATACACCCAGAAGTGAGGTCACTTCTGGGTGTATGAGGAGAAGCCAAAAACTCCCTGGCATTTTGCCCAAATGCCAAAGCATCCCAGTCATCACTGGCAATTTTCTGATGTCAGTTCTGGTACACGGAGGAAGTGATGTCAATGCATCAGTAGTGAGGGCTCCCAACCATCTGGTTAAGTTCCCCACTGTTGGTTGCCAAACCATACACAGGGGGGCGGTTTGTCAAGAAAGCCCAGGTGCACATTAGGCTACACCCCCTGATGTCACTATAGTTTCACACATGACTTTTTTGTAGAAAAGCCCAGCAGGGACTCATTTGCATATCAAGCCACACACCCCAACACCAAGCCAGCTGGAACTGTGTTCCTGCTAAAAAAACCAAACAACAACAACAAAAACCCTGTATATGACAGATCAGCACCCTTGGGGAAAATGGCTGTTTTGGAGAGTGTGCTCATTACATCCTGCTGAGACTCCACCCACCAATCTCCAAGTGTTTCTCAACCCAGAGTCAACAACCTTAAGCCAAAGTATCCAGTAATGCAAGTAGTTCAAGCTTAAGAACATAAGAGAAGCCATGTTGGATCAGGCCAATGGCCCATCCAGTCCAACACTCTGTGTCACACAGTGGCCAAAAAAAATTATACACACACACTGTGGCTAATAGCCACTGATGGACCTCTGCTCCATATTTTTATCTAACCCCCTCTTGAAGCTGGCTATGCTTGTAGCCGCCACCACCTCCTGTGGCAGTGAATTCCACATGTTAATCACCCTTTGGGTGAAGAAGTACTTCCTTTTATCTGTTTTAACCTGTCTGCTCAGCAATTTCATCGAATGCCCACGAGTTCTTGTATTGTTCTTGCATCCCATGCATTCTTTTGTAAACCTCTATCATGTCATCCCGCAGTCGACGTTTCCCCAAGCTAAAGAGTCCCAAGCGTTTCAACCTTTCTTCATAGGGAAAGTGTTCCAACCCTTTAATCATTCTAGTTGCCCTTTTCTGGACTTTCTCCAATGCTATAATATCCTTTTTGAGGTGCGGCAACCAGAACTGCACACAGTACTCCAAACGAGACCGCACCATCGATTTATACAGGGGCATTATGATACTGGCTGATTTGTTTTCAATTCCCTTCCTAATAATTCCCAGCATGGCGTTGGCCTTTTTTATTGCAATTGCACACTGTCTTGACATGTTCAGTGAGTTATCTACCACGACCCCAAGATCTCTCTCTTGGTCAGTCTCTGCCAGTTCACACCCCATCAACTTGTATTTGTAGCTGGGATTCTTGGCCCCAATGGGCATTACTTTGCACTTTGCTTTAGACCTCTGGCAACAGGTGGCAAACATACAAACTCATAAAGAGGAGAAGGTTCTCTCATTAAAAGTACTGGCTCTGTCTGTGGAAGGCAGACAGCGTCTCCACTCTCAAAACAGTGAAGATTTCCCATCTGTTGTTTTAAAAAGCCCTTCAGAGTTCATCTGGCTTGCAAAGGCAGGAGTGGTTCTTCATGCATTGCAAAGCCCGGCTGGTGCTTGGATTGGCTCTTGACAACCCAAACTAAAACACAAGAAACTCCAGCCTTGGCAGCTCTCAGCCAATTTGGAAATGAAAGCGAAAGGAAATTGATTGAAGAGGCAGAAATGATTTGCGTCCTGCTGTGTTTGTCTTGACTGTAATTCTGTGGGACCTTGTGAAGTGTCTTGGCTGGCTGCTACAGTACCAGGATAACAAATGGATTCCAAGTGAAACTCTGCCCCTTTTTAGAGGCTGCTAATCTTTCTGTGGACATATTTGATTCCTGTCAGAGGTTCAATAGGCCACAGGAGGTTAAAGAGCTCTTTTGTTTTAAGACATTTCCTTGTGACTGTTTCTAACATTTGGCTGAATGAAGGAGTTACAGCTCAGAGAGAGTGTTTTCGGTCTAAGTTGGGAAAGACCCAGCCAGGGCAAAGGGTAAATAATTGCTTCACTTAGGTTGCAGTCACACTCATTAAATAATACACCTTCAATCCACTTTCATTGTCGTTTCCAACTGGATTTGACTGTGTGAACTGGCAAAATCCAGTTGGAAAGCGCATTGAAAATGGATTGAAAGTGCATTATTTAGCGTGTATGATTGCAGCCCTACTGTACTTTGTTCAACAGAATAGTCTGTTTTGGGGTGGAACTGTACAGATCCTGCAGTTTTGAAGGGGTTTTTTTAGGAACTCAAACTGCACAGGTTTTTTTTTTAGGAAATTGTACTTGAGGAAGGGTTGGTTTTCAGCAGATAACTAGTCAGGGGCAGCCCTAGGGCACGCAGCGCCCAAGGCAAGGCCCCGCCACCCTCCTCCACACCGCCCTCACTGCCCTGCCCTCTGCAGCCTTCCACCACCCCCCCACAAGGGTGTGCATGGCGGGGGAGGGTGCACATGGTCATCATGCAACGACCCAGCAAGATTCAGCCCTGCAGAGACCACACACCATCCAGCTGCTGTCACTGCACTTCCCTTCTGGAAGTTCTGGAAGGGAGATGGAGCAACAGCAGCCGGATGATGTACGGGCCTCTGTGGCACTCTGAGTGTTGCCGAGCCATCATGAGGCGACTGTGTGCACCCTCCCCAACCTCCAGCTTTGCCTGCAGCCCGTGGGGGGGGGGAAGGGTGCTGGCTGCAGGGCAGTGAGGGTGCCACATAGAAGGTCGGGGTGGTGGTGAGTGGCTCTCCTCCCAGGCAATATCGATTGCCCAGGAGGAGGAGAGGATCCAATCATCCCCACCTCCTGAGGCTCACGCCCTAGGCAAATGCCTAATTTGTCTAGCAGTTGTGCCACCACTGGAACTGGTGGGAGAGGTTGACTGATTTTGCACTCAGCTTACCCCGCTGTCACGTTCCTCTTCTCTGCGCAGCGTCCGTCGGATTTCCCACTATCTGTGCTGGAGTTACAGGAAGTGTTGCGGCTTTCGCACAGCAAACAGAAACTGGTTTTTAGTGGTTTCCGTTTGCTTCGCAAAAGCCGTGAAGCTTCCTGTAACTCCGGCACAGATAGTGGGAAATCCGACAGACGCCGCGTAGAGAAGAGGAACGTGACAGCAGGGTATGCTGAGTGCGAAATCGGCCTTTACTTTTTTCCCTGGCATTCTGCTTTCCCACTTAGGCTTCCCAAACCCCCCGCCCTGCCGGGGGACCCCTGAATTAGCAGCCTCTTCCCCGCTCTCCAAAAATCTGGAAGTGGGGGGGAGGGGGGAAACGGTGCGTGTCTCTTTCCCTGCCTGCCTCCCTCCCTCGCAGTCTTCAGGTTTCTCCCTTCCTCTGGGTCACAAAGACCCACCCACCACCGGCCTGTTATTCGCTCCAGTCCGGCCTCCCTTTGCGAGGTGAATGCTGGGACTCGTAGTCCTTGCATCCTCTCCGGCTGCCGGGTGGTGTCTCCTTGGGGAGTCTGGCCGGCGGGGGGGGGGGGGAGCTCCGCCTCCAGAGGACCATGTGCGTTTCTACCTCCGGAGGCTTCAGTCGCTGATTGAAAGGCTTCCTCTTGGGATGGTGTGTTTGTGTTACTTTGAAGAAGTTGGCAGCAACTCGTGAGTGCTGGCTTCAGAGTGGCCAGAAATGGGGGGTGGGGGGAGTCTGCTGAGCACTTCATTATTTCCTATGTGGAGATCGATTCTCATAGGGTATAATGGGGAATTGATCTGGAGGTTTTGGGGGCTCTGGGGGAGCTGTTTTTTGAGTTAGAGGCACCAAATTTTCAGTATAGTATCTAGTGACTCTCCCCAAAGTATCCCCCAAGTTTCAAAACGATTGGACTATAGGGTCCAATTCTATGAGCC